>NW_022987618.1:0-2500 GCF_902827165.1 Trematomus bernacchii | reverse complement strand
CATAGCTCCCAGTACCTTTTCCTCCTGCACCTGTAGAAAGTGAAACCACCTGCAGAGATCGTCACTCTGACCCCCCCTCAGTGTCACTCTGACCCTCACCTGTACGTCACTCTGACCCCCCCTCAGTGTCACTCTGACCCCCCCTCAGTGTCACTCTGACCCCCCCTCAGTGTCACTCTGACCCCCCCTCAGTGTCACATGACCTCCCACAGGGTCTCACCTGAGGCTCAGAAACACTGAAGGCACATCATCACAACAACAACCTCCAACCTGCTGCACGCACTCTCTGCTCACCTCTCACACAGCAGCAGGTGCGAAGTGAGGTCACACACAGTACACACACATATATACACACACACACACACACACACCACACACACACACACAGAGACACACACACACACACACACACACACACACACACACAACACACACACATATACACACACAGACACACACACACACACACACACACACACACACACAGACACAGACACTCACACACACACACACACACACTCACACACACACCTAACTCGTTCCTCTTCCCTCCAGTTTCCGAGACGATTCCCCTCACGGTGAGTATCTTATTGATACTAATACACCACTGTATGAATTATAATATACATGTCATATATTGTTTGTAGTGCAATGCGCACCGATTATGTATATATTAATATTTGTATTGTATTTATTGCATATTCTTACTTTAACTTTTTACATTTATGTTGATGCTTATATTAACCTTGTTATTGCAGATTCTTACACTAACTTATGAGTTACATATATCAGGGTTTTGCACCCGATACAGATTTTCCCCATAAAATGTTAAAGTGATGCCAGAAAACTATATTTCTTTCTTTCTTATAGTTCCCCGACACATCTTTATGTATAAAATACATCAGAAAGTGCATTTTGCATGATAGGTCCCCTTTAACTTTAATATTTCATTTGAGGTACAACAGGTTTCTCAATAGTCTGATTTATGTGTTTTACGTGCAGGTTTATCTCTTCTGTTTTTACAAGTAGAAACAGTCATTCTCACTCCCAAATTTTTCCTCTGACCTCTGACCCCCCCTGGCTTTAAACAGGCTCTCTGAAAGCACTCTCACTTCATCCAACAGTTGGTGCCGACTGTGAACAAACTTTCCGTCTTGTTTTCTGGAATGAATGTTGGGAAATACTCTGGAATTTCTTCTGATGGGAAACGCTAACTCCCTAAAAACTTCATCCTGTTTCTGCCCACTTGCTAAACCTTTATATTCAGGGAGGAACTGCACAATCTCTCAAGGGAAAGACGGTGAACAACAGGCGTCATGAATGAGTCCATTTTCTGTGAGTTTGTGTTACAATGAACACTGAGGCATTGTCATAAGAAATGTAAGATGTGAAAACATTTTTTTATTCTTTTTGAGACTAATGGTCAGTAAAAAACAGTTTGAGGAGCTCATTCCCTTTTCTTCGTTTTTTTTGGAGATATTAAATAAATGTTTGCCAGTTTTTACTACAACCTTAATGGTATTGTTATGTGTTGCCCCCTTTTATATATCCTGGTCTTACCTTTTTATTGAAATAATCACAATTATCTCAGAAAATAAGCTTTTTCTTTTCCAGGAATTAACCAAGCAACTCTTCAGACCGCTGATACATAAAAATGGTAATCAAGATAGCATTGTTTGCCACACATTTTCCTACAGATTCTCTGTCATTTAAATAAATAAATCAGCTGTTATGAGTTTCTGCAGTTCTCTTAATACTTCTGCAAGAAAATGTCCTTCAAAGATAATGAGGCGGTTCTCAACCAATTTAAGGCTTTTTCCTACCACCAAATTACACATCGCTCTCCCGGAGAGTTCCTGAGAATCGACCCGTAGAAGTTCGGTCTGAAATTAGTAGTTAATTAAAGGGCCGGTAGAACTAGGTGTCACTAAAGCAGGGGTATAGAGATGTTGTGTTAACAGTGTCTGCAGGGTGAAGCTCTGTATCTCCACTTTGAGCCCACTTTCTGCTCGTTAATTAAAGCGTTGCGCGGCAGCAGCAGCTCCTCCTCGTTCGTTCATTTGCGGTCTGAGGCAGAACCTCATAGACTGTTCGAAGTAGACCGCTCAGAAGAAAGAAACAGGAAGCTGGGGTTTTACCGCTTAGAACAGGCACTAAGGTTCGGATCATTTAATAACAATTGTTTGTTTAGGGCCAGACCGACAAAGAGGCGAATGAAAGCCAGAGTTCTGCTTTTCTTATTTGATTTTATTGTAGAAATGTTTCCAGCAGCTCAGTCACTGCTTTCTGATTCACTGGCGTTTTAATTACAGAGGGAGGAAGTGAATCCAGAGTTTCAGACACTGACAGTGTTTTAAGAGAAGCCACAGCTGGACATAGATCAGTTAAGCTCACTTTACTACATGTCAAATCAACTTTTTAACAATAAAACACAGTGTTATTAAACTCCAGTCCAGATAACAGCCTCTGGTTGCCAAACGTCTCGTTTCTCAAGGGGCAA
>NW_022987617.1:32500-478658 GCF_902827165.1 Trematomus bernacchii | reverse complement strand
TAATCCTGTGTATACATTTTGTAAATAGTACAATATCTCCAGGGCGCATAACTGCACTTTACAAGCCAGGAAAGGTGCCAGAATCCTGGGCATACATTTTGTTAATAGTGCAACACCTCCAGGGCGCATAACTGCACTTTAAAAACGTAGGTTAAGAAATTTAGTAGTACTGTTATAGTAGCAGTAGTACGTGTAAATAGTTTATGTTTTTAGCCTCTGTGTACTGTGTTTTTTGTTAAATAAAAAAAAAATAAAAAAAAAACAATAACCTTGATGGTTACCAGGGGCAGAAAAAGTGCCACTTTCCATCAGCACCGGGGAGGCACTCTCCTTGGTGCTGAACCCTGTGATGAGCGCTCAAGTGTTGGCGGAGGAGTTGTAAGCCAGAGGAGGGTGAACAAAAGTTAAAGTGTTTGAACCTCCAGCCCAGAAGGGGGGGTGATGCCGTGAAGAAGGCCGAATATGGATGCTGATGGGCGGACACAGAAGCACCATAAAACCACCCCCTTGTAAGACCACCAGGGGCACGAGAATACCCTCCACAGAAGGGGGGGTGATGCCGTGAAGAAGGCCCGAATATGGAGGCTGATGGGCGGACACAGAAGCACCCATAAAACCACCCCCTTGTAAGACCACCAGGGGCACGAGAATACCCTCCACAGAAGGGGGGGTGATGCCGTGAAGAAGGCCGAATATGGATGCTGATGGGCGGACACAGAAGCACCATAAAACCACCCCCTTGTAAGGTCACCAGGGGCACGAGAATACCCTCCAGCCCAGAAGGGGGGGTGATGCCGTGAAGAAGGCCGAATATGGATGCTGATGGGCGGACACAGAAGCACCATAAAACCACCCCCTTGTAAGGTCACCAGGGGCACGAGAATACCCTCCACAGAAGGGGGGGTGATGCCGTGAAGAAGGCCGAATATGGATGCTGATGGGCGGACACAGAAGCACCATAAAACCACCCCCTTGTAAGGTCACCAGGGGCACGAGGTTCTGGTGGGTGTGAATACCTGTGTTTAGTCCGTGGGGGAGTGCTTAACTGTGGGGGCCCGGGGACTCAGGGTGTGCAAGGTTATGGAGGTCCCACTGTTAGGGGCCCATGCTGGAGGTAATTAGTCCGTCCTTGGGGCTCTGTGAGCGGGCAAAAAGAGGTGATTTCCCCCTGGTCTCTGCTGGAGGTGCAGAGTCCCACTGTTAGGGGCCCATGCTGGAGGTAATTAGTCCGTCCTTCGGGGCTCTGTGAGCGGGCAATGAGAGGTGATTTTCCCGGTCTCCGCCCTGGAGGTGTGAAATAAACAGAGTCCCCCCTGTTAGGGACTGGTGCTGGAGGTCTCTAGTCCGTCCTTCGGTGCTCTGTGAGCGGGCAGAGAGAGGTGATTTTCCCCTGGTCTCTGCTGGAGCTGTGAAAGAAACAGAGTCCCACTGTTAGGGGCCCATGCTGGAGGTAATTAGTCCGTCCTTGGGGTTCTGTGAGCGGGCAGAGAGAGGTGATTTTCCCCTGGTCTCTGCTGGAGCTGTGAAAGAAACAGAGTCCCACTGTTATGGGGACATGCTGGAGGTCTCGAGTCCGTCCTTCGGTGCTCTGTGAGCGGGCAGAGAGAGGTGATTTTCCCCTGGTCTCTGCTGGAGCTGTGAAAGAAACAGAGTCCCACTGTTATGGGGACATGCTGGAGGTAATTAGTCCGTCCTTGGGGCTCTGTGAGGGGGCAGAGAGAGGTGATTTCCCCCTGGTCTCTGCTGGAGGTGCAGAGTCCCACTGTTAGGGGCCCATGCTGGAGGTAATTAGTCCGTCCTTGGGGCTCTGTGAGCGGGCAGAGAGAGGTGATTTTCCCCTGGTCTCTGCTGGAGCTGTGAAAGAAACAGAGTCCCACTGTTATGGGGACATGCTGGAGGTAATTAGTCCGTCCTTGGGGCTCTGTGAGGGGGCAGAGAGAGGTGATTTCCCCCTGGTCTCTGCTGGAGGTGCAGAGTCCCACTGTTTAGGGGCCCATGCTGGAGGTAATTAGTCCGTCCTTGGGGCTCTGTGAGCGGGCAGAGAGAGGTGATTTTCCCCTGGTCTCTGCTGGAGCTGTGAAAGAAACAGAGTCCCACTGTTATGGGGACATGCTGGAGGTAATTAGTCCGTCCTTGGGGCTCTGTGAGCGGGCAGAGAGAGGTGATTTTCCCCTGGTCTCTGCTGGAGCTGTGAAAGAAACAGAGTCCCACTGTTTATGGGGACATGCTGGAGGTAATTAGTCCGTCCTTGGGGCTCTGTGAGGGGGCAGAGAGAGGTGATTTCCCCCTGGTCTCTGCTGGAGGTGCAGAGTCCCACTGTTAGGGGCCCATGCTGGAGGTAATTAGTCCGTCCTTGGGGCTCTGTGAGCGGGCAGAGAGAGGTGATTTCCCCCTGGTCTCTGCTGGAGGTGCAGAGTCCCACTGTTAGGGGCCCATGCTGGAGGTAATTAGTCCGTCCTTCGGGGCTCTGTGAGCGGGCAATGAGAGGTGATTTTCCCGGTCTCCGCCCTGGAGGTGTGAAATAAACAGAGTCCCACTGTTAGGGACTGGTGCTGGAGGTCTCTAGTCCGTCCTTCGGGGCTCTGTGTGCGGGCAGAGAGAGGTGATTTCCCCCTGGTCTCTCCTGGAGGTGTGAAATAAACAGAGTGCTACATTTTGTAAATAGTGCAATATCTCCAGGGCGCATAACTGCACTTTACAAGCCAGAAATAATGTTTAAATGGTCGGGGAAAGTATTTTTAAATGTCTGGAAGAGAGTTTTAGACAGTCATTTTGCACGAAATCATTTAACATAGACGCTCTCCTGAAAATGCACAGAATATGTGCTTTTTTCAGGAGACCGTCAATGTTAAATGATTTCGTGCAAAATGACTGGCTAAAACCCCGGAATAAGTGTTTGAAAGGCGGGGAAAAGTTGTTTAAAATAGTCTGATACCTCCAGGGCGCATCACCAAAAATGTACAAGCCAGGGAAGATGCCTGAATCCCGGATACTTTAGGTCTGTCACTTAGGGTGACCGCACCACTCCGACGCTCCCGAGAGCGGACGTCCATTGTTTGTAAGGCACCTAAGAGGGATAAGGGTCCAGTTACCACAGCTATTGTAGTTTATAATGTGCATATCTGGGGCTACGATTTGGGCATCTATATGGGACCTGGTCTGGGTGATAGATTGGGCCCCTGCCTACATGTGTGTGAAATTTGGGCACGGCGGTGGTCTTCCTTGTTACTGCAATTTCACTTTTAACGTTACACCAGTGTACTCGGTGTGCCAGGGAAGATGTGCTGTGAATATCAAATGCGTCAATGGTATACTTGATTTTATATGAATATTCTTTGACTTTGATGTCCGGCGTCGTTCAGATTCCGCTATGGTTGCATACAATAGCACATTCTGAACAACCCCTGGGTTAAGGTTGGTGGTTGGGGTAAAGGGTTAGGGGCTCTCGTAGTGTAGTTTAATGTGAATAGCTGGCGCTACGAGGTGTATTATTATTGTAGCATTTTAAGCAACTATTAGGCAAATTAATTAATAATCTAGCAGTCTATCCGTTTGAGACACAACAGTATGACTTTAAGCACAAATGATTTTGTCTAATAAATTAAAACAAAAAGGGGGCTTAGTAAACTTAATTTTTTAGTACATATAAAATAGGTAATAATGAGATCATCTATTCATTATGTTTGTCTAACTGCTACACATGTATTTATACATAAATGTAGATATTTATGAACATCTAAATATAGTTGTTAAAGTCAGGCCAGTAATGAGCTCAATAATTCACATGTATTATTACTTTATAAATTAAGAGTACTAGGCGTCTATTACAAAACCTTTGAAGGAATCGTCATGCATTCTGAATGTTTCTGTACTTTAAAAACAGGCTTCATGGCTCAAGATCCTGTTCATACTAATTTGTGAATTTAGATAGATAGATAGATAGATCGTACTTTATTGATCCCAAATTGGGAAATTGTTTTTGTTACAGCAGCATAAAAGGCATTTTACAATAAAACAAAATATACAAGAATAGAAATAAAATAAAATAAAATATAAAATAAAATATAAAATATACATGTCAAAATACAAAATAGAAAATATACATACAGATATTATATATATATATATATATATATACAAATATACAAATATATATATTCAAAATATATGGAATTATGGAGTATTAAATATGAAACAGATTATGTGTGAGTAAATGTACAAGGTGGTTTTATTTCTAGAGAAACTATGGAGCAGAGAGTTCTCTTCCAGCCAGAGGTGATTTGTTGTACAGTGTTATTGCAGTGGGCAGGAATGTTTTCCAGTATCTGTCCTTGAGACAGGGGAGCTGCAGCAGTCTGTTGGAGAAGGAGCTCCGTTGACTGTCCAGCTGTAGGTGGAGAGGATGGGTGGGGTTATCCATGATGGACAACAGCCTGTTTCAGTGTCCTCCTCTCCACCACAGCTTCAAAGGGTTCCAGCTTGATGCCGATGACTGACCCAGCTTTCCTGATCAGTTTATTGATCCTGCAGGTGTCACCGGCTCTGATGCTGCCCCCCCAGCAGACCGCAGCAAAGAAGAGTGCACTAGCCACAACAGACTGATAGAAGATCTCCAGCATCTTACTGCATACGTTGAAGGATCTCAGCTTCCTCAGAAAATAGAGTCGGCTCATCCCCTTCTTGTACACAGCGTCAGTGTTGATCCTCCAGTTCAGCCCATTGTCTAAGTGCACTCCCAGGTACTTGTAGACCTCCACAACTGCCACATCCTCTCCCAGAATGCACAGGGGCAGAGGAGGAGATGTCCTCTTCCTCCTGAAATCAATGACCATCTCTCTGGTCTTGGCCACATTCAAAAGCAGATGATTTCTTCCAGTCCACTCAACAAAATCACCCACCAGCGCTCTGTACTCCTCCTCCCGTCCATCCCTTATACACCCTACCACTGCAGAGTCATCCGAAAACTTCTGCAGGTGGCATGACTCTGAGTTGTATAGAAAGTCAGAGGTGTATAAGGTGAACAGGAAAGGAGACAGCACAGTCCCCTGTGGGGCTCCAATACTACCAACCACCACATCAGACAGCACACTGCCCAGCCGGACGTACTGTGGTCTGTCCGTGAGGTAGTTGGTAATCCAGGAGATGGTGGACGAGTTTACCCTCATAGCCTGCAGCTTGTCACTCAGTAGCCGAGGCTGGATCGTGTTGAATGCACTGGAGAAATCAAAAAAGGTGATTCTCACAGTGCAACCCGATCCATTCAGGTATGAGTGAGCACGCTGCAGCAGGTAAATAATGGCATCGTCCACCCCCAGGTGAGGCTGGTAGGCAAATTGCAGAGGGTCAAGGAATGATCTCACCTGCGGTCTGAGATGGGCCAAGACCAGTCCTCTCAAGCACCTTCATCACATGAGATGTGAGTGCTACAGGGCGATAGTCATTGAGCCCAGAAGGAGTTGTCTTTTTAGGGACCGGAACAACGCATGATGTCTTCCACAGCACCGGGATGGTCTCCAAGTGCAGGCTCAGGTTGAATATATACTGGAGAACAGGAGCCAGCTGGCGTGCACAGGTCCTCAGGACCCTGGGGCTGATACCATCAGGGCCAGCAGCCTTGCCTTGGTGGAGTTTTTTCCATCTGACTCTGGACCTGTCCTGTGCTCACAGTGAAGCGGGGGGGGGGGGCTAGATGGAAGGGGGGATAGAGGGGGGGGGGTCTGAGGCAAGATGAGCAGAGGGGGGGGGGGGGTCAGCGGCAATGTGAGCAGAGGGGGGGTGCAGAAGCCAGGCTGGGTGGTGGAGGAGAGGTGTGAAGTGTAGGTGGTGAGCAGAGGGGGGATGTTGACGCCAGGCTGAGAGGAGGAGGTGAGGTGAGAAGAGGAAGTGGAGGAGACAGCAGCGGGCGGAGAGCTAAACCTATTGAAGAAGGTGTTCAGCTCGTTGGCCCTCTCCAGGGTGCCCACAGTCAGTCTGTCTCTCCCTTTGAAGCCAGTGATAGCCTTCATCCCAGCCCAGACATCCCTGCTATTGTTCAGCTGGAGCTTAGTCTCCAGCTTCTTCCTGTACGAATCTCTGCCCCTCCTCAAATTGTCTCTCAGTTGATGCTGGACACTCTTCAGCATTGATTTGTCCCCAGACTTATAAGCTTCCTTTTTCTTATTTAAAAGAGTTTTCAGGTCACTAGTAATCCAGGGTTTATTATTGGGGAAACAGTTGACAGTTTTAGCCGGTAATATTGTTTGTTCACAGAAGTTGATGTATTCTGTGATGCAGTCAGTCATATTATTGATGTCCTCTCCATGTGGCACACAAAGCACGTCCCAGTCAGTGGTCTCGAAGCAGTCCTGTAGAGCCTCATTAGCCCCTGGAGTCCATTTCCTCACAGTCCTGGTGGATACAGGCTGCCTCTGCACCAGTGGGACATATTTAGGAGCCAAAAAGACGAGGTTGTGGTCAGATCTGCCCAGGGGGGGGAGGGCAGTGGCACAATATGCATTCTTGGTATTTGCATATAGAAGATCCAGAGTATTATTTCCCCTGGTGGGGCATTTCACATACTGAGTGAATGTAGGCAGAGATTTGTCCAGATTTTGTCCGCCGGAGGAGACGAGCGATGACAGCAGCATCACCGTGGTTCAGAACGGGGAGTACCTGGGCACGGCGCCGCTCCCCGCACAGACTGAGGGGACTTGTTGCACGGAGCCCATCACCGGGGAAGCTGCCGGACCGAGAGTTTGATCCTGCCTGCGGCGGGAGAAGGCGGCCTGCTCGGCCTGCCCTTGGCTCTGGGGTCCCTCCTTAAACAAATAAATAAAAACCTTTTAAATAAAACATTCATCTTAACAGATAAGATTTGATCATTTATTTTAAACGTCAGGCCTACAGCATGGTCACAAACCCCATCTAAAAACAGAGGCTCTGTCCTAATTACCTGATTGCATCTGTTATGCCCCACATATGGGGAAAATATCAGACAAGAAAACAGACACGTTGTTAGTTTGCTTCAAGTCCAATGTATTATGCCAACCAACGACATAGAATAGAATAGGGAGGGATGAAACCCTCTTTAATGGTCACACATGCAGAGCACACAGCACACACAGTGAAATGTGTTCTCTGCTTTTAACCCATCCTAGTACCAGGAGCCTAGTACTAGGAGCAGTGGGCAGCTATTGTACAGCGCCCGGGGAGCAATGGGAGTGAGGGGGGACGGGGGATGTCCGGTGCCTTGCTCTGTGTTAGTAGTGCGTGAGGCCATATGTACAGACATGTACATGGGACATGAAAACAGTGCATCTCATATTGACAAAAAAAAACCTCGCTAACCGAGTTTTCCAAATCATTCTAAAAATATGCCGTTGTGATACACGTGTAGACAACGTCTGCAGAATCATAAATGATCATTACATTGGGGTCATTAAACCATTATTTCGCTAAGATAAAAACATTAAAGTTTTGGATTTTAGTGTAATTCACAAATGTTCCACCAGATGGTGCCACACACACCCAGGGGGAAAATATAATATATTAACCCAGGAATAAGTGGGCAAAATATTGGTACATTAGTGTTTAAAGTCGTGGGAAATGTTTTAATTCAGGAGGTTTTAACCTGTTACGCACAGCCCCCCCGGTACCGGGCGGATAAACGCGTCATTTGCAGGAAACAACGTCTAAGGAATCTTAATATTTAATAAACTATGAATATTTTATATCCATGTAACGGGAAGAAACTCAGCTAACTGATCTTTTTAATTTTTTTTCCCAAAAAAACCCCACAATGCTAGCACTCAGCCTCTGAATTAGCCACGAGTGAAAAAATGTAACCTAAAACGGCACTTAAACTCACAATAACTCCCTTATTACTTATCCTATATGCACAGCCAACCACTCGTTTTGGGTCTCCTGGAGACACAGAATCGTTTGGTGCCCACCTCAACACTCAGTGATAAACATTTGCGACGCTATAAACGAAAGCGTACATCATAACATGTGGAGCTAGAAACGCTAACATGGCTTACCTTGGTCAAAACTGGTCTTCAATGGCATTAAAACGATAAAAAAACGATACTACAGTTAATCCATAGGTTAATCCAATGTGTCGGTGTCCTCTTTGAAATGATTTCTGATAATCCATAAGCAATAAAACTGCTTTTTCGTTTCCAAATGCCAGAGCTAGAGATAGGTCCACTCTGCTGCACATTTACATGCGCACAGCCCCCACCTTTTCTCTTCACAACGTGTGTGTGTGGGGGCCTCCCCCTTCGATTCTATTGGCTCTAACGGTCAGAAAGAGGTGTCAACCATCAAAATCGACCAAGGGGGGCCAGAGATATGGAAAAAAAACAATTTTCACCCAAATCACCTCAGAGGTGGGGTGGTTTTGGCTAAACCTCTCTAAAAAGGTCAAATGTCACTTGTTTTGCATCAATCTTGATACAGGGTACTTATTATATGTTGTACTTTGGATTCCTGAAGCTTTTAGTCTACTAACCCATCATCCAAGGGTAGTTTTCACTATCTGTAAAAAATAATTTTTGGACGGACACTATAATTTACAGTTTTTTACTATGTAAAATCTGAATTTTCTTTAAAATAAAAAACATCTATATTGATTCTGACACTTCTACATCCAACTCACAGATGTAACCTTGCTTTGATAAAATAAATTATTCATATAATCCTTTTAGAAGTTAACTTGTAGTCATTTGTTTTGGGCATGTCATTTTCGAGCCTGAAACATGAAAAACAGGCTTGGTGCTTAACGGGTTAAGTGTGGTTTCACTTCTAGCACACACCCAGGGGGGAACAGATAACACATGTACCCAGGAATAAGTGTCTGAATCATGGGCACAATAGTGTTTAAAGTCGTGGGAAATGTTTTAATTCAGGAGGTTTTAAGTGTGGTTTGACTTCTAGCACACACCCAGAGTGAAAAGATAACATGTTTACCCCGCTAAAGTGTTCAAAACATGGGTATATTAGTGCTCAAACTCGATTAAACTGTTTTAATTCCGGAGGCTTTACGTTTTGGTTCACTCATCTCAGAGTGTTAACAATATTTTTGCAAATTTTATAAATTAGTCTAGAGCTCCATCTATTGTAATTTGAGTGTATTACACGTCTGTCCATGGAACACGAGTTTTGCGCAATTTGAGTGGAGTAAATACTTAATTTATTTAAACCAATATCTTTCTTGATTCTTTGCACAGTATGAAAAAAGAGTATTTGTACCTGTGCTGAAGTTCACTGCTGTGAGGAGTCCAGTTCTGTCTCTCACTCTCTGGTCAAGGCTGTCTGGATCACCTGGAAACGTTAAACGAACAGATATATATGTAAATTACCATGTGTACAAAAAATATAACTGATTGTCTTCTGTTGAACATGTTGCATTGTGTATTGTCCGAGTCAGGGTCCTTTTTATTTTACTGTAACTTTGGAAGAACAAATGAAATGCAATGAATAAGCTTAATTTTAACTGAAGCACACATAACATCTGATCTAATATTTGTAACAAATCATCCCTAAAAGCATTGACTAGGCTATTCATCGTCCTTAAATGCAGGCATTACGGTCTACAGCCACAAATTAGTCGGTTTCACAAGTGTAATGAAAATCAAATAAATAGTAAGCATTGGTATTACAATACTTACTATTTATTTGATACCAATTTGGTAATACAATTAATAAAAACAAGGTTTGGGTTCGTTCTTCAGATTTGACGTTAACGTGTAAGCTCAATAATGAACTCCAGCTCAACAAACCATATTGTAATATAGTAATCATCTTGAAATATGACATTAATAATTGTAATATACACACACATCTTATTGTGAGGTTGATTTCACATACACTAAGCTGCTATTTAACACTATTTGACATTAGCTTGTGTAAGGAATGCGTGGAAGGGTAGGACCCAAATGCAGACTATCAGAAAAGGTAAACGGTCTCGAAACAAAAACAAGCTTTATTCTCAAAGCTTAACAATTGCATGGCATGAAACACATAGGTTCTACAGAAAACTGACCGTGACCAACATGGTGGGAGACAGGAGAAACAAACATGACTGACATGGAGGAAGACAGGAAAAACCAACAATGAACCGACAAGGCACACAGGGGAAGACAAGACTAAATACAGAGAGGGGTAATCACAAGACGAGACACAGCTGGGGTAAGGGAGGCAGAAACACAAGGGCAACAGGTGAACACAATCAAACAATCAGACACACCAGGGAAACTAAGACAGGAAGGCAAACACAGGAAGAAGGAACAGAGAAGACACAAGGAGGAAAACATTTCAAAACAAAACAGGAACCAGAGACAGAAAAAGACAAGACAAAACACAACACAGACAGATCGTGACATAACCCCCCCCTCAAGGGACGGATCCCAGACGTCCCAAAAAACATAGTCTAATACTTCCAAAAGGGTGGGTGGAGGGGGTCCGGAGGACGGGCCCGAAAGGGGTCCCGGGCGGACGGCCCGGGGGCAAGGCAGAGTCCAAAAAGGGGCGACGGCCAGAGCGGGCAAACTCAGGGGGCCGGGCATGAGAGCAAAGGCAGCGGCTCTCAGGGGACCGGGCTCGAGGGCGAAGGCAGCGGCTGGAAGAATCAGGAGGCCGAGCCCGAGGGCGAAGACCGCGGCTGGAGAACTCAGGAGGCCGGGCTCGAGGGCGAAGACTGCGGCACTCAGGGGGCCGGGCTCGAGGGCGAACCAGAAGGCGGCGACGAGACAGCTCCGGAGGACGGGCAGGAAGACGCCGACGGGACAGCTCCGGAGGCCGGGCAGGAAGGCGCCGACGGGACAGCTCCGGAGGCCGGGCAGGAAGGCGCCGACGGGACAGCTCCGGAGGCCGGGCAGGAAGGCGCCGACGGGACAGCTCCTGAGGACGGGCAGGAAGGCGCCGACGGGACAGCTCCGGAGGACGGGCAGGAAGGCGCCGACGGGACAGCTCCGGAGGACGGGCAGGAAGACGCCGACGGGACAGCTCCGGAGGCCGGGCAGGAAGGCGCCGACGGGACAGCTCCGGAGGC
Organism: Trematomus bernacchii; assembly: GCF_902827165.1. Classification (NCBI taxonomy): domain Eukaryota; kingdom Metazoa; phylum Chordata; class Actinopteri; order Perciformes; family Nototheniidae; genus Trematomus; species Trematomus bernacchii. The sequence continues at coordinate 467,626 of NW_022987617.1, read as the reverse complement.
CGGGCAGGAAGGCGCCGACGGGACAGCTCCGGAGGCCGGGCAGGAAGGCGCCGACGGGACAGCTCCGGAGGCCGGGCAGGAAGGCGCCGACGGGACAGCTCCGGAGGACGAGCAGGAACCAGTATCGGCCGGACAGGAACCGGAGCCGACCGGACAGGCGCAGACGGGACCCCAAACAAGACATGGGCTGGTGTCAATGGGACCCCGGATGTAGCAAGGGCTGGTGTCGACTGGACCCCCAACGGAACAGGACACAGAGTTGGCAGGACCCCCGGCGGGACAGGTGTCGGCGGGACCCCCAACAGAACAGGATCTGGTGTTGGCAGGAAACCTGGCGGAGCAGTTGTCGGCGGGACCCCCAACGGGACAGGACATGGGGTTGGCAGGACCCACAGCGGAACAGGTGTCGGCAGGACCTCCAACGATACTGGACGTGGAGTTGGCAGGGCCCTCGGCAGGAGAGTAGTCGGCGGGACCTCCAACAGCACCGGACATAGGGCTGGCAGGACCCCCGGCAGAAGAGTAGTCGGCGGGACCTCCAACGGCACAGGACATCGGGTTGGCAAGACCCCCGGCAGGAGAGTAGTCGGCGGGACCTCCAACAGCACTGGACATAGGGTTGGCAGGACCCCCGGCAGAAGAGTAGTCGGCGGGACCTCCAACAGCACTGGACATAGGGTTGGCAGGACCCCCGGCAGAAGAGTAGTCGGCGGTACCTCCAACAGCACTGGACATAGGGTTGGCAGGACCCCCGGCAGAAGAGTAGTCGGCGGGACCCCCAATGGGACAGGACATGGAGTTGGCAAGACCCCCGGCAGGAGAGTAGTCGGCGGGACCTCCAACGGCACAGGACATAGGGTAGGCGTCGGCCGTAGAGCCAACAGGAGACGAGCCAAGGACTGCTGGCTTTCAACTAAGGCTCGCATCGTCTGCTCATGTTGGCCCAGAAGATTTCCCTGATGGGAAATGGCGTGCTGGACCGGAACAGAGGCCGGAACCATGGCTGCTGGGGCCAGAACTGGGGCTGGAACCATGGCTGTATGGGCCGGTTCTGGAGCAGGCACCCTGGCTGCTGGGCACGGAACCGGAACACGGAACCATGGCTGTGTGGGATGGTACTGGAGCACGGTACCATGACTGTGTGGGGCGGTACTGGTGCACGGAACCATGACTGTGTGGGCCGGTACTGGAGCAGGCACCCTGGCTGCTGGGCATGGAACCATGGCTGCTGGGGCCACGGCTTGAATCCTGGCCTTGCGTCTCTTTGAGGTCTTTTGGAGGCTCCGTGGACCTCCAAACGCCAGGCGGGATCCCAAAAAAGGATCAGAGAATGGAGACTGGCACTCAGGGCTACGCGAAAAAACTCTGAGAAATTCAGGCAACGAACTCCTCAGCCATGGCACATTATCCACCTCCATTTGTGCTCTTTTCAGGACAGCCTCTTTCTCCCTGCTAGTCGAGGTTCCACTCCACACAGTATAAAGACATCGAAGGGAGTAATCCAGAGAAAGCAATTCAGCATCAAAATCAAAAACATAATCCGCTGGGTCCATAATTGGTCGGTTCATTCTGTAAGGAATGCGTGGAAGGGTAGGACCCAAATGCAGACTATCAGAAAAGGTAAACGGTCTCGAAACAAAAACAAGCTTTATTCTCAAAGCTTAACAATTGCATGGCATGAAACACATAGGTTCTACAGAAAACTGACCGTGACCAACATGGTGGGAGACAGGAGAAACAAACATGACTGACATGGAGGAAGACAGGAAAAACCAACAATGAACCGACAAGGCACACAGGGGAAGACAAGACTAAATACAGAGAGGGGTAATCACAAGACGAGACACAGCTGGGGTAAGGGAGGCAGAAACACAAGGGCAACAGGTGAACACAATCAAACAATCAGACACACCAGGGAAACTAAGACAGGAAGGCAAACACAGGAAGAAGGAACAGAGAAGACACAAGGAGGAAAACATTTCAAAACAAAACAGGAACCAGAGACAGAAAAAGACAAGACAAAACACAACACAGACAGATCGTGACAGCTTGCCTACATACTCGAGCATAGCGAATTTAAATTAACCTTAGCGATGCATGCAGTTACCTACATAATCAAATATCTCTCTAACTTACAAGGATGACCTTATTTTACCAACCTCAAACAGAAGCCGTTTGTTTTACAGTATTATCCCACTTAACACTTCTCTATTTCGATTCAACTTGGAGGCTACGATTAGCATCGTTAGCACGGATGTAGCTAGCGACGACTACCTCACGCTAACCCAAGCCTTACGATTCATTACGTCACTGATCAAAAACACATAAATAAAGTACTAGAATTTCACTTACCGCAAAACCACATTATTGCACCGTCTGTTTTAACCGCAGAGCGAGTCACGATAGTCCGATAAGCATGAAGAACACGTTCAAGTTGGGTTCCCCGAGTGCGCCTTTAACATCACGAAGCTTCGTCTTCTTCTTTGGTGTTTATTGGCGGTTGGCAAACCAATTTGTAGGTGCATTACCGCCACCAACTGGACTGGAGTGTGGACAAGAGACTATGCAGATAACAATAAATAAAAACAAAAAAAAGAACCACAACTTTAGATTATTTTAAATGTATCAATTTCTCTTAGAAACGTAATAATCTCACAATACATATTGTCTGATGTTTTCCCTAACAGCCCTGATAGCGAAAAGTCATTGTATTTTGCTTTCTTCAGTGTCTGGAAAAGCACATTTGAGTACTATATTTCCTGCAATGCAGTAAAACATGTTCAACAGTTTCTGGCTGGCTACAGTGTATACACTTTCCGGTTGGATGCTTTGCTATTATACTTAATGTATGATTGAGACTTGTATGCCCTATTCTCATCCGAGAAATTACATTTTCCTCCCTTCTTTTATTAAACCCCGCTATGAGGTGGGCATGGATACGAGACATGCTCTGGGTGATAGCTTGGGCCCCGGGCCTGGCCTATATGTGTGTGTGTGACATTTGGGCAAACAGTGAAGAGGCAGAAGACAATTACATGGTGTGATCTAGACTTTATTTACAACAATTTCCTCCTCCTCCTCCTCCTCCTCCTCCTCCTCCTCCTCCTCCTCCTCCTCCTCCTCCTCCTCCTCCTCCTCCTCCTCCTATTAAAATAAAACAGCTATTATCGTGCTGACTTTAGCAGTTGCAATCGACAACATTGAAGGTGTTTGTAAATACCTCTTCCACAGAGGATGGAGACGATGGTGGGGTGGAGCGCTCAATTAGGACCGTGCTTGACTGAAATAAAAATGTAAAGTCAATATCACTATAAAGCAACTTTGGTTTCCTCATCAGAATCACTCAGTCATCATGAAAATGTAGCAGAATAATGAAACTCTGAGGTCTTATTATAAAAGGCCAAACATTTACACACATATCAGTACAATGGTCCGATACCAGCACAACAAACACGGCCGAGTTCAAGTTATGTCCCCCGTATGAGCTGAGCAGGCAGAGTCCCTGTAGCATCACAGAGCTGCTAGCAGAGAGACAGGAAGCTTACAGTTGCAGTCACTGGACAGACCTGTCACTCAATGTGACCATGCCCTAATGTATGCATACATGTAAGGCTTAACATAACTTAAACAAATGAACATCTAAATATAGTTGTTAAAGGTTTTAAGATATAAATAATCACATCATGGGGTCATTAAGTGGAAGTGGAAGAAATACTCTGTTTCCCACAGGAGGGTGCCAAATCTTTCCCCCAAATTGAGCACAGTGTGTGTGTTTACAGGGGATGCAGCAGAGCAAATATATCCACTTTGGAGTGGCTTTAGGGTACAAACGACATTTCAAATCATATCTACAAATCGAGCCGAGGCTAAAAAGCATAGTCTCGACTGCCTAGCATGCAGGGCAATGGGCGTGTTGAGATAAAAACCTTAACGGAAGGTTTTGTCCTGTTTTAAGCTGTGACCTTTGATATTAGGTAGAACAGAGGGGTCAAACGACATTTACTCTCTGAGCCGGTTCAAACGAGACAGTGCTCAAATATCTCAGACCTTCCTATGCGCCGGGAGATTCGTATGTAGTCTCTTGGGGTTATGCTTGGGTTTAAAGAGTTTGGGCGTGAGAGACCTCTTCATTTTAAATGCAGGACTTTTGTATGTGTGTCAGAGTATTGCCACACACACACACACACACACACAGTCTCTCAGGTGTACCTGCAGGTCTGCTCCAGGTTCTGCCAGGTGAGGTCGGTGTGGTTGTACTTCAGGTCGTTTGCACGGATATACCAGCGTCCACTCATGTTCTTGAGTTTAAATGCTCTGTAGAGTTTAACGAAGCGATGACCACACACACCTGAGAGAGACACACACACACACACACACTTTGACTTTTATGTTCAGAAAGTGATAGAGATGCAGAAATAGCACTTTTGGAATATCACATTTCCTGTTTTAATGCTTGACCTTTGACATTAGGTAGAACAGAGGGGTCAAACGACATACTCTGAGCCGGTTCAAACGAGACCGTGCTCAAACACCTCAGACCTAAGGCTATGTTTAGGGTAATTGTTTGGGGTAAGGGGTATGGGGCAATGCTTATGAGAGACTTCATCATTTTAAATGCAGGACTTTTGTATGCGTGTCAGAGTATTGCAACACACACAGTCTCTCAGGTGTACCTGCAGGTCTGCTCCAGGTTCTGCCAGGTGAGGTCGGTGTGGTTGTACTTCAGGTCGTTTGCACGGATATAACAGCCTCCATTCATGTTCTTGAGTTTAAATGACACACACACACACACACACATACACACACACACACACACACGCTATGCAGGTAGCCAGACAGCACACTCAGCACGGATAGTGCGTGCAACACAGCTCATACACACAGGCATATATGCCTTGAGCTGCACATAGCTCCAACACACACACACACACACACACACACACACACACACACACACACACACACACACACACACACACACACACACACACACACACACACACACACACACACACACACACACACACACACACACACACACACACACACACACACACACACACACACACACGTGGGAGAGCGAAGTTTAAAAAAACTCCATAAACATAGCCCTATTAAGACCTTATAAAAACCCTTTTTAAAAAGCATTATAAAAGCACTGTAAGACCGTTTTAAAAGACTGGTTAGAAAGTGCAGGACGGGGCTGGACCACGGAACGGCGGCAGAGTATGTTAAAAAGCAGATCTCCCCAACCCAGGGTCTCTGGAGGGGGGCGTGTGTGTGTGTGTGTATACGTGTGTGCATGCGTGTGCAGGTGTTGTGTGCGTGTATGGAGCTCGTCCCAATGGAATCAGTAAAAGACCTTAAATGAGAAGGGGATCTAAAATGGTTAATTTAAAAGTGATTCCAGTTCTGTTAGTTAAAACCATGCATAAAATACATTTAAAAGTGAAAGTGCAAGTATTAAAACACAAGTGCTTATGTCCTCCATGGCATTGCAGCAAACACGGAGAAACAAAGAAAAAGCTTGCAAAGCTTTAACATCCTCTGCTTTCACTGTCCATCCAAGCGCTTGCTCCATGTATGCAGTGGCTATTATTTGTTGATTTCCAAAGCGTTCTCTCAAAAGTGTCTTTGCTCTTTGGTATCCCCTGTCGGGTGGCATGTGTTGACAGCTTTTAACCAATTCTTTGGGTTGTCCCTTGGTGTATTGTTCCAAAAAGTATAGGCAATCAACATTGTTAGCAGTCTTTGCTTCCACTCCATGTTCAAATGCTCGTATGAATGCACTATACTCCAAAGGGTCTCCATCAAAGGTTGGTACTTCTCTTGGTGGCAGTGACAATGTTGACTGTTGCTGCACCAACAGAGCTGTGATATCATTTTGTCTTTGCATGATGTTGATAATGTTGCCTTGATTCACGTTACTTTGCACTGAACCTGTATGTTGGTTGGTTTCCTGCACCAAATGTGTGTCAAGATCATGAGTGACTTGTGTGGCAGAGAATGTCTGCTGACATATTTGAGATGACGTGGGATTGAGTTCATAGGCTTTAGATCCATTTCCTTCTGGTATTGTCGTGGCTGTGAATGCCTCCATTGGCAATAGAGTGTTACTGCCACCTACTGATGGATGATGCAACTGCTGGTTTGAATCTTTGGGGCGCGCACCCATTGACAGAGCAAAGTTCTTATCCTGTTCTGTAGGATTATGGTACTGCAAGTTTGCATCCTTGTGCAGAGTCTCCACTGACACTACAGCTCTGCCGCCCCCTTTTGGTGAGGGGTTGAACTGACCTTCTGAACCTTGTGGGATGAATTCTGTAGCAGAGGGTCTAAGAGAGATTTTCCTTTTGGCTCTGTCTCGATATGAATTCATTCCATTTGAATCAGCCCTTGAGCTTTGAACCTCAGATCCTCTGTACCTGAGCACATTGGCCTTTGCTGTATAGGCAGCAATTCCACTTTGCAATTCAAGCCACTCCTTGCGTTGTCTGATCTGCTCCTCTTCACACTTTCTGGCTGCTGCGAGGCTATGCTCTTCACACTCCAGTGCATGTTTTTCTTTGAGGATAGCCGCCATAGCACTGAGAGCAGCCGCTTCAGCCTCCGCCTTGATACATCCAGACGAGATGGATGACATTTTGGACCTGTGGCTGGAGCGGCCAGCTGATGTGCATGTTCTTCCGGTTATATTAGAAACGCTGTCATTTGGACAGATATCATCAATTACCACATTAGTTTTGGTTGCAGCATTGACATTTACCACATCATCATCAATTGCATGTGTAAATTGCTCCTTTGTAGTTTGCAACCACCTTTTCATTGTATTCATCATTTCTCGATTGCTGTGCATTCGTGTTTCAAACCATTCATTTTGTTTTATAACTTCATCCTCTGGTATTAATGGTTTCAGTGACTCATGCAACTCATTTAATTCGATCATTGTTTTCACAAACATTTCACACATGGATTCCACCTCAGACACATTTTGGCTTGAAAGTATCAATTGTTCAACATCCTTTGTTAATTTATGCAGTTTCTTTATCCTTGAATTCCTTTCATTTTGAATTGATGCTATTTTTGATTTCAATGCTTTAACAGTGAGTTTAGGCTGTCTTTTACCGAGCCCACTCTCTGTATCACTTTGATTGGCAGGCGCTTTAGGCCGACTCCCTTCTTGGCTCATTTTGACAGTAACGCAGCAGCTGCGGGAGGTTTTATTTTAGAATTGTCGCAGGATTTACCTTTATCCTGATATGAGAAGGTCAATCTCATTCACAGCTTGTAACAATTCTGAACGATCCTACCGTGGTTCCGCGTGGCTTTCACAGCATTCACATGTCAGCAATCATCTGGAGCTGCAGCAGCTCCTTCTTCCGTGTCCGAGATCCTTTGATTCATTCATTGGAGCGTGTTTTTCAACAAGTGTAGCGGCGATCGCACATCAAAAAAGGCCACTCATGGAGGTTAGCAGTCAGAGTTCCCAACGCGTGTTGTGGTGAAGGATGAGGTCCACCATGACGTAATTTGTAATGCTTTTATTTCTTTCTCCAAGGTTAAAATGTTCTTTTACGACTCACGTAGGCCTATCTAAAATCTTGGTTAAAACATAGCGATCACGCACACGCTCAGACACAAACAATCACGGTCAACACGGTTAAAAAACGTGTGGCTTCCTCTCTAACCTCTCATCCCAGCTGATCAACCGTGCCCACATATATAGGTTAATTACCTCCCATGCTCCCAGGTGCGCAGATTGGATGAGGACGCGTTCACACACACATAGACAAACCCCGTGCACAACCCAAAGCAAATTGGCTCCAACACCCATCATACCCATGAGGAGCTCCGTGACTTCCATTGCCATCTCCGGCTCATCCATGTCAGCCATGGCCCGATCCTCCCGGTCCTCCGAGTCCTCCCGGTCCTCCAAGTCCTCCTGGTCCCCCTGCCGCTCATCACTAGGTGCCACTTTGGCCCCTATGGCGTTCACAGCGGTGTCCTCCATAGCTTCGAGCAATACAGGGGTATATCTGCCTGTTGCGACTGGATTGCTTCTGCCTGTTAGACTTGGTGTCGCTGATCTCCGCCTGGTTCCCACAACACCCTGACCCTCATCACGGGCCCTCTTAGAGACGGCACCATGCTCCTATGATGTGTGTTTCTGCTTGGATGTGCACTTCACCCCCGAGGAACTCGGCATGGTTGCTCGCCGCCGAGACGCTTCAGAGAAGTCTATTTGGTTTACACTGGGGGGGGCTGACATCGGTCTCCGTAATCCTTCGCCCCTAGACTCTTCATCATCAGCGTCTTTCGATTGAGGCCTGCCGAATTCAACCAAGGGGGTGTGTCTGCCTGTGGCGACTGAGGCTCTTCTGCCGGAGGAAGCTGGCCTTTCTGGCTGCTGGAATGTAATGCGTTCAGCTGGTGGACTCTCTAACGAGCTACGGAGGTCCCTCTTGGCACTGGAAGCCTTCCACTGCTTCAGCTTGTTTCTTAGAAAAAACACCTCTTTATTGAGGGCGTCAGTTTGAGCCACCAGTGCGACGTTTCCCAGCCTTAACAGTCTGTGTTCATCGGCTTCGAGGCCAACTTCCCCGGAAAAGGAGTCTGGGTGTTCATCATGAGCACCATCTTCGACATCCAGTGTCATTATCATTTGTACTGGGGGGTCTATCTCCCGGAGCTCCTTCAGCATTTTAAGCCCCGTCTTGCGTTTCAGTTCTTGCAGTACCAAGTCTGCTTCTTTTTGGCTGAGCTCCGGGTGAGCACAATCGATATGCCGGTCCAGCCTGGTGCCATGGTATGAACAACCAACAACAGAGCAGGGCTCCAAGCGAATGTTAATTCTTCCATTGGACATGCGTAGGAGAATGTTGCGTTCATCTTTATTGAGGACTAGGTGCCTGACCACCAAGTGCCTCTGGAGAGCGCGGTATTGCATGCGACACAGCGGGCATTCGGTCAGCATCTTGAAATGGACGTCAATCAGTCAAGCCTGTGGAGACACAAGCAGATTGAAATCGATTCAAATCTATTGAAAGGTACGCTTTTTTTTGGGATGGGAGGCTCCTTCTGCGTTCAACACCACTGGGTAAATTCAATTTACCGGGAGAAGGGGGGCTCCGACTCCAATCCATATCAGCATTGAGCTGTAGAGTGCCCCGAAGAATCAGGCCGACACTCATATCCGAGGCATCAATTCATGGTACTCACCCAGCTTGAGTCGCACAGTGACCCGTAACCAGGCGCCAGTGTGGAAGAACCGAGGGTCTGGGGAAGAAAATAGAGGAGAGTTGATCCATACAGGCTTTATTAGCAACACGAGAATCAAAAAAGCTGCCAATAACACCCAGCTGCAGCCTCCGGAATTGCAGGAACATGCTACCATGGATGTATAATAAGAACATGCTACTCTCAGTATTTACTTTATTTCCTGTTAATAAAGCCAAAAAAAGAGGCCAGTCACGTGACCGCAAGAGTGTGACGTCGCTGAGAAAGATGGCCGCCTCCATGGGGGCAACGCTGTTTCTGTAAATCAGTTTACTTTTTAGATTTGTGTAGAGTAGTGTTGTAAAACAGGTTTTATTCAGGCGTACATTTCACCCGAGTGTTATAGCAGTTGAGGCAGAGATGAAGACCTTCTGTGGCAGAGCCAACCCCACCACCGGAGCCCTAGACTGGGTGGAGGAGAGCGAGGAGTACGACTACCACCAGGAGATAGCCAGGTAGCTACGAGTTAGCATAACACAGAGAGAGATGCTGCACAGCTCAGAGATAATACAAGTATGTAATATAGTACTTGGAATTATTTAGGAGCTCTGCAAACACTTCAAATCATGGGAGCAGTTAAATGTGTTTTATGGTGTGCTGAGGAGAAAACAGTATTGATTCTGTACATTCAACACCGGTGTTGTGCCGTAGGTTGAAGGCTTGCCGTAGATTGAAGCCCTGTTCGCGGGGACGCGCAAAGGTGACGTCATCTCCTGTATTGAGCGTTTGCCTAGTTTTCTAAGCTTTTTCTCTCTTTTGAATGATATATTTCCCATCAGATTAAACAGCAAACGGCTGAATAAATAATGTGCATACAATTGCGAGGTGGCTCGTTTTAAGGACACAATCTTCGTATTGGAACAAACTTCCGTTTTTAAGTGAAGTCCCACTCTGTTATGTTCCTCCTTCCTACAGAACAGACAATGAAATGATAAGATGTCATTTGTCAGTAGGTTATAGTCCTATTTCTTAAAACCTTCTCTGTTGTTTAAGTGTCTGATACTTGATAACCATGAATAGTAAGCAATGATATAACAATAATGATATAACATAATGATATACAGTGGCGTTTTTATATGTACAAAAGTGGTGGGGCACAAAAAACTTAGATGTCTATATATAAGCTTCTGCAGTGACGTGCAGTGAGGTTCATGGCTGGTGAGGCACTGGCACTGACTCTTCAGGTTTACAAATATTATATTTTGACCTAAACCAAAATATAATATTATTTTCAAAAGCTTTTTTTGTCTGATGCTTCGATTAATTTTAAACAGACAGTTCAACAAAAGGATACCCAAAAAATGTCATTTTATCATTTAAATATTGAATTGTTCTCTCTTAGTAAGATCCCATTTTCAATAAAATGGCGGTCTTACCTTGACTTGAAGATGAAGTCCATTTGCCTATCCTTCTGGACAAACATTTCTATTACTTTTTTGTAAAAGTCCTCCTTATGTTCTTGTAGTTTCAAAAGTCTATCATAAATCTAATCCATAGATTTATGATAAAAAAATTATATAAGTAGGGTAGACATGTGGATGTTATCCGGCTAATCAAAACGTGCATTTATCTAACAGGTACGTTTCCCACAGATCTTATTTCGAGCTATTTTCTAAAATCCTCTGGAGAAATCTCATTGCTTTTTTGTGCTTACTTCCTGGTTTTAGGACGCGTCACTGCAGCTCTCTCGTCTCCTCTTCACACACCACACTTTTCGCGGCACACGTACTTACAGCCAATCAGCTCTGAATGATTTGAGATGACGTATGGTGGGGATGGTAGCTCCATGCCCCTCTGGTCATTATTTTTTTGCCACACACATTTCATTACAAAATACTCTGAGCATGCGCAGTGAAGTTTTTACAGTCACGTTCACTTCACAGCGAGAGGAAGGGGCATAATCAGGTTTTGTCCCACATGGCTCTAAACAGCTCAATAGGCACACACTGTGACTGTAGACACACTAATTAGAAGAACACAGACTAAAACAGCAATGTACAGACGAATCAGATGATTAAACATGATCTTAAAATATATTTTATATATTTTTTTATTTATTTTTTTGCATTTTTGTAATCATTATTTGTAATACTTTCTGCTGACACTAGGTGGGGCTGTGCCCCACCTGCCCCTAATGACCAGTCGCCACTGATGATATAACATAATGATAATGTCAGACACTGTGTTATTTTCAATCAAGCCTAAAAGATAATTTGTTCAAACTGGCTTCACTCGCTTTAATTGCTCCTTTGAGTGTAATTTTCCTCTGTGGTTTCCTACTCAACACATGTTTGTATTGTAATGCCACTCATATTTTATTTTGTATTTTATTTTAAGGTGACATTGAATGTTTTGAAAGGTGCCCTAAAATAAAGTGTATTATTGATCTTATATCTGTGCCTATATCACACTATTAATGTTCCTTATTTTAGACTAGGTTAATCCTGGTGTCAATAGGGAAGATCTGCACTGTTCTCTACATAACATGTTCAGCAGAGCAGGTATTTCTCCTGCCAGATATGGCACCCCCCTTACAACTTTGTCCAGGACAGTCACCAAAATCACACTGGTGTTTGCTGTTCCCCTCTAGTTTGTGCTCACAAAAGCATTTTACTCTGGGCCCAGCAGGTAAAAAACTAAAGAGGGGCTTCCATATCCGGCAGAGAAGGAGTTGTGGCTGCCGGATTTGGAACCCCCGCGATTGCTTTGTCCAGGATAGTCACAACGTCACCAAAATCATACTGGTGTTTACTTTTTTTTTACTGTCATATAGTATTTTATACCAGTTTTTCCTTTATTCTCTTCTTTTTTTATAACTATAATGATCATATAAAGATGTGCCTTAACCTCACTGGTTGTAGAAAAAGCTTCTTATATTCGTTAGCATAGCTAGCTAACCAGATGCTAATAACAACAAAGTTATTGACTGTATGATCAGTATGACGGATGAACAGATCGCCACTGGGCTTTCAACTAAAGACACAGCCACGCAGAAACTGCGGCTCCTTATGGGCACTGCAATTTGTGAAGTCCCGGTGTTGTGTCAAATTATGCACCCCCTTCGTGAAATGCACCCCTTGACATGGGAACGCGCATTTGAACGTATAGTCCGCTATTCTATGTTGTCTTTTTTTGATGGTTGGGTTGTCGAATCCTGGATTTTGCATTAATTCGTCACTTATTTTTCAGTTATTTTTTTATTTAATATATGTTTTTATTTAATTGTGACGTCCTGTCTGTATACTTGTGCTTTACAATGTATTGTTTATTTTTACATCAAGTGCTTGAGGGTGGGATTAATAGAAACATTTTATTTTGGGGGGTGCTTTTTATGAACAGCCTGGTTGCCACGATATGCACCCCTTGCTCTCTCTGACAATAAACGTGTCACATACATGAAACTTGCTCCATTTATTGGTACTAGTCCAACAACTATACCCTCCAAAGTGCATGAGGGTGGGATTAATAGAAGCATCTTTTTGTGGGGGGTGCTTTTTACGGCAGGCCAGGGGGTGCATTTCACGACGGGGGTGCATAATTTGACACAACACCGGCCCGGAGCGGCGTTCTGGTGCTCTCCGGCAGAACTACACCCTTGTCTGACGAGACATATACCATGTGATGACACGTTAGGCTCGTGTTGTGTTCAAGGACCCTGACCTTGGCCAGGAAAAACAGGCACTCGCTTGTTTAATTATTTTGCGGTCTAGATTTCTTACATTTTTTTCTTTTTTGTGTGTGTTTATAAATTACCTCGAGGGCCGTACCAAATGGTCTCGCGTTCCGTATACGGCCCGGAGGCCGGAGGTTCCCCACCCCTGATCTAAACACTCAGAGAGTCCTTTACCTCACCTGAGCTGAGGTTATCCCGAGCTTGAATGACACACAGAGACCAATCAAGGGCTTTGATTTATGATCTGTATGACAGTGGTCGCGGACGAAAAGAAAAAAAAAAAGGGTCGCGAAATATACTTGGGTGGTCGTTAATATACCTGGGCGGCCCGCCCAAGTAAAGTGTATGTGTGGGAAACCCTGCACATAATATGAGGGATAGCCTAGTAGTTAATGGCAAGAAACATATTAAATCACAGGCTCCTCAACATACAATATACTTAACACAAGTTAAATTCGGAAGCAAAAGAGTGTTGTACAATAGTGCAAGTGACATAATGGTGCAGGTAAAGTGTACGAATTGCAAGAAACAAGCATTCCTACTTTATTTTGAAATGCTGCGTCCTCATAGTCTATAACTCAATACTACTCGTATACATACATACCTGTCTGTCTGTGTAGATCATGTGTGTTTTCATGTAATTACGTTGATATCTGCACTGTAGCATCATTAGCATCAACGATGACAAATGAGTACACAATTTGATCATTCTAATGATCAATGATAGTGGTGTTTTTATTTAGATATTTACATGAAAAAACATTGTGAGCAGAATTAATTGCATTCATTTACAGCTCTAAAATAACACTTTTTTTTTTTAGCTGACATTTTTTGTTGGTCATGGCTGATGTACACATGGATAGTAACATATCACTGACAAGTTATTAAAGAGCAATATATCACAATATGTAGGATGTTTTTCCAAATCAAAACATCACAAACTGAACTTTCCCAAAGAACACAAGCACAAATCAGGAGTTATCAGACGTTGACCCTTTTTAAAAATGTTTCATCTACAGTAAAGTATTGCTTGATGAGATTTTCTTCAAGTTACTGAAACAGTAGCACCAATAAATGCAACCCTGGTCCATCTGAATCTGTTTCCATCTGGATCAACTTGTGATGTTTTATTTTCAGGTCCTGTTACGCTGATATGCTTCATGACCATGACAGGGTGAGTGTTAACCTTCATTTCAATGTATTCACCACACTTGCTCTGTTGAATTGGTCTTCAGAGCACCTGCTCTTCTTCAGTGTGACACTGACAAGGCAGCTGATGTACTTTGTTCCTTCAGAATCTGAAGTACTACCAGGGCATCCGGGCGGCTGTAGGCAGAGTGAAGGCGCGGGGTGAGAAGGTCATCGTCCTGGACATCGGGACAGGAACAGGCCTGCTGTCCATGATGGCTCTCACTGCAGGAGCTGACTTCTGCTTTGCTGTGGAGGTAGAGATAGTACATGACCAGGGGCAATTTGTATCCCCCCATTTCTCCCCATGTGTTGTCTCTACAAAAAAATGTGTAAATGATGAAAAGGGAATATGTAAAAGTACATGTTTTAAGTAACTTAAAACCAGGCTAAACGCTATCCCAACAGTGATGTCATGGGGTCTTGAGGTCATCTGTAAAACAGCAAAACCAAGATTCTTATGTTGTGTAAAGTTGGTTTTTAATGTATACTAAGAAACAGTTCACATCTTGTTACTGTTACATATTCAGTAACTCAATCAGTAACTCAATCATGGTTTTAGAAGTTTTAGCAGACACAATTAATTCACTTGCAGTTTTACCTTATAATATAATTAGACACACTGCTACAGTTGTCATGTCTCTGTCTCATCTTCTGTTTCCTCTGTATCTGCAGGTTTTCAAACCGATGGCAGAGGCAGCACAGAGCATCGTGAAGAAGAACGGCTTCTCTGAAAAGATCAAGATCATTAACAAACACTCCACTGACGTCACTGTGGGGCCAGGTCAGACACACACACAGCTGCATGAATACTGATGTCCCTTTGACTGCTGGGAGTTACATGCATCTGTCATTTATACGATACAAAATCTGATTCTCTGGGAAGAGAGGTGAAGAGATGTTTTTTGCTTTGTCTGTGTTGATGACGTGTTGTCATTTATTACAGATGGAGATATGCAAATGAAGGCCAATGTTCTGATCACAGAACTGTTTGATACAGAGCTGATCGGTGAAGGAGCGCTGCCCAGCTACGCCCATGCTCACCAAAATCTGGTCCAGGTGTGTGTATGTGTTTCATTTATTATCTCAGCCTGGCATGTTTGTATCTGTGTCTGTCTGTCTGTCCCCAGCTTATGCAGCATTTTACTGGACTGTATGCTTAAGGTCCCTCCGAGGTCGACTTGATTCAAATGTTATGAAAAACACATCTCACTCACTGTTTTATATTGTCATCGAGTGCTGACTACTGACTCCTGTGAAGCAGTTGGTAGTGTCTGCAGGGGATCAATAACTCATTCGGTTGCAAAATGCATTTTCCTTCTACTGGCTTGGCTAAAAACAAACCTTACTGTTTGCAACCAACCTTTTTCCTTTGGCTTGGTTTAAAAACTGGCAATTTGGGCCTCCGTATAGCTCACCTGATAGCGATAGCAGCTGATATACTGGGGTTCTTTCCCCACTATGAGGACCCAGGGTCGAATCCGGCCATGGGACCTTTTACATGTGTCATCCCCCTGTTTACCTCTTTCAACTCTGTCTTTCGAATAGGCACTGGTGGCCCTAAAAATAATCTAAAAACATTTACAAAATAGCTGACAATTCCATGTATTATGATAAAATTAAGCACAATACAAGATTAATACATCGTTTTTGTGGTATTTGTCGCCAACATGACTTTGAGGGAGCCGGGAGGGAAAATAGAGTGAGTTCAACTCTGTGTTCTTTGTGAGGGGACAGGGAAACGATCCTGGCTGAATTACTATTTTCAATAAGTGAATACATTTGCATGATGTGACATGAATCTGTTGGTTGAACATCAGTCAGAACTTTATGAATTTGGTTAATACCAAAAAAAGTCTGTTAAATGTAGTCAAAAACAAGGTGCAGACCATGTGTGAAATGTGTGATCTGGCTGGTGGTCAGTTGTGTGTCATCATGTGCCCCCCACCCCCTGCAGGAGGGTTGTGAGGCGGTCCCGCACCGGGCCACCGTCTACGCCCAGCTAGTGGAGTCCGAGCTGCTATGGAGCTGGGCTCAGCTGCAGCCGGTGGAGGTGGAGGGGACCCGCCTGGTCCCGCTGCCTACTGGGGGCCCCTGTGCTGGAGCTCATGCAGTATGCGACATCCAACTGAGCCAGGTGCCCCCCCACAGCTTCACCCCGCTCGGTCCTCTCTGCACCATGTTCAGGTATGAAAGTAAGAAAATTGTTCTGCAATTTAGTTCTCTTAAAATCAGTGTTTCACACCCTGCTCCTCTCCCCTCTGCCCCTCTCTCAGTGTGGACTTCAGTAAACCAGTCAGCAGCGCCTACCAGTCCCACAGCTCTCAGTTTGTGGCTCAGGCTGGGGGGCGGGCCCAGGTGGTCCTGTCCTGGTGGGACCTGGACATGGATCCCAGTGGAAGCATTGTGTGCACCATGGCCCCCAGCTGGACATACAAACAACCAAAGACGGCTCCGGTGAGTTTAGGACATGTTATGTTGCTCTGAGTCATGCTTTCTCCTGACCCCCCCCCTGCTGATCTCTGTGTGGTGTTTCAGTGGAGGGACCACTGGATGCAGAGTGTGTACTTCCTGCCTGTCGAGAGCAGCGTGTCAGACGGAGAGGAGCTGCGCCTGACCGTCTGCCATGACGACTACAGTCTGTGGTACAGCTTACAGTCTCCCAGGTAACAGCTCACAGACAACATATTGTTTGTTTGTTTAGAAATACTGTTTGACCGTCTCCTGCAGGTCTGAATAGTGCAACATAAACTGCAACACTTTTTATGCACACCCAGTGACAAGCGCTCGTCGTCACAACCACTCATCTCGAGGACAACTGTTCCCTGATTACCTTATTAAATAAATAAATATTCAACTGGGCAAGATGGTTTCATATTCATAACCGACACATACAATGAAACAGATTTAACTCAAAAATGAGATTGATCATCTGAGTAGCTGAAGTAAAAGACAAAAAATCCTTTTATAAACACTAATTCTCACTCCATCTGTCATGATGTCTGCTAGGGCTCCTCTCACTATTTTTCTTTTGGCTTCAGGACATTTTGAAGTTACTAATAAGCTCACAGAGACACACAGGATACATACTAATTTCAATCTAGCTTAGCTTCTACCAAAGCCATTAACTGCATTCCACTTGATGGTTAAACCATCTGTTCTCTGCTTGTACATTCCCAGTCTTACACAGAATGTACAGTATACAGTATAATAAAAGTAAATATTTTACTATATAAAGTTGTCAGCAATTATTTAACCTAATCATTCACGTATATATGATGTCATGATGTCAAGAAATTATTTCCCACTATCTCCCATGGAAAGGAGTAACTAATGGTGTGTGTTGGTGTCCTCAGCCAGCAGGGCTCACAGAGCGAGGCTGCCCCCTCTCGGCCCTGCTGCACCTGTCAGGCTCACCTGGTTTGGAACAGAGCGCGTTTCGGTGAACTCAATGACAGACGGCGCACAGAGAGCTACGTCAGCGCTCTGCGCAGCGTAAGTGACGCCCCACATGAAAGTCAACTGTGCATGAGTGAATGCATTGTCTGAGGAGCTGCTGTGTTCCCTGCAGGTTCTGAGGGAGGACAGCGTGTGTCTCGGCGTCAGCGATGGAAGTCTGCTGCCAGTGTTTGCTCACGTGCTGGGAGCCAAGAAGGTACTCCTCTTTGAACATGTGGGCACATACTACACCTTCACAATCCAAATGCCATACTCAGACTGGTAGTGAACTGTCTTTTTAATCCCTGCCTCTTTTTCTTAGGTCTACGGTTTGGAAAACTCCAGAATGTCCGAACAGGTCATTGAGCAGGTAAATAAGAAACTTTACTCCAGTGCTCTCTCTATGAGAACACACAGATGAGCCTTGATGTTTTTACACTTTGCCTCTGGAGCTTTGTGTTCAGGATCCTCAGTTTCAGGAGTGTTGATGCTACATACAGGTGTTGGAGGCCAACTCGATGAAAGGAGCTGTGGAGCTGCTGGAGATCAGACCTGAGCAGCTGAGCAGCAAGGATCTAGGAGGGGAACAGGTACAGGAACTAGCCTTTAGTAATGTCCATTTCTTTCTTTATTCATTATTAAATAATGTTTTTATAATTCATAGTGTAAAACACAGCGTTATATTCAAGTCACAGGCTGTGATAATCAATCAAAATGATGCTTTAACCATCTGATAACTGTGATGCAATAATACTGGGACATACAGAGGCTTCTGGACGCATATCTTACGAGAAGGCATTTCCATATAGGCTCGATAAACTTAATAAATATACTTTAAACTGTGCTTAAAATCTAATATTGCTTGGCATTTCTCCTCACCATATGTAACTCCTGATGGCAGACAGGAGATCGCACACCTATTAGGGATTTATTACATTACATTCATTTGTGATAATTTAAAGTGGACCTATCATGCTATATTTGAATAATATATTGTAGGGCCATACCTATATAAAACATGTCTGTGAAGTCTTTTTTTCAAAATACCAAACAGATCATGCATTTTTGCCATGCCTCATTTTGCTCTATTTTGCTCTCCTCCAGCCCTGTCTTTGCATGAGCGGCAACCTCTCATTCCTCTGATAGGTGGAGAGTTGGCCATATAGGCGGAGCTCCTCGTTCCTGACGTCAGAGAATTTTCAAATCTGTATCAGTCTGTATCAGATCCGTTGCAGCCCCGTTTTTAGAGATTTGGGTATGGAGGAAAAGAGAGAGGGTTGTGTTTTCTGACACTTGGTGAGTTCCCTGGAACACCGGGGACACATATTCATGTATAAAAGACGTACAAAAGTGCATTTTGCATGATAGGTCCCCTTTAACCTGTTACGCACCGCCCCCCCCGGTACCGGGCGGATAAACGCGTCATTTGCAGGAAACAACGTCTAAGGAATCTTAATATTTAATAAACTATGAATGTTTTATATCCATGTAACGGGAAGAAACTCAGCTAACTGATCTTTTTAATTTTTTTTCTCCAAAAAAACCCCACAATGCTAACACTCAGCCTCTGAATTAGCCACGAGCGAAAAAATGTAACCCATCACTGCACCTAAACTCACTCATAACTCCCTTATTACTTATCCTATATGCACAGCCAACCCCTCGTTTTGCATCTACTGGAGACACAGAATCTGGGGGTGCCCACCTCAACACTCAGTGATAAACATTTGCGACGCTATAAACGAAAGCGTACATCATAACATGTGGAGCTAGGTAGCTAGAAACGCTAACATGGCTTGGTCAAAACTGGTCTTCAATGGCATTAAAACGATAAAAAAACGATGCTGCAGTTAATCCATAGGTTAATCCAATGTGTCTGTGTCCTCTTTGAAATGATTTCTGATAATCCATAAGCAATAAAACTGCTTTTTCGTTTCCAAATGTCAGAGCGAGAGATCGGTCCACTCTGATGCTAAATTACATGCGCGAAGCCCCCACCTCTTCTCTTCACAACGTGTGTGTGTGGGGGACTCCCCATTCGATTCTATTGGCTCTAACGGTCAGAAAGAGGTGTCAACCATCAAAATCGACCAAGGGAAGCCAGAGATATGGAAAAAAAAACATTTTCACCCAAATCACCTCAGAGGTGGGGTGGTTTTGGCTAAACCTCTCTAAAAAGGTCAAATGTCACTTGTTTTGCATCAATCTTGATACAGGGTACTTATTATATGTTGTACTTTGGATTCCTAAAGCTTTTAGTCTACCTTACCATCATCCAAGGGTAGTTTTCACTATCTGTAAAAAAGAACTTTTGGACAGACACTATAATTTACAGTTTTTTACGATGTAAAATCTGAATTTTCTTTAAAATAAAAAACATCTATATTGATTCTGACACTTCTACATCCAACTCACAGATGTAACCTTGCTTTGATAAAATAAATTATTCATATAACCCTTTTAGAAGTTAAGTTGTAGTCATTTGTTTTGGGCATGTCATTTTCGAGCCTGAAACATGAAAAACAGGCTTGGTGCTTAACAGGTTAAACCATCTTACTTACAGTAGACTAAAATCTGTATAAATTGTTATTGGTTCAAACTAAATCTGCAAATTGACAAATGAATATCACCTTTTTAAAGCAGATCTTTGATTCCTTTACTTCATTTAAAGGGGACCTATCATGCTAAATGCACTTTTGTACGTCTTTTATACATGAATATGTGTCCCGGAGGAGTGTTCACAGTTCTGCTCAACTCTCCCAGCTCTGCACTTTTTACTGACTCTTAGGACATATCTAATCTAGTAAAATCGTGTCTGCACTTCAAAAAATGATATGACTTCTAATATATTTTTTTTTAATAAAGTCTAATGTTCGAATATATTATTGAGCAGCTCCGGAAAAATTGGTCTCTTCATTTTTCCAAGAGCTGTTTGTATAGATTAATAGATGGGACTTAGCTAAACAAATCTTATTAAAGGAATGTATTAAGATATTTTTCGGGCAAGGAAGTGCCTTTATCTATCTCACCACATGCCAGGAGTGTGTCCCTCAGAGCAGTGAGTGTGACGCGTCTCTCCTGCAGATCTCAGTGCTGATGGGGGAGCCGTACTTCAGCACCAGCCTCCTGCCCTGGCACTCCCTGTTCTTTTGGTACTGTCGCACAGCGCTGGCCGGTCTGCTCCGCCCCGACGCCGCCATCCTGCCCCGCTCCGCCACTCTGCACATGGCCGCTGTAGAGTTCCAGGTGACACAGATCCAGATATTGTCAAACTGTTCTTGTCAACCAGTAACATTCGAAAACAAAGCATAAAAAAAGTAAATGTAGTTTTTGTATATAAAAGGCTTAAGGTTTTGTGTTGGTCAAATACATATCTTGCTGTCTTTTTTATCAGCAGTTAACATGTAGGGTCCCCTTTTTGTTTTCATTTGAATGACGTATGGAAAGAAATATCATTTTTTAAGATCTTTAATACAAAGTGCTAAATGGCTAAATTATATAATATGATATAATTATACAAAGGCTAAATTAGTTTTGTATTTTCTATGTTTTTTAGGATTTGTGGAGGATACGAGCTCCGTGTGGAACATGTGAGGGCTTTGATGTCACACCCATGGATGAAATGGTGCAGGTAAAATTATAATTTCATTTCTGTTAGTGAGCAGTCTTTACATCCATTGTTATCTCCCATCAAGTGTAAGTTTTCATAATGGGAAAGAAATGTCTAAATCAGAAGACAGAATCATGAGGGAAGATGGATACTACATTCATTTACTGTTTGTTCGTAGACACCTGCACAAGATGTCTGCGTGTTATAGGATAAGGTGTAGAGAATGAGCACTATAAATATGGGATTGGATATTGTAGTAAGATTTGAGTATGCATCCCAATACTTATTCCACCACTGCCCTACTACATACAGTTTGCGTTGATGATGATTTTTTTCATTACTGGTGAGGAAAATGTATATGTCCAGGACCTTCAGCTGAAATGAAGGGGCCCTGTAATGAGTCTGAGGTTACTGCCCTGTGTTTTTTCGTTTTTTTTATATACTTAATCACATCTGTCCTTGTAGCGATCTCTGGATTTTCGTGAGTCCCGTGAGGCGGAGCCCCACCCTCTGTGGGAGTATCCATGCCGTGCTCTGACCCCGCCCACAGCCGTCATGACCTTTGACTTCACACAGTGTGTCCCTCAACAGCCAATCAGCAGTCAGGGATCACTGCCCTTCACAAGGTACTGAGTTTTCTTCTATCACTGAGAGCAAGGACAATATCCCAAAGTGTTAGGGTATACAGTACATATAAATGATACCTGCCTGTAAGTAGATTGTGAGTTTACCGTGACCAAACATTTATTTAGGGTAAACTGATCCATAGATATTATAATTCATATATTGACTGTTATCATACGTGTCCCTTCTAAAGCTCACTGAATTTGGGATAAGGACAAACAGCAGTATTATTTCTCCTGTCTAAATCCTGATCAGACTCGATACGATTCTCCTTAATACAAACTGAAGCCTTATTCAATAAGCTTGCAATATGTCCATATTACTTGACATTTCACGTGACTTCTTCTTTTGGTATTATGGGGTGTAAAGAAAGTAGTAGCTTCCCTTTCCTGTGGAACTGCTTTGAAGCCAAACTTGAGAATTTGGAGGTGTTTCCCTACTTAGAGAAGAAGCCTCTTTATTAATCACAGTAATTAACATTCAGTTGTTCACTCTGTTCACTGGTTGCTTATGTGACTAATTGTTTTATGAATCTCAACAACTCTCCTCCATTGGGAAAAGATTGATAGAGACTAAAAAGCAGTGGCTAGAGTCTCTCTAGAGATAAGACTTGAAGGAGAAGCTAGCAGCTAGAAGCTAGCAGCTAGAAGCTAGCAGCTGGAGCTAGCAGCTGGAGCTAGCTACCTTCCATTTTCTGAGGTCCAACACAAAGGTCCGGTGTACTGCTCTCAACACTTTGTCATTGCAGATTTTAAGGCTGTTCAATGTCTGTTTCAGGATTGGTCGTTGCCATGGTGTTGCACTGTGGATGGAATATCACCTAACTGATGACATCACTGTCAGTGCAGGTCTGATTGGACCAGTCAGTGAGCAGGTATCACATCATATTGGTCATCTTTACCTTGAGTTTGTTTTTCTTGCTGTATTTTCTTATCTTTTGCAATCATTTTCATCTCTCTAATAGGGAAATTGAAGCTACAGCTAACTATCCTTTAAAAAAAAAAAAAAGAATCTGCTAGTTGTTTACTGCACAAACTAAAATGTAACCAAAAAATGTAAAGGTAGCAAGCCCCTTTGACCATAGTTGTTGAGGAAATAGAGCTACTGCCTGCTGTTCTATTCACATATATAGACTTTTGTAGATGGTAAATGATAGATAGATAATATAGATGGTAGATTTATAATATTTCGTTTATTTAACTTCGCCAAGAAGAGAGTACTTGAAGCAAGGTATATCAAAGGTATGTTCATTCAAAAGAGCATGACCTGCTTTTTTTAATTCACAACTTAACATTTTCGTTATCGTTTTTCAACATCTTTTATTTTGGTTAGAGGTTTAATTTAAGAAAAGTTCAGGAAATAGAATAAACAAAAAACCTAGTTGAAAATAGCTCAGCTGCCTATATTTCCTCAACGTCTCTGGCTTTGACTGTAAATTCACTCCAGTGTTTAATGTCAAATGAAAAAGCAATCTTCAGTTCTTTTCTGACACGTTTCCTGTGCCTTCTTGCAGGGTGAGTGTGAGTGGAGTCGCCACAGGAAACAGGGAGTGTATTTCTTCAGGTCACCGGGGGAGAGCTCAGGTGATGGCAGAGCCTCTGTGTCTTACAGCTTCACCTTCAAACCCAGTTTAGGAGATATTAAGATGGACTTCAGCATCGAGGCTCAGTGATATGGAGACTGGGGAACAATATCTGAGGTTCAGCCATTATGGTGTGTAATGCAACCCTGAATATTTACAGTCATTCATTTCATTTGCAGCTATTGAAGAATTTAGAAAAACTGTTTCCTTTTTCGCAGTAGAATACAATAATAGTACATTGAAATCCATTACATCAAAGATGAGTCTCACCGAGTCTAACTTTTAGGTTTACTACAGCAAAAGAGCCAAGGAACTCAAGCTTGTATACCGGAGACATCCTGCAGCTTTTGTGATCTCACCTGTCTCACAATCCCACTGTTATTGTAATGTTTCATAAAGTTTTATATTGTTTGTTCAGTGTTGGAGTGTTATAATTTCCAAGAAGGATGTTTACCTGTTCTGAAAAACAGACTGCAGAGCATTTAGCTCGAGAACACACTGCAGGGAAGGGAAAACCCCCAAAAGCATAAAAGGGCCTCTTTAATGTTGGATCCTGCATGTGTTCACCAATAAACACGAGTTGTGGTGCTAATATGAGAGTTGAACTTTAAGTGATTATTGGCACGGAAATAAATGGGATGTCCATACAAAGTTTATTGTACTTAAATGAAACAAATAAAGGCAACATGTGATGGCAAACTGTTTCCCCTTACATACATAAATAATCTTAAATTCAACAGTTATTTTTGTATTATTCATTATAAACTGGTGAACATAATGCAGCTTTCATCTTATACTGTAAATATGTCATTGGTCAAGATTTTTTTTTTTAAAGGTCCCATGTCATGGCCATTTCTACTGATCATATTTCCATTGTTGAGGTCTACTAGAATAGATTTAAATTGTGCAATTTAAAACGCGCCATAATGGCGCGTTTCCACTACAGCGCGGAGCACGGTTTAAGAGGGCTGTGACGTCAGCGGCCCGTCTTTGGTTGCGTTTCCACTTGGCCTAGTACCGGCCGGCGGGTCCTAATTCACAGTTTTTCTGGCCTCATAAAATCGCGGGTCTAGGGCCAGAGACAACGAGGCTGAGTCGGGCTGAGTATGCTAAACTAGAGAGAGCATCGCTGGCAAGGGGGCTACAACTACAACAAGATGGACATATTTGACCGTGATTTAATTGTAATACACGTTTCAAAATGATGCCGAAGTAACAACATACTGATACCGGTTAGTAAAAACCATGAATTAATGCTTTGTCAAGTCTGCAGACAGACGGCAGGCGAAAAACCTTTTAAAATGCGTGTGTTCTAAATGGAGATTGGCTAAGCTAACGCAGTATATGCTCCGACCGTCCACACTCACAACAACGGCCTATACAGACATAAATAAAGCAGCGACTGTATTCACCATGACACAGGCAGTCTGTGGTTTGTACTTGTTTAACTTTTGTCTAGTTTCTGAACATATATGAGGAGCTGTGAGCTCTGAGTGCTAACAGCTAACGGCTGTGTTGTTTTTCTGGGGTTCTCTGAAGATCACGTCACGGCTCCGCCTACACTGCGTTACTATAGATACTGCCCCAGTTCCTAAACTGTAATGGAAATGCGCCATAAAGTGAGCCAGTCCTAACGAGGCCCAGCCATACCGAGCGGGGCCGAGCGAGGCCGTGTAGTGGAAACGCGCCATTAAATTCAACAGTTATTTTTGTATTATTCATTATAAACTGGTGAACATAATGCAGCTTTCATCTTATACTGTAAATATGTCATTGGTCAAGATTTTTTTTTTAAAGGTCCCATGTCATGGCCATTTCTACTGATCATATTTCCATTGTTGAGTTCTACTAGAATAGATTTAAATTGTGCAATTTTCCAAAATCACATTGGTTTCTCATACAGCATCTCTGTAAAGTATGTGTATTCACTCTCTGTCCTAAACGGCTTGTTGGAGCTCCTGCCCCCCCCTCCCTGTGAGCCCAGTGTGCTCTGATTGGTCGGGACGTTGCGAGGCTCGTTGCTGCGAGGAGCGGACAGGTTTCCGGGTCGGCGATACAGCGAGACACAACGAAACTCATCCTGAGCACACACACAAACACTCACAGCCGAAGTAAAAACAATAAGTGTGGCTTGATATTGAGTAAGAAAAAGGTTGATAACGCTGTGAGAATGGGTCTGCAGAGAGCATTTCTCCGCGATCCCAACTCGTCTATTACCAGCGTTCAGGGAGCTCTATGCAAGTCAATGGGGACTCCCTGTTAGTTAGCCAAGGGATCCTGGTGTGTGAGGTGCTCCGCGGATTGGTCCATTTGGGCCAATCCGGTCATTTGTTGTTGATTTGGGTGTTCACACGTCAGAGAACCCAGGAAGAAAACAATGGAAAATGAGAAATGTCCAACGAGGCGTTCTGGGGCAGCATAGACAGGTCTTTTCTGTGTTAGAGTTTTACTCGCTACAGGGTGTACTTTGAGGGTTCTTGACTCTGCAGACCGTTTACATGCATAAAAACCTTCATAACACACAAGGGGACGGGTAATAACCGGAAAAGCATGACATGGGCCCTTTAAAGAACTTCAAGGGAAAATAAATGTATTCAGTGCTTTTACATACTAGAACCAGCCTACCTCACCATCATTTGCATAATTAACAACAGTACTTGACAGTGCATTATTTTCATTTATTTTAAAGCTCATCCTTCATGGCAATACTCTCAAATTAAGAAACTCAGTGGACGTGGCTTGAAATAATTTATACTTGAGGGCAGCACAGTCTGATGGTGAGTCACTGAAGAAAAAAGGATGATGTTTTAGTTGTTGACTCTGAACGCACCAAACAGAAGCCATCTCACTAAGCAGACAGACGGGCAAAATCACATCACATCTGCAAGGACCGAAAAAGCTCTGAACTCTGGGGGGAGGGAATCGGGTCTCGGGCTGGAAGAGAAAAGTAAGGAATGTAATATTTTGAGGCATGAGCAGTAGGACGTGTGAGATGGGGGGGGGGGGGGTTTAAGCATCGGTCAGCGTCTTGTTGTCCAGCACGATCTTTTCTCCTGGTTTGAACGCTGGCATCCCCACGTACGGACAGCTGGCACATCGGAACGCATCACCAAGGTAACACTGCCACGAGTAAGAATAAAGATCATTGTCACTATTATTGTTTACACTGTTAACAGGTAATAGGAGAATAAATATGAGTAAACATGGTGAGAATTTGGTGATATAAAATCAGAAGACACTCACACTTCCACAGGCAGATTTTGGGAGGTTGGTCGTCTGTTTTCCTTTACTCTCCTGATCCAACTCCTCTGCAAGACCACATGTGCTACCCAACAAAATACAACCGATTGTGTGTCATGTAATGCTTAAATGCTTTTCAAATAACACATTTGTAAGAAAAAAAACCTAGCTCTGACAAATACACTTTATTGGATTTTTAACAGTCAGAAACATTTGTGTGATGGCCTCACCAGTTCTTGCAGGCTTTCTTCTTGGCCTCTCCTCCACAGCTGGATGCTTTAAGAGAAGCTGGGTCTGGCTTCTTCATGTCATCTTCATCCAGCAGAGCATCCGAGTCCACCAGATCCTAGAAGAGGAACAAAGGAGACGTGAAAGGACTGAAGGAGAAATATACTTTTGTGGCTATTAAAATAATACTTGTGTCACATCAGGACACAGAATGATATAAAATCTATAACCCACCACATCGTCATCGTCCATGTCATTGGCTGAGAGGGTCCACATTTTGACGGTGTTGGGATCCAGAGCAGGTTTCTCTGCTGAATCACAGACATTTGTGCCCATGAGTTACATCAGTAAACATGCGACTATAGGACTTTACATAATACCATATGAAATACATTCAGACATACTGATGTTCAAAACTAAATAAATAAGAAACCTTGATATTTGTTCACAAATGTTCTGTAAATAATCTCTAAAATTATATTTTGGTACTTTGAAAACCCTTAAATGCAGATTGAATGTTCAAATGTCGAGACATATTTTGTTGTTTTTGTTGTTTTATCATACCCTTTATAAAGGTGTCCCATATGACAGAAGAACAAACATCTCAACAGAAAGAGTCCTTAAATTAAATTAACAGTTGTAGAAAGAAATGTGCTATGGAAATACATGAACACTGCGCTTTAAACTAGGGGTCGACCGATTATCGAGGCCGATATTCCGCATTTGACAGATTATCGGTATCGGCCTTTTTACAACTTTGGCTCTGATGCGGCCGTTTCTCTGGCTGCAGTAACCACTGTTCACGAGCAATGTCCCGCCCACAGCGCTATCTGATAGGCTATTACTGAAGTGTCAATCAACACTGAAGATTTTCCGGGCTGCAGCCAGCCAGAGAGGCGGGACCTTCTCAGATTACAGGCAGGTGCGAAGAACGCAGACACAGACAGAGGCAAGCAGCAGCAGTGAGCGGTGTTTCCAAGGTAAATCAGTTGGAAGCCGAAGTTCAATAAACATCCCAATCCCCTATGCTGAAGTTGCAAAAACACCACGATCTTATGATCCAATTCTATCAGTTTCCCAGTTACAAAGGGACCGGGGGGGGGGGGGGCGGGTAGCGTCTCGCAGCGGAGAAACTGGGACGTGCTGGGACGACTGGGACTGTGACGGCTGCTAGTGGAGCCTCGCAGCAACTCTGCTTTCTGCACCACAATCTGGTGCTGCTGAATTGGGACTACTAAATGAGTGAGACTCAAATATCAGAAGTTCAAGATGTTGAAAAGTTCATTAAACATAAAAAGGCATTTCAAAGAAGTTGTGTTATTCTACATTTTGACACCAAGATTTTCTGATTTACTGCAAATGTATATCGGTTCCAAATATCGGTTATCGGTCTCCTTGATTACTAATAATCGGTATCGGCCTTGAAAAAGCCATATCAGTCGATCCCTACTTTAAACCCACCTGGCTTTTTGCCGAAGGACAGTTTAAGCTGGCTGGAGGATCCAACCTCAAAGTTAGGTTTAGAGGCAGAAACTCTGACTTTAGACAGAGTGTTTCCTTGGTAACCAGTGGCCGTCCTGAGAGAGGTCAGCGCCTCAGGACTCAGATTTGCTTCACTCACCTGGAGGGAGAGGAAGAAGGGGAACAGGTCAGAGAGGAAACACTGGTGTGGATGATTACCCAAAAGAAAGAAGAAACCAAAGTTAAAAGACCACTCAGAGAAAATTCAATGTACCATTTATATATTCTTTTACATATTACATACACATAGGCCCAGAATACTAACATGCAAAACAGGATCTTCTGGAACAAAAATGAAAACAGCTCTGCTTTGTTTGATGGCTTTAACCATCCATCTTTCTCCTGATCACATTTCAGAGGTGTTGCCACAACCACATACTCATGCACATCACGCACCTGTGTAACCGACATGAAGCCCGACAGCTTCAGGGCGGACATGAGTCTGTCAGCTGTCCTCACACTCTGAGCCTCAGCTCCTGGAACACAGAGAAACGAGTCACACACACTGTCGCACAATCAGAGCCAAAGCCTCACAGTGCCCTTGTGGATAAAGACATATGACACATGAAAGAGACAACATTCATGAATAAACAATACTAAGTAAAATGTAAATATTTTATCAGTGTTAAACATAATGCTGTGACTCATTATTAGTGTACTTTGCCATTTTACAGGCATCAAGATGCATATCACTACATTTTTCATACTTTTCAGCCGTCTAACATCTAGAAAAGAAGTAAGAACAACCGTTCACCTGTTACTGCTTCCTCAAGGATGAGCTTCCCTCCTGGTTTTAGCACTTTGGCAATTTCTGCCAGAGTCTCTGAGCTGTGGATGGAGGAGCTGTCTGCCACGAGGCCAGAGAGCACCCAGTCAAAGGAGGACGCTGAGTGGGAGGCTGAGAGAGGAGAGGAGCATTTTACACCCATTTACTCACTTCTGACAGAACTGTGTTCATGCTCACAGGCTGAATCAACAGAGATGGATGAAACACGGATCGAAAATATCAATAATACATAGTACAAACAATACATAGCCATAATAAATAGCAATGATACAATGTGAAAGTCCTGCATTTAACTTTAGTTAAAGGGCCCATGTCATGCTTTTCCGGTTATTACCTGTCCCCTTAGGCGCGTTTACACCGCAGTACTTTTCCCACTTTAGTTCCGATATAGTTCTGAAATGTTGCGTTCACACCAAAAAAATCTGGAACTAAAATTAGTTAATGAGAACCTTTTTACCCCCTTTTCCGTCCCTGCTAGAGAGCAGGGACTTTCGTGGGAGAAAAAGGTTCCTATTTCTGATTGGCTGGGCGGATTGCAAACCACGCCCCGTAAAACTCCCAAAAGGTTTTGTGAAGCCGCCATTTTATTATCCTCGCATTAGCATTAGGCGCTTTCACACCGCAGTACTTCACACCCACAAAGGTTCATCAGAACTTAGTTCATGAGAACTCTTTATTTCTCATGAACTAAGTACAGATTGCGTTCACACCGGAATAAGTCCCTGGGGGAGGATTAGGCAAATGAAGCCGCTGACGTCACTTCTTCTTCTTCTGCTTTGGGTTTACTGGCAGGCCGCAAACAACTTCACGACGTATACTGCCACCCGAAGTCCCCGGCCGGAAGTCCCCGGAGTTGGGGACTGACACCTCCTCATCTCCACCGCTCCCATGTTTTCTTTTGTGTTGCCATAAGTTAATCTCTCTGCGTTTGTGCGCTGGGCTAATGCTAATAATGCTAATGCGAGGATAATAAAATGGCGGCTTCACAAAACCTTTTGGGAGTTTTACGGGGCGTGGTTTGCAATCCAAATGGACCAATCCGCGGAGCACCTCACACACCAGGATCCCTTGGCTAACTAACAGGGAGTCCCCATTGACTTGCATAGAGCTCCCTGAACGCTGGTAATAGACGAGTTGGGATCACGGAGAAATGCTCTCCGCAGACCCATTCTCACAGCGTTATCAACCTTTTTCTTACTCAATATCAAGCCTCACTTATTGTTTTTACTTCGGCTGTGAGTGTGTGTGTGCTCAGGATGAGTTTCGCGCTGTCTCGCTGTATCGCCGACCCGGAAACCTGTCTGCTCCTCGCAGCAGGCAACGAGCCTCGCAACGTCCCGACCAATCAGAGCACACTGGGCTCACAGGGAGGGGGGGGGCAGGAGCTCCAACAAGCCGTTTAGGACAGAGAGTGAATACACATACTATACAGAGATGCTGTATGAGAAACCAATGTGATTTTGGAAAATTGCACAATTTAAATCTATTCTAGTAGACCTCAACAATGGAAATATTATCAGTAGAAATGGCCATGACATGGGACCTTTAAAGTACAAAAATGTTGGCATCAAAATATACTTCAGTAACAAACGTTGAATTATTAAATATGCATCATGGCCCAATTTAGATTAATATAAATGTAATTACTTGATTACGATTGTTGATTTTTATTATTTTTCACACAGCGCATACAAAAAATATTTTAAAAACAAACCAAAAAGTATATGGTTGGTGATGCATTCATGTTATCATCACAGCTGGTACATCTGGAGTTACTTTGAATTGTTTTGTATAGAGCTGCTGTATATCTTAACCAATAATTATATCAATGTTTGTATATATATATATATATATATATATAGTATAAGTTGATTTATATTTTTGTTTTAGCTAATAATCTGAATATGTGATCTGGAAACTGAACTAAATTAATTACATTATTACAATAATGTCTTACAAATTACAATTTAGTACAGGAAAGTAAACCGTGAATCAGAGGCATCTGCAGTGCCATCATGATGAAGTAGTTTTTTTTAACAACCTTGCCTCGTGTAATGTAAAATCATATGTAGTGTTACTCACACATCAGTAATCTCTCCATGTTCTCCACTGACACTTTGTCTGCACCTACGATGGCCCCCAGCTCCTCCGCCTGCTGTTTCAGGGCGGTTGGGTCTGAGGGCTGAGCCCACACCAGCATCACCCTGTCTCCTGCTCTCATGCCCAGGTCTGCCATCATCTGTCTGGAGAGAAGCACTCATTTAAGTGATTACAACACAAAAACACTGGCTTCTCTGTCTAGTTGTGGATAATCTAACAGTGAAGACACGTGTCTGTGTGTCACTGCAGAGATAGTACAGCCAGACCAACAGGTAGTTTTATAAGTATAATAATAGGAATAATCTAAATACACCCATACATGTAATAGCTTTTACCACACCTCAACAAGTTATAAAGAGAAAGAATAATTCCCAACAAAATAAGAAATACGTATGACCTTGAGATAATTGTTTTATCATAATACCAGAGCAGACAGTCAGGTATTGATAGTCAATTGTTATAATAAATAGTGTTACATTATTTTCAAAAGCAATAGTGTTAAATTAAATCATTCACAAACGGTGAAATTGTCTGGCAGGTTCTCTCTAGCCAAAGTGTTTCCTCTATGTCGTTTTTACATTATTGAATTAATGGTTGTTTTCTCCACCTCTTGAATTAAAATGTCAAAAGGCCAGCCGGCTAACTGTTAGCTAGCAGGTCAGCCTGTGTGTTGAGGTGGATTCAGGTAATAGCACGTTAGCAAACATCGAGAAACAGCGTGACGCAGAAAACGCCGGTGCTCATTAAGTCCAGGAGCACGTCCTTAGCATGGAGAGCACAGTATACGGCTGCCCATGAACAACATATACCAATATAATAATATCATTGTTCTGAAAATAATGTGGTTATTAAATAACTGAGCATTACACTCGAGTATCATGTTACTTACCGTTCGTCTCTTGATAGAAGTTGCAATGTCAAGTTACACAATAAGAGTGCGTTTCCGGTTTGACTTTTCAAAATAATAAATCGTTATCGGTTGGCCATTGAGAGAGAGTCTACGGGAAAACTGCAGTGGGAATGATTTTAAGAGTGAAATTAAGTTATTCAGACACCAAATAAATTGTGAACTGCATTTTATATTGTTACATTTCCATTCATGTATAAATGTATGTTTAATGCGTTTTAGACTGAAGACAGCATTCTTGTTTTTTCACATGGTTGCCAGCTTGATTCGTGTTTATATCACAAAAGTCGCGCAAAGATGACGCAGTTGTTATTTAAAATAAACATTAACAACCCTCTCAGCGCAGCGGAATATGGCGGCGCTGCTTAGAGCTCTGC
This sequence comes from Trematomus bernacchii, assembly GCF_902827165.1. NCBI lineage: Eukaryota > Metazoa > Chordata > Actinopteri > Perciformes > Nototheniidae > Trematomus > Trematomus bernacchii. The sequence goes on along the minus strand of NW_022987617.1, from coordinate 435,075 downwards.
GCGTTGGAAGTGCACTCCGGGGACTGGGCAGCGGTGAGACACGACCACTGTCATGCTTCCTCTCATGTTATGGACTGCTTGGCAAATAATTCATTTAGCTAGTTCCATTATTTTGCTGACTTGTTGCATGAAGTGGAAACGAGCCAGTGTTAACATGTCGCCTTCGTGCCAAAGTCACTTGGCACAGGTGGTGAAGGGCAACATTATGTTGGCTGTGGCGATTGATACTAGTTTATTCGGGGAATAACTGTTGGTTGACATGGTGCTACTTTTTATTAGACCTCAACATTTAAACACGCATTAAAAACTCGTTAACGTTACAACAACCTGAGGGCGTCTCTGTCAGATTATGCAAACTGTCAAGGTCTGTGTCTCCTAACGTGTCTGAAGTTAAATATAGCTTAGATGTTCTTGTTTGAACGTTCATCAAGTGTAGCGTTGGTATTTAGTATTGTGTGTGTCATGAAATAGATACAAAAGAACGAGTCTTTTTACTGACTCGGATCACACCTCTTCAGTGAATAGTCTTCACCGTAACTCTTTCACTACAGAGACGTTCATACCGACTCTTTTCACAGATTCAAGGGTTTTATTGTCATATGCACAGTAGCTACAGTGTAGTTATGGCAATTCAAATCTTAAGTCCCAAGCTCCTCCAACAGTGCAACATATTGACATAAGACAAATAAAAAACTAAAACTAAAAATAGTGCAAAATGAAACGGAGTAGGATAGATTAGAATAAAATAGTTCAGTTTATGTTGCAAGACCAGTATACAATTAATGCATATGAAGTTAACTATATACAGGTCAGAAATATAAATAATACAATAAGCTAAATGATGCAGATAATTTTGAAAGTGACCAAGTAAATGCACGATTCTATGTACATGTACATAGAATAAGATACACAGAATTTGCTCCTTCAAATTGATCTCGGATTGTATAGAATAGGTGGATTTCTGTAAATGCAGAGGTGGAAGAAGTATTCAGATCTTGTAATTCAGTGAAAGTAGAAGTACCAGAGTGTATAAAATGAATACTCTGTTGCAAATAAAAGTCCTGCATTCAAAATGATCAGCATCAAAATATAGTTAAAGTACCAAAAGTAAAAGTAGTCATTGTGCAGATTGTTCCATTTCAGAATAATATATATGATATGTTTTATAATTATTGATCATTAAAGTGTCCTCAAAGCTGGTAAAGGTGCAGCTAGTTTGAATGACTTTGTATACTGCAGGGTAGCTTGTGGATTTACTCCAGGTGGAACTAAAGTCTGATTTAACACTTGATTATATTTCACATCATTCATCCACATCTGTGAAGTAACTAAAGGGATTAAATACATGTAGTGGAGGAAAAGTACACCATTTACCTCTGACTTGAAGTGGGGTAGAAGTACAAAGTAGTATAAAATTGAAATACTGAAGTAAAGTACAAGTACCCCAAAATGTACTGAAGTACAGTACTTGAGTATTTAGTTACTTTACACCGCTGTGTAAATGTAACAACTCTTTGAGTTTTGATTATAAAATAAAGTATCTGTCTGTAACACAAAGCACCTGCATGTTTGACAGCTGCCTGCCCCACAAAACTAATTTCATGTATAGATTAGCATTCCACCTCTATGTAAGTAGGATGTGTATGCAAATACGACGTTGCAGAAATGGCACAACGACAATGGGGATTTGTGCCTTTTTGTTTCTGTAAATGCTCGGTTATATCCAAAGAATATAAACCTTCTCGAAAAATTGCAACAAGTCTTTCCAAAACCTTAATATATTTTTATTTAGTTTTCTCAAAGTCACCAAGAATTTGAGGCATTCTGCAGCAAGAGAGAAGTTGATGAAAGATTAGAGCAAAGGATTGTATAAGTGGTGGGGGAAGCTCCTGGAGGCTCAACAGTTAGACCAGTGCCACCTTCACGTAGTACACTCAAAGTGTTGGTAATATAAACATGATTTCTGTTTTCAAAAAAATAAAAACACCATCAAACAGGCAGATATTTAACATTTGGCACTGGCTAGATTCAGTTAAAGGCATAACAACATTTCGTTTAGCATTTTGAGATTTTCTGAGCAGGACAATCACTCCTTTTAATTTAAGTCCCAACAATTGGACTCCTGGATTAGCCAGACATTAGTCTAAATCCAATCAAACGGATATCATATGAACCAAAGCACATGTGATGACTTCAGTTCTGAAGCTAATGTTATGTTTAGTTCAACGTAGCATTATGTTGGTTACGTTTCAATGCATTTTAGATTAAACCATGGAAGAGTCATATGTGAGTAAAGTACAACATCCCATGTTTGGCCATAGATGTTCGTGTTTTGTTGATCTTGAGTTTGAAATTAAATCTGACATGTTACTTTTGAGTTTCTGTCACATGTTCTCCCATTAAAGCCTTGAGAAGCTAATGAGTATTTTCCCCCTGCAGTGGTGTCTGCCCCAGCAGCACAGCCCCCGTGCAGCAGCCTGACTCGAGGCTTCCACCGGGCAGCACTGAGGCTTCAGGATGAATCCAAAGCTGACAAACCCCCCTCCTCCTCACCCAGCTCAACCACCTACCATGAGCACTACCGGGCTCACTCTGCTGAACAGGAAGCAGCAGGAGCCCCCCAGGAACACTCAGCATCTGAGCCAGCAGCTAAGGAGGCCTCCAGGCCGAACACCAGGTCAGTCTGTACAGAACGCTCTCAATCTTGAGGCAACCTTTATAATTAAAGGTTATAATGTTTGTGTTGGTTAAAACAATATTTTGGTGCATGCATTTGGATGTATTCATTCATTTTCTCATTCCAGAGGTTTGCAGTCTGGGCAAAAAAAATACGATATAAAAATCAATTTGTATTTCAAAGAATCAGAAGGCAATCAAAGATATTGAGGCATTTTGAGACACCCACAGTACACGGTACACAACACATCACTGGCCTGCAATGCTAATAGAGTACAAAGATTTGATAGGGAAAAAACCTTTGTTAGAATGAGGGCGAAGACACAAAACAGTAATTAAAAATTAGGGGTCGACCGATTATCGGCCTGGCTTTAATCAAATTGCCGATACAACTTTGGCTCTGATGCGGCCGTTTCTCTGGCTGCAGTAACCACTGTTCACGAGCAATGTCCCGCCCACAGCGCTATCTGATAGGCTATTACTGAAGTGTCAATCAACACTGAAGATTTTCCGGGCTGCAGCCAGCCAGAGAGGCGGGACCTTCTCAGATTACAGGCAGGTGCGAAGAACGCAGACACAGACAGAGGCAAGCAGCAGCAGTGAGCGGTGTTTCCAAGGTAAATCAGTTGAAAGCCGAAGTTCAATAAACATCCCAATCCCCTATGCTGAAGTTGCAAAAACACCATGATCTTATGATCCAATTCTATCAGTTTCCCAGTTACAAAGGGACCGGGGGGGGGGGGGGGGGGGGGGGGCGGGTAGCGTCTCGCAGCGGAGAAACTGGGACGTGCTGGGACGACTGGGACTGTGACGGCTGCTAGTGGAGCCTCGCAGCAACTCTGCTTTCTGCACCACAATCTGGTGCTGCTGAATTGGGACTACTAAATGAGTGAGACTCAAATATCAGAAGTTCAGAACAAGTTTTATTTTATTTTTACTTCATTTACTTTACTCAGGGTCACAGAGAGGAAACCAGTTTTAAGATGTTGAAAAGTTCATTAAACATAATTTCAAAGAAGTTGATTTTCTGATTTTACTGCAAATGTATATAGGTTCCAAATATCGGTTATCGGTCTCCTTGATTACTAATAATCGGTATCGGCCTTGAAAAAGCCATATCGGTCGATCCCTATTAAAAATACACGCTCCATATCGCCAAGCCCTAAGCAATCTCGTTTTTCAGCCCAGATGGTTGAATCAGAGCAGCTCTTATGTTTAGTGAGAGCAACAAGTCAGTGAATGCCGTCTCTGCAGAGCTCTGTGTTTGGTGAAACAGAGATCAAAAGAGACAATCGACACACTAAATAATTGTTATATGATGTGTATGAATTTCTTATCCTGATATTGTTCGGTCACAGCATCAAAGCAGAATTGCCCCATCGCATGCATCTTAGAATCCCAAAAAATCCAAATATCTACTAGTCATGACCTCAGAAAACCTCCCCCTCTGTTCTTCATTCCTACTGACACGTGCCTCTTTCTGTGTGTGTGGACAGCTACCAGGATCAGAGTGGAGAGCAGGGCGAGGAGTATGAGACAGAGGAGCAGCTTCAGGCTCGCATCCTGACCGCTGCCCTGGAGTTCATCCCTCTGCACGGCTGGACAGTGGAGGCCATCGCAGCTGGGGCTGAGGTGAGTGGAGCAGCTGCACTGCTAACGCGCATGCGCACACACACACACACTCTGCCCCCTCCCTACATATTCAATGACTGACTTTGATGAGTGAGTAAGTGAGCTCAGCTCTAATTTATACAACTGTCCAAAGGTAACATTTTCTTTAGCATACTCATATTTATTCCTATTATTTTAAAATCGAAATAACGGTCTATAGTATATTCATTTTTATTCTGTTTATATTTGCTGTATTATACTGTTTATTTTTATACCTGATCTATATAGACCTTTTTATATCTATAGTAAATTCAATTTCTACACTGCTGTTTATAATGTTTATACCTCCTTGTAGTGTTCATAGTGTCAATACTGTCAGATGTGTATATTTAAATTATACTGCAAATAACACTACACTAGTTGTTTAACACTTCTGGTTGGATGCTAACTACATTTCGTTGTCCTAGTACCTGTACTCTGTGCAATGACAATAAAGTAGAATCTAATCTAACAGGCAGAGCCCACGTTTGGCATTGGCTCCCTTTTGGTAGTCAATGTTGTGTCTCTTCTTGACCTGCTTTTTGTTTTTATACACACACATGGTTATTTTCCTGCTGTATGATGCATTATGTGTGTGTTGTGTTGGTACCAGATGCTGGGCCTGTCCTCTGCTTCCACTGGGATGTTCTATAACGGAGCTGGAGACCTGGTGCTGCACTTCGTCTCTCAGTGTAACTCCCAGCTGACAGATATCCTAGCTGAACAACACAACCAGGTCCAGCTGGGCCAGGCCGAGTACGTTAACACACACATTTGTACATCTACATGTTTTCATAAGCTGTAAATAAACTTATTTTAGCTTTTGTCTTTGAAACTGTGTTGCAGACCTAAGAAGACTGCAGAGTTTCTGAGAGATGCTGTGGAGACCAGACTCAGGATGTACATCCCTTACATTGAAACCTGGCCACAGGTACACTGTTACAACCTCTGTGTCTTCTTTCATTTTTGTATTTTCATTACTAGCAGAGATCAGAGTGGTACCTAAAAGCGTGATTAATGTGTTTATAATGAGGTATGTTGAGAGTTTCCAAGGCTCTTTTTACCTGGCTAGATCACAATGGAAGCGTATTCTGCAGACATTACCTGCTGCCCTCCAGGTTATGTACAGAAATTCAGATTTAAAAACACTGTTCATTAACTATCTCTAATAGCAGCATCACTTTTCAGTATAATCAATCTATGAAATACTTGGTCTGGGCTGGGGATACTTTAAATACATGTCAACATGCTGAGGTCCAACGTTAAATGAATGTCACAGATAGAAGCTGTACAGTTACAGGTGTCATCACACTGTGTGCATCGTAGCGTTTTTTTCTTATTGTTGTTGCAGCAACCTTGTCTCAGTGCTGCAGAAAGGTTAGGTTCTTAGGTAAGCTACATAGTACGATAGTATTGCTTTATTACTTCCCTCCAATTTAGTTTTGTGATTTTAATGATACATAATTATCGGTTAACATGTTAAGCAGCAGTATATAAAGCAATTAAATAAGCTCCACCTATACACCAGCTGTGATGATTACATTAATGCATCAATAATAATCCAGTAATTGAATATATATGATTCTATAAAGGGACATTACGCACAATAAGTACTTTTACTGTTGGTACTTTAAGTATATTTTTATGCTGACACATTTGTACTTTTACTAAAGAAACATTTTGAATGCAAGACTTTTACTTGTAACAGAGTATTTGTACACTGTATTATTTCTGCTTACCTTAGTACAATATTTACTAATACGGGGGGAGGTTTCTGCAACTTACAGAAACCTCCCCGTGGTGCAGCCTGGGAAACGCTGGTTGAATGAGATATACATCCAAGAGGATATAATCTGATACTGCCAGTAGGCCAATCTCTGTATACTTACCTACGCAATCAAATTGATGAAGATGCCTGCCGGATCTCGACAGCGTCACAGATACCTGCCCCTCTCTGGACCCGCACTGTCAATCGTCTCAATCAACATCGAAGGTTTCTCCGGATGCAAGGCAGAGATACTGGCAAAGATGGCCAATCGTTTTGACGTACTCTGCATGCAGGAAACCCACAACGGCCCTGCACAACACCGACCTACCATCCCTGGAATGAAACTGGTCGCTGAGACCCGACACAGACAGTATGGATCAGCTGTTTTCAGCAGACCAAACCTCAAGATTGAGGAAGTCTGGACCCACACTACGGAAGGAAACATGGAAACCATCACAGTTGCCCTCCCAAATGTCTCTGTCACATCAGTCTACAAACCACCTGCAACCCCTTTTCTGTACACAGAACTACCAGAAAGATGCAAGAGGAGATTCCATATCAGCATCGGCGACTTCAATGCCCACAGTACATCATGGGGCTATGAGAACAACAACCAAGATGGAGATGAAGTTGAGACCTGGCTTGAGTCCAAGCACCTGACCCTAATCCATAACGCTAAACTACCCAAATCCTTCCACAGCGCCAGATGGAAACGAGGATACAACCCAGACCTCGCATGCGTAAGCAGTGACATCGCATCCAGAACTGAGAAGGAAGTCCTGGACCCTATCCCCCATACCCAGCACCGGCCAATTGCCATCACCGTTAGATCCGCTCTCCAAGCAACCACCGTCCCATTCCGCAGGAGGTTCAACCTACGGAAAGCCGACTGGTTGTCATTCCAACAGGAGATAGAGCATTCCATATCTAACATACCACCATTTCCCAATAACTACTCCAACTTCACAGACTTGGTAAAAAGGTCAGCCAGACGTCACATACCCAGGGGATGCCAGACACAGTATATTCCTGGGCTATCAGAAACATCCAGCGACCTGCTGAAGGCCTACTATGAGGAATATAATAAGGACCCTTTCTCCTCTACCACCATGGAACTTGGAGAGACCCTGATCAGTGAAGTTGTGGAAGAACGAAGGAAAGTCTGGAAGGAAATGATAGAGAACACCAATATGACAAATAACAGCAGGAAGGCATGGGCTACAATCCGCCGTCTTGGCGAGACCACACCACCCCACCCATAATCACAACGGTCACAGCAAACGCGGTTGCATCACAGCTGGTGGCCAACGGCCGTAACCAACACCGCCACCAACCCACAGGAGAACACTATCGCACAGTGGTATCAGACCAACCACAACCAGCCAGCCCTCTCACCAAACCCTTCGACATAGAAGGCGTGTGGCGCAGTCGATAGAGCCTTGGTGTTGGGATCAGGGAGTCACAGGTTCAAACCCCACTGCAGTCAGCATGTCGTTGTGTCCCTGAGACACTTCACCCCAAAGTGCTCCAGTGGGGATTGTCCACAGTATTGAGTATGTAAGTCGCTTTGGATAAAAGCGTCTAACAAGTAACATGTAATGTAATGTAATGTAATGTAATGTAATAGAAGAACTCGAAACTGCAATGGGTAAACTGAAACCCGGAAAAGCAGCAGGGATTGATGACATACTGGCAGAAATGATACAGTACCTGGGACCTAACGCAAAGACCTGGCTCCTGGAGATGCTGAACACATGTATGGCACAAAAAACCATCCCTCCTGTCTGGAGAAAGGCCAAAGTGGTTGCAATCCCCAAACCCGGCAAAGACCCATCATCCCCAAAGAGCTACCGACCCATTTCCCTCCTCTGCATCACTTACAAGCTCTACGAGAGGCTGCTACTCCAACGCCTCATGCCACTCATAGACACCAAGCTGACTAAAGACCAAGCTGGTTTCCGTCCTGGCCGATCCTTTGCTGGATAGCTACTCAACCTCACCCAACACATTGAGGATGGGTTTGAAGGAAAACAAATAACTGGAGCAGCATTCATAGATCTCTCTGCTGCCTATGGCACTGTCCAACACCGTGCAATGGTCAGGAAACTACTGGACATGACTGGTGACCTGAATCTGTGTCAAGTCATCAAAAGCCTCCTCAACAACAGGCGCTTCTACGTTCAGTTAAATGACCAGAGGAGCAACTGGAAAGCCCAAAAGAACGGCCTCCCACAAGGTAGCGTACTGTCCTGTTCAACATATACACAAACGACCAGCCATTAGATAAGATAAGATAAGATAGTACTTTATTGATCCCAATTTGGGAAATTGTTTTTGTTACAGCATAAAAGCCATTTTACAATAAAACAAAAACTACAAAATAAACAAGAATAGAAAGAAAAATAAAATAGAAGATATACATGTTGAAATAGAAAATATACATGCAGATATTATATATACAAATATACAAATATATATATATATATATATATATATATATATTAGGGCTGTCAGTCGATTAAAATATTTAATCGCGATTAATCGCATGATTGTCCATAGTTAATCGCGATTAATCGCAAATTAATCGCACATTTTTTATCTGTTCTAAATGTACCTTAGAGGGATATTTTTCAAGTTTTGAATACTCTTATCAACATATGAGTGGACAACTATGCTTTATATGTTTGTTTATTATCATTTGAATAATGACAAATATTCTCATGAATATTAAACACAACAACCTGAACATTACAAATATTCGCCTCAATTCAACCTGGAACCTCTCTCATACAATAATACTGTGTGTGTGTGTGTGTGTGTGTGTGTGTGTGTGTGTGTGTGTGTGTGTGTGTGTGTGTGTGTGTGTGTGTGTGTGTGTGTGTGTGTGTGTGTGTGTGTGTGTGTGTGTGTGTGTGTGTGTGTGTGTGTGTGTGTGTGTGTGTGTGTGTGTGTGTGTGTGTGTGTGTGTGTGTGTGTGTGTGTGTGTGTGTGTGTGTGTGTGTGTGTGTGTGTGTGTGTGTGTGTGTGTGTGTGTGTGTGTGTGTGTGTGTGTGTGTGTGTGTGTGGTGTGTGTGTGTGTGTGTGTGTGTGTGTGTGTGTGTGTGTGTGTGTGTGTGTGTGTGTGTGTGTGTGTGTGTGTGTGTGTGTGTTGGAGCTATGTGCAGCTCAAGGCATATATGCCTGTGTGTATGAGCTGTGTTGCGCGCACTATCCGTGCTGAGTGTGCTGTCTGGCTACCTGCATAAAGTCAAGTGCTCGGCGCAGTTGTCGGCGAAATGTCGCTCCTCTGTTTTCATTGAAACAGCTCCTTATATCCGTTAGCTCAGCTAGCTAGCACCAGATGCTAACAACAACACGTAAGGTGTGCTTCGCTCGCGCCACACATACACACACCCTCCCGGTCCTCCCGATGGCCAGTCCGGGCCTGCCGGTGAGCGTGGAAGTGTGGTCTGCCACAAGCGGGCAGCAGGAGCGGGGCTGTCAGCATCAGCTTGTAGATGGTATTTTAAACTCGATGCGCTCTGAAACTACGGCGGCCGAGGACAAAAAATACACATGCGTTAATCGCGTTAAAAATAATTAGTGGCGTTAATTTTTTTTTGCGTTAACGCGTTATTAACGCGTTAACTTGACAGCCCTAATATATATATATATATATATATATATATATATATATATATATATATATATATATATATATATATATATATATTCAAATATATGACATATGGAATATGGAATATGGAGTATTAAATATTGAACAGATTATGTATGAGTAAAATGTACAACGTGGTTTTATTTCTAGAGAACCTATGGAGCAGAGAGTTCTCTTCCAGCCAGAGGTGATTTGTTGTACAGTGTTATTGCAGTGGGCAGGAATGTTTTCCAGTATCTGTCCTTGTGACAGGGGAGCTGCAGCAGTCTGTTGGAGAAGGAGCTGCAGCAGTCTGTTGGAGAAGGAGCTGCAGCAGTCTGTTGGAGAGGGAGCTGCAGCAGTCTGTTGGAGAAGGAGCTCCGTTGACTGTCCAGCTGCAGGTGGAGAGGGGGGGGGGGGGTTATCCATGATGGACAACAGCCTGTTCAGTGTCCTCCTCTCCACCACAGCTTCAAAGGGGTCCAGCTTGATGTCGATGACTGACCCAGCTTTCCTGATCAGTTTATTGATCCTGCTGGTGTCACCGTCTCTTATGCTGCCCCCCCAGCAGACCGCAGCAAAGAAGAGTGCACTAGCCACCACAGACTGATAGAAGATCTCCAGCATCTTGCTGCATACGTGGAAGGATCTCAGCTTCCTCAGAAAATAGAGTCGGCTCATCCCCTTCTTGTACACAGCGTCAGTGTTGATCCTCCAGTTCAGCCCATTGTCTAAGTGCACTCCCAGGTACTTGTAGACCTCCACAACTGCCACATCCTCTCCCAGAATGCACAGGGGCAGAGGAGGAGATGTCCTCTTCCTCCTGAAATCAATGACCATCTCTCTGGTCTTGGCCACATTCAAAAGCAGATGATTTCCACCAGTCCACTCAACAAAATCACCCACCAGCGCTCTGTACTCCTCCTCCCGTCCATCCCTTATACACCCTACCACAGCAGAGTCATCCGAAAACTTCTGCAGGTGGCATGACTCTGAGTTGTATTGAAAGTCAGAGGTGTATAAGGTGAACAGGAAAGGAGACAGCACAGTCCCCTGTGGGGCTCCTATACTACCAACCACCACATCAGACAGCACACTGCCCATCCGGACGTACTGTGGTCTGTCCGTGAGGTAGTTGGTAATCCAGGAGATGGTGGACGAGTTTACCCTCATAGCCTGCAGCTTGTCACTCAGTAGCCGAGGCTGGATCACGTTGAATGCACTGGAGAAATCAAAAAAGGTGATTCTCACAGTGCAACCCGATCCATTCAGGTATGAGTGAGCACGCTGCAGCAGGTAAATAATGGCATCGTCCACCCCCAGGTGAGGCTGGTAGGCAAATTGCAGAGGGTCAAGGAATGATCTCACCTGCGGTCTGAGATGGGCCAAGACCAGTCTCTCAAGCACCTTCATCACATGAGATGTGAGTGCTACAGGGCGATAGTCATTGAGCCCAGAAGGAGTCGTCTTTTTAGGGACCGGAACAACGCAGGACGTCTTCCACAGCACCGGGATGGTCTCCAGGTGCAGGCTCCTTCAAGAAACACCTGGAGAACACCAAAGCCAAGGTCAACACCCGCAACAACATCCTGCGCAAACTAGTGAACTCCAAGTGAGGCGCAGATCCACCAACAATCCGTGCAACTGCCATGGCCCTGTGTTTCTCTACAGCAGAGTATGCCTGCTCAAGCTGGAGCCGATCACGTCACACCAAACTGGTCGACACAGCCTTGAATGACACCTGCCGCATCATCACGGGATGCGTTAAGACAACACCTGTCCCGTGCCTCTATGCGCTAGCCGGCATCTCTCCCCCACACATCAGACGACTAGGTATCGCTCAAGATGAACGGAGAACACAGGAGACAGACATCAGACACCCACGTAGCATGGCCACGTAGCACCCCCACGCAGGCTCCGATCCAGAGCCAGTTTTGTGCAGACAGTCCTGCCCCTCCAGACAACTAAACAAGCAGCAAGGACCAACATCTGGGAAGATGAATGGCAAAGACATGACATACGAGCTCTTGAATGGCTGGACAGAGGAATCACACCAACGGAAAGCCTTGCTAGTGGCCACGACCTTGGCTGGACAACCTGGAAGTCACTTAATAGACTGCATGTGGAACAGGGGAGGTGCAAAGCACTGATGAAAGTGTGGAACTACACCACAGAAGACACGTGCCGCTGTGGATCAGTGCAGACAATGTCCCACCTACTGGAATGTGCCGATGCCCCCCGGTGCAGTCCAGAAGACCTGGCAGAACCTACCCCATCAGCTGTGGCCTGTGCCCGATACTGGCAGAACGACATCTGAGATTGCTACGGACTCGAAGAAGAAGTACAATATTTGACTACTTCTTCCACCTCTTTGGATTTGCTGATCTCTGTTTTACACTGCTGGTATATTGCAGTTATATGGCAAAAATGTATTAGTCTATGGGTATATATCACAGTTACTATTCAATCAATACATTTGACATTCATTTTACTTTGATTCAACCAATAACCAGTGATATTTAACGCATACTTCATTATGGGACAGTGTCAGACCTAAATGCAGTTCTTATGGACAACGTTTAAATCTGCCGCATCGAGTTTAAAGTTTAAGAGCCGCAGAACGTGTATTTTTTTATAATCTTGATTATATAATCATTTCCCATGGTAGAAGAGTGAAATGACGCACTAACCCGCCTCATTTCATTAGAAGGTGCACAGAGCCTGAGGAAGAAAGTCTGGATTAGAACTAAAGACATTTAATAACCACCTTTGTGGTACCTGCTATGTCTGATTAGAGGTTTTAGTTTTTTTCGAGCCAGCTCAGTCAACAAAACCCTGACTCTGTCAAACAATACACCTTTCCTAGTGTACCCTTCAGGACTGATGCTGGACTGTGTGTGTGTGTCCTCAGGCGATGAGCATCCTGCTCCTCCCTCACAACATCCCTGACAGCCTGAAGCACCTCTCCACCCTGGTGGACGACATGTGGTACTACGCCGGAGACCGATCCACAGACGTGAGTGGATCCCATCACCCTCGATCCCCTCCCTCGTCTGCTCATACTTTCCTCTCCCCCCTCCACCACCACCCCCACAATATCAGGCCTGCCACCACCCAGGTTACTCCCCCCACTACACCTGTCTCTAATTCATCAGTTTACATTAATGTCACAGATATGACTTGGTACTGATTATCTGGCAGATACAAACATTGAATCAATACTCCGCTTAAATTAGGCTGTATAAACCAGAGCGAAAAAAGTGATGATTTGAAACTAAGTAGGTGATAAACAATACTCTCAACTCAGCAAATTGACCTGTTGACGTTTGATGGACAGACTGAATATTATCGGTTGTCCTGTTTGTAACAAGGCCTTAAACAATGCCAGAGCCCCTACTGTGTTCCTGTTAGTGTTTACTTCATGTCTGTCTTCTTCTGTTGATTTCTCTGACGTCCAACACTCTGTCTTTTAACCTCTTGCCTTCTCTCCCTTGATCCTCCTCAGCAACGGTCATTATTTGCTTAGCAGCGGTGTGTTATCAAGTATTAATAACCTCTGAAATGTCCGAATTGACCAATCAGAATTTAGTATTCATCTATATCCCATACCCCTTACAGTAGAATGCCTTGTTTACATGCTGCTGTGATGAAAAAAAATCCCAAATCGGATCAATAAAGTACATCTTATCCTTATCTTACATACTTTCTGCCCCCCCCTCTCTCCTGCAGATGAACTGGTACACCAAACGTGCGGCACTGACGGGCATATACAACACCACCGAGCTGGTGATGCTGCAGGACTCCTCTCCTGACTTCCAGGACACCTGGGACTTCCTTGACAACCGCATTCAGGATGTGGTCAACATGGCAACCACTGCCAAACAGGTAGAGAGCCTATATAACACTGAGGAGCTACAGAGGGGTCATTGAGAGGAGCTGTTTAAGACTCCTTTTGATACTTTAAATAGGAATACCCAGCTCTGTGTGTGTTGACAAAAAAAATCTCTCATCGTACGGCAAATTTAAATCTCTCTGGTCATAATATCTGGTGAAAATAATTCCCCTAAGCACAATTTGAAATGTATGAATGATAAGATTAGATGAGTCATCACTAGCTGCTCTTGTCGGTGCCACAAGCAACGAGACTGTGGGAACGGCACTATTTGCTGTTCACATTTAGGGCCACACATATACAGCGTTTTTTGCGTACCTTGAGGATGTCATTCTTTATATTAATTTTCCTACAAATGACATTTGACCTGGGTTTGCCCTATTTGTCAGATTAGTTGAAATATTCACTGACATGTTCACAGGCATGATTTCTTTACTAATTGAAAATCTCATATTGGTCTTAATTTTGCCAAAGAAAACTGAAAGATAAAAATGATTTGATTCATACAAATTCAGGACAATGAGTTCAAAATGAAGCAAGAGAACCAGGGAGTCTAACCTGTGTTCAAATGTAATTTTACCCAATTTCTAAATAAATGGTTGTGTGTTCCTCTGTATTCTTTAGGTGCAGGCGACTGGTGAAACAGTGGTGCAGGGGCTCATGGGAGCTGCTGTTACAGTAAGTCTTGTTTATCATTCACTATTTTAAAGTAGTTACATTAGCAGTCATTCTTCCCCTCGTCCACCTGTACACACAGTCTAGTCTAAACTCTTAATTAGTATTAGATTTTTTTTATTCAATGTATTTTTACTTATTTGAATATTGAGAGAAAGTATTGATAGAAATTAGGCTGATTTGGGTCTTGTTTTTACAGCTGAAGAACCTCACTGGACTGAACCAGAGGCGATGATGTGAAAACATCTCTCACTCACACGACCTGCCGGGCTCTCATCACAAGCTGAAGATCAACTCTCTTTTTGCTCTTATATCTGAATAACTGTAAAGTCTGAAAGTATTGAATTATGGCTTTAATTTGTCACAGGCGGTATAGAACGGCCTATTGCTGTTTTACTGTAAGACCCTGGCTTGCCTTGTTTTGCTCCCCCTGTCCAATATTACCCTCCTGCTCAGATTATTTTTTCCCTTTGGACACAATGATCTGTCATTTTTTTGGATGGAGACTTCAATAAAGCAGTTCTATATTGTATATTTAACGTTATGGTTTGTGTTTTATCTTTCTGTTTATTTTGAAAACAGTCATTTATTATAAAGGTTGAGCCCTGGCAGTAGAGTTTTGCAGTTTAAAGACACTTTTATTTTAGACTCACTATTAGAAAATATATTGACAAAAAAGAGAAACTTCAGCATTGTTAATCCGTGTATCTACGGACCATTTGTTTTTCTTTATTAAACAAGTAAACGGAAGAGCGTCTGAGAGGCCTTTTTGCTTTTTACCTTACTAAATGGTCTAATGGTCAGTGGAGCGAGGGGCGGGGCGAAACTTGCATAAGTGATTCCAAAACAAAAGCACTCCTATGCTAAAATACACTTTGAAGCACTACAGTATCCTGTTGAAGGAATGGTGATATTATAAACAAGGGGAATTTAGCGATCACAACAAAAACAGCCAAGACACATATTGAGCCCAGAAAACGAATGGACAACATTGTTAGGAGATTTAAACTATACAGCGATTCTGCACTGCGGTCAACTCGGCTGTCTCGAGTTTGTTTTTTCAAATCAGCTGCTCTTCATTTTTTTTCCTGCTATATTTGATGATAGACACAAATATTTGTTACCATAAGTTCTTAATAAAACTGATACTGTTTAACTCAGTACTAGCTAACTGCTAACAGAAATAAAATGAAGTACTTTTACAGTGTACTTTGTGAGTAATCCTCTGTCAAAGTCCCCTCCATAGTACATAATGCATGTTTTCTGCTATCTTTGATGAATGATAAAAATACAATCTTACCATTAGTTCTTAATGATATTGATACTGTTTGACTTTGTATTAGTAAGCCTACTACTAACAATACATTGAAGTACTTTTACTGTGTATTTTTTTAGTAATCCTGCGGGGGTGCTGCTAGTGAACTGTCAACGTGGGGGAGCCTCGCTGCGGGGAAACGGTGGACCTCTGTCGCCTGTCAGCGCAACTTGATTTTAAAAACATAAAAATGTAAGGGCGGTGCCGGCATACTTGCCAACCTTGAGACCTCAGAAATCGGGAGCATTTCAAAACCACCGCGCGCGGGGGGGGGGGGGGTTGCTAGTGGATATGTCCACACGGCGGCGTGCGTTCTTCCCATTCACTTTGAATGGGGCTTTGCCAAACTGCATTGTGGTTCCGTCGCCTCGCTTTGCTCGCTTCAAAAGTTGAGAAAAGTAGAGCTTAAGCGTAAGCTTCAACGCTTCTGCCCATTCACTTTGAATGGGGTGACGTCACGCTTCGCCGAACTGCATTGTGGGAGCAAAGTAGAGCAATGTTCTGGCCCCTACACACGGCGGCGTGCGTTGAAGCTTGCCGGCGGGCATGTCTGACACTCGACCAACAACCAATCACATGAATCTCCCGCCCCAGACACACAAGCAGCGGTTTGATTGGCTAGAGCTTGTACTGGCATATGATTCGATTGGCTGACGCGAGCAAAGCTACGCTTTGCTCCCACAATGCAGTTCGGCGAAGCGTGACGTCACCCCATTCAAAGTGAATGGGCAGAAGCGTTGAAGCTTCAACGCACGCCGCTCGTGTGTAGGGACCGTTCTACTTTTGAAGCTTCGACGGAAGCGTCAGCCAATCGAATCATATGCCAGTACAAGCTCTAGCCAATCAAACTGCTGCTTGTGTGTCCGGGGCGGGAGATTCATGTGATTGGTTGTTGGTCGAGCGTCAGACATGCCCGCCGGCAAGCTTCAGCGCACGCCGCTGTGTGTAAGCTCCGTTACACTTGTGAAGCCAATCAAATCATATGCCAGTACAAGGCAAGCTCTAGCCAATCAAACCGCGTGCTTGTGTGTCCGGGGCGGGAGATTCATGTGATTGGTTGTTGGTCGAGTTTTAGACACGCCTACCGGCAAGCTTCAACGCACGCCGCCGTGTATGGTGTAGCTAAGGCCCGGACACACCAATCTGACAACAAAGAACTGACACAGACGGACCCCGACTCTTGCGTCGCCTCGCGTCTCTGCGTTTTGGCCATGTGTCGCACTGGATAAATCTGAGATTTCATTTAACTCCAGCTCTCGACACAGGTTCAGGAAAGCCCCATGAGCTTCTCGTTGTAGAGTGAAAATGGAACGCACACGCTATTTGTTGTTTGTTTATATAACGCAGTCTGTTCTTCTTCTCTCGGTTATCACGCAGTCTGTCTTCCGATTGTTGCCTCTTTTGAATGACGAATACACACTACCGCCGCCTGCTGGTAAGGAGAGTTATTGCCACTCACGCATGCGCAGTTCGTACGTGCTTCTTGGCCGTCGGCTGAAGTCCTTTAAGTCAGAGTGGAAACAGTCGTGAGTAAATCTGACAGTCAAAAATAGACAGCAGCCTTTTGCTTGATTTTTGTTTTTGCAGTGCTGTCAAAGGGATGCAAGTGTGACTGTCATTTCATCTCTTTAGTTTTTTAAAAACCAAAACAGAACATAATTTTAAATGATCCTTTAAGGATTGTTTGTCTGAAACCTTAGTTACATTTTGCAATAATACTTTTGCAACCCTGTGTTTAATATGATTAATTCACTTTTTTCTTTTTCTCTTGTTTTTCTCTGTAATTAGGACAATTCTGGAGAAATGGATCTGCTGGAGAAGGACCCCTAATCTGAAAAGTGCACAGCGGATCATCAGGACAGAGCTGCCATCCACCTGGACACCCCGTGGTGCTGGAGAAGGACCCCTAACTGAAGTTACCTACTGTAACTCCAGCTTCTATGAGTATTGGCGTAGCCCTCTAAGGCTATCGCTATTGGGTAATCCCCCTGCGCACCCGCGCAGCACTGAAACACTTGTAGTCCACGCCCGCCCGCAAGGTGGGCCCCACCCTCGGGCTCCCTTCCGGTATAAATAGGAAGGAGGCCCGACAATCTGCTCCCACACAAAACAACTTTTCTTCAGCTATTCGTGGAGCCAGTGGGGCCCAGAACTTAGAGGGCTACGCCAATACTCATAGAAGCTGGAGTTACAGTAGGTAACTTCAGTTCTATTTCGTATATGGCTTCGCCCTCTAAGGCTATCGCTATTGGGTTAAGGGCGAAGCAAGATGTAGTCTGCGCTCCACTGGGTCCGCCCGGTACTAGAAGCACAGACACACCTGCTCAGATAATAACCCATGCCTATTGCGCCATGCGAATGGCGCATCGCAGTCCCTGGAATATATCATAACATGAATATTTACCATGAGGGGACGAGGCTGGGAATAATACATACCTGCCGCTGTGAAAAAGTAGAGACGAAGGTCACACTTTGCCCAGTGACAGAAAGGAGGGGGAATAGCAGCTCTCTGCGTGTAGTTAGACAGGCAGGAGAGCGCACAGCTGGGTCCCCAACATCACTCACTCTGACAAGACATTCCGTACGAAATGTGTCAGGGGAAAAGGGGGACGTCCCTCTCATAAGAGGGAAATACAGGCCACTCTCCGTGTGCCGAGGCAGGAGAGAGGCGCACAGCTGGGTCCCTGACGTCACTCACTCTGACAGGACACTCAGCACAGGGTGTGTCAGAGAGGAAAGGGAGACATCCCTCAAATACAATTGAATAAACGAACAGGGAGAAGACCAAGATGCAGCAGTGCAAATGTCTTCCACTGACATTCCTCCGTGCAAAGTCGTGGAGGAGGAAATTCCTCTGGTGGAGTGCGCATTGATGTTCTCCGGGGGATCCACCCCAGAGGAGACATATGCCTGTGACACAGCCTCACACAGCCAGTGTGACAGCCGTTGTGCAGATAGACTGCCCTATCGAGCGCTCTCTATAATGCACAAACAGGCGCTGAGAACGGCGCAAGGCAGCCGTGCGCGCCACATAGCAGGACAGCTGAGATGAGACGTGGCTTCTTCCTCCGACCTGTGAGGAGGGGGAAAGAAGCCAGCCAGGGTGATCACTCTTGACCTAAAAGAGCTTGTGATGACCTTTGGCATAAAAGCCGGGTTAGGGCGTAAAACAACTGAACTGCCATCTCCTTGGATCCGGAGGCATGACGGAGCCACAGAGAGAGCAGACAAATCACTCACCCTCTTTGCTGATGTTAGAGCCAAAAGTAGTACTAGTTTGGCTGATAACATCTTAAGGGGAACCTGATCTGAAGGTTCAAATGGGGCTTTGCTTAGTGCGCGTAACACCAAAGCCAAATCCCACTGAGGCGCTAGTGCGCGTGACACAGGTCTGAGTCTCCGTACTCCTCGCAGAAAACGTTTCGTCAGGGGGTGACACAACACCGTCCCGACCCCGAAACCCACATGACAAGATGATATGGCAGCAGCATACACCTTGATTGTGTTGAAAGCCAAATTCCTGTCCAACAACAGCTGGAGGAATGACAGCATGTGAGGCAGGGGGCACGTAATGGGGTCCAGGCTTTTTTCTACACACCAACGCTGGAAAGCTGTCCACTTGGCTGTGTAGGACGCTCTGGTAGACGCGGCCCTGGCTCCCTGAATGGTCCGTACAACATCTTGAGAGAGGCCCAGTCCCTCTAAGTGTTCCCGTTCAGGGGCCATGCCCATAAGTGCTGGCCTATCACAGGGTGACTGTTGATCGCTCCCTCCACCTGCGAGAGAGCGTCCCCGCGCCACGGAATTTCCCACGGTCTGCCTGACAGCGTACGCTGTAGGCATGGAAACCAGGAAGCGCCCGTGCGCTCCGGGGCAATTAGGATCACTGACAGTCGCTCCTCCTGCACTCGGTCCAGGAACCGAGGGATCAGCGGGACTGGTGGGAAAGCGTACAACAGTCCCCTGGGCCACGGTCGATGTGCGAACGCGTCCACCCCCAGGGGGGGGTGGTCCTGCGCTTTCAGGGAGAACCAGAGGGCGCATTGCGCGTTCCCGCGTGTGGCGAACAGATCCACCTCTGCTCTCCCGAACCGGCTCCATACCTGGGAGACCAGCTCGGGATGGAGGCTCCAGTCCCCCTGGCGAGGACCTCCTCTGGACATGAGGTATGCCCCTTTGTTCAGTTCGCCGGGAACATACATTGCTCTGATGGAGAGCAAGTGTGCGCGCGCCCAGATCAGGCTGTGTTCAGAAGCTGCGCTGAGCGTACTCCGCCCTGGCGATTGATGTAGGCTGCCGCGGCTTTGTTGTCTGTGCGAATCAACACATGCTGATTCCGCAGCAACGGGGCAAAATACTGGATTACTCTCCGTACGGAGAGCAATTCCAGCACGTTTATGTGGAGGGACATGTGAGCCGGCCACTGTCCCCCCACTGCCTGCGACATACACGTTCCTCCCCACCCTGAGAGAGATGCGTCTGTGAACACCGAGATGTGTGACGTAACTCTGCCCAGGGGCACACCCGCTGACAGGACGTGGGGACTTTTCCAATAGGTTAAGTCTGAACCCACGGAAGGAGGGATGGCCACCATGCGCCTCTTCTGTCGCACGGGGTCGATGCGCAGGCGAATAAACCACCTCTGGAGTCTCCTCATGTGAAGGAGACCCAGGGGAATCACCACGTGACCAGCTGCCATCATGCCAAGCAGCTGCATCACGGAGAGGGCTGTCACCACGCTGCGAGGTGTGACGCGTCGGAGAAGAGCTGTCAGTGCCTCCACTCTCTGCTGTGAGAGTCGCGCTCTCATGCGGGCTGAGTTCAATTCCACACCCAGGTATATAATACTCTGGGAGGGAAGAGGACAGCTCTTCTTCCAGTTTACTACGAAACCCAGCTTTGGCAGATGTGATACGAGCTGTACCGTCTGTAAAGCAACTTCCTCTCTGGAGCGAGCCAGCAATAGCAGGTCGTCCAGGTAAAACAGCACTCTCATCCCTCCTGAGGAATGCCACGAGCTATGCAGTTTATAAACCAATAGGTTAAAACAGCAGGCTTCAGCAGCGAATGACCCACCACTTTCATCGGACTGTTCCGCACAGCTAGAGCACCTCATGATCTCATGTCGGGCCTTCCATCTGCCGAGGGAATTCACATCTGTTGTGATAACAGCAGTGTATATCCCGCCGCAGCCACTCGCCGACAACAACACGGCACTCGATCAGCTGTTTGGGTTTATTGATAAAACCGAGACTTCACGGCCAGATGCGGCGTTCGTTGTGGCCGGAGATTTCAACACCGCCAACATGAAGAAGGTTTTGCCAAAATATTACCAACACATCAACTTCCCGACGCGCGGGGGAAACATACTGGACCATGTTTATTCCCCTTTCCGGAATGGATATAAGGCTCTCCCTCGCCCTCCCTTCGGCAAATCAGACCATATCTCACTACTGTTGTTGCCTGCTTACAAGCAGAAACTTAAAAGGGACAGACCGATAACAAGGACAGTACAACGATGGAGCGAGGAGTCAGATTCAGCACTGCAGGATTGCTTTGCATCCACGGATTGGAGTGTGTTTGAGGACAATAACATCAACACACACACGGACACTGTCATCTGCTACATTGGGAAATGCATCGATGACGTGGTACCGAAGGTTTCTGTACGGACATTCCCAAATCAAAAGCCCTGGGTAAACGGTGAGGTGCGCGGCAAACTGAAAGCGCGCACTCTCGCGCACACAGCGGGAGATTTGGAGGAGTACAGGAAGTCTAGGTATGATCTCCGGAGAGCAATAAAAAATGCAAAGAGACAGTACAAAGAGAAGGTGGAATCTGACTTCAAAGGCTGTAACACTAGGAATATGTGGGCGGGACTAAGGACAATGACTGACTACAAAGGAGCAGCGGGGGGTGCTGCGGGAGTGTCTGCGTGCGCATCTCTCCCAGATGAGCTAAACAGTTTTTTTGCACGCTTTGAGAGCAGCCAGGCTGTGGAGGTACAGAGGGACCAGGAGCTACACTGCCCTTTTGTTTTAAATAGGGCAGATGTGTGTAAATCCTTTAAAAGGGTTAACCCACACAAGGCTCCTGGACCTGATGGCATCCCTGGCCGTGTTCTCAGGGTGTGTGCAGTTCAGCTGGCAGAGGTGTTCACAGACATCTTCAACAGGTCCCTGCTGCAGTCTGTAGTCCCCACATGTCTTAAACACTCCACCATCATTCCTGTCCCCAAAAAGACAATCATCACCTGCCCCAACGACTACCGCCCAGTAGCACTCACCTCCATCATAATGAAGTGCTTTGAGCGGTTAGTCAAATTATTCATCACCTCCTCCCTCCCTGAATCTCTGGACCCCCTGCAGTTTGCCTACAGAGCAAACAGGTCCACAGACGACGCCATAGCCCTCACCCTCCACACTGCCCTCTCACACCTGGACCCGAAGAAGAGGAACACATATGTGAGAATGCTGTTCATTGACTACAGTTCAGCATTCAACACCATTGTGCCCTCCAAGCTGGCCATCAAGCTCAGAGACCTTGGACTCAACAGCGCCCTCTGCGACTGGATCCTGAACTTCCTGACGGGCAGACCCCAGGCAGTGCGGGTGGGAAACATCACATCCTCCACCCTGATTCTCAACACCGGTGCCCCTCAAGGCTGCGTGCTCAGCCCTCTCCTCTACTCCCTGTTCACCCACGACTGCGTGGCCACACACAGCTCCAACACCATCGTGAAGTTTGCTGATGACACGACCGTCATCGGCCAGATCACAGACGATGACGAGACGGCATACAGAGAGGAGGTCGAAAACCTGACATCTTGGTGCCAGGAGAACAACCTCCATCTCAACATCAGCAAAACAAAGGAGCTGATTGTGGACTACAGGAAGCAGCAGGGAGAGGGACACGCCCCCATCGCCATCAATGGGACTACGGTGGAGAGAGTCAAAAGCTTCAGGTTCCTTGGGGTCCACATCACTGAGGACCTGACATGGTCTCTTCACACCACCACCATCACTAAGAAAGCTCGACAGCGGCTCTTCTTCCTCCGCAGGTTGAGGAGGTTCAAAATGGATTCCAGGATACTCTGCAACTTCTACAGGTGCACGATAGAGAGTATCCTCACTGGCAGCATGACGGCCTGGTACGGCAGCTGCACCGACCTCGATCGTAAGGCTTTACAGAGGGTGGTGAAAACTGCACAGCACATCACCAGGACGGAGCTGCCATCCATGGAGGACCTTTACTCCCAGCGGCTCAGGAAGAAATCACTACGGATTATCAAAGACCCCCATCACCCCAGCCACAAACTGTTCTTTCTGTTGCCGTCTGGCAGACGTTACCGCAGCATCCTGGCAAGGACAAGAAGATTCGGAGACAGTTTCTTCCCGCGGGCAGTGAGACTGTTAAAAAATTGAACTGTTGAAACAACTTCAAACATTCAACTGCTACTCAGTAGTATGTATCTAATACCTAATATATATATATCATTCCAATAACTTGTATATAGACTCATACTGCACTATTCCACATCATAACTTTATTTCATTTTTATAACTATTATTATTTTTGTATTGCTCTTGCTCTTATTGTTATTATGTTATGTTATTATGTTGCATTGTTGGAGAAGCCTGTGACATAAGATTTTCAACTGCATAATTACTCTGTAGCTATGTCAGATTGACAATAAAGAACCTTGAACCTTGAACCTTGAACCTTGGAGTCTCCTCCTGTGGGGGAGACTCGCCACCGCTGCCCGCTGAGGCAACCGAGGTGGGCCTGGAGCGAAAGGGCTGTGAGGGAGCCTCCACACGCTGCGTTTCACACCGGCTCTCATCATGAGGCGTACACGCTCAGGGGATGAGTGGAGGTGTGCAGTGCTGTTCACATGAGGCGTTATAACGGCGCTCATGGGCTTATTATGACCGTGTGTAGGAGACGTATCTCGGACAGAGGAATGCCGCGAGCTCTGCGGTTTATTAACCGATAGGTTAAAACCAGCAGGCTTCTGCAGCGAGCCCCTGATTTTCTTCCCCTTGAGGAACCCTGGAAATAGCCTCTTTCAACAGGAGTTCCTGCAGCTCTGACTAGAGCGTAAGACACTGTTCCTGGGATGACGGGAGTGTTTCCTGTATCCCATTGAACTGTGGGGGGGAGAGGCGAACTGCAGGGTGCACCCTCTGCTGATCAGCCAGCCTGCTCGTCCATCTGTCCATCAGACACACGCGCTGCCACTCTGAGAAACACTCTGAGAGCGGGCGCACATGCTCAAGATGTGTTGTGGTCGTCATGGCGACGAGCCACGTCAAAGCCCTCGCCGCCGCTGCCCGTGAGGCAACCCAAGGTGGGCCTGGAGCGAAAGGGCTGTGAGGGAGCCTCCACACGCTGCGTTTCACTCCGGCTCTCATCATGAGGCGTACACGCTCAGGGGATGAGTGGAGGTGTGCAGTGCTGTTCACATGAGGCGTTACAACGGCGCTCATGGGTTTATTATGACCATGTGTAAGAGGCGTATCTCGGACAGAGGAATGCCGCGAGCTCTGCAGTTTATTAACCGATAGGTTAAAACCGACAGGCTCCTGCAGCGAGCCCTGCTGTCTACTAATCAACAGATCAGTGGCAGCCGGCGTAATTAGCGAACTCTGCTTTTGTAACGAGCCCTGCTGGCTACTAACCGATAGGTTATAGGCAGCACCCCCCAGAACGTCAGAACCGGCTCTGCTTCCTCGGAGGCTCTCGTTGAGCAGACCAGGAGTGGGGGAGCCTCACTCCCCTTTGACTCGCCGCCGGGAGACCCTGTCTATGGGCTTTACGGAGCCCCCGCAACCGCCGAAGGGCGAGCCTGACGCCGAGGCGGTTGCCTCGGCAGAACTGAACGGTGAACCGTGGAGGGAGGCGGGGCAGAAGTCGTCCGACTCCTGCCCGGCACTCGGCTCCAGGGACACGAGGCCCCCGTCCGCGGGCTCGTAAGCCCGGATGGGCCAATCGTCCTCCTCGGCCGCAGCAGCGAGAGCGTCCGCTCTCCGCTTCCTGTCGCCCGAGGGGAGACGGGCACAGCGGGTGCATGCACCCACTGTGCCCGTCTCCCCCCGGCCGAGCATGTGAATCCAGGCAGGACTCACACACTGTGTGCTAGTCATAACTCATTATGAACCCAGAGCCACATGAGGGACAATCTCTCACACAATTGTCACCCATGTTTACTCTGCAATTTGAAGTGTCTCTTGTGCTTCAGTAACGGGGTGCTGAAGAAAAGAGGGAGCAGATTGTCGGGCCTCCTTCCTATTTATACCGGAAGGGAGCCTGAGGGTGGGGCCCACCTTGCGGGCGGGCGTGGACTACAAGTGTTTCAGTGCTGCACGGGTGCGCAGGGGGATTACCCAATAGCGATAGCCTTAGAGGGCGAAGCCATATACGAAATAGAACCCCAGCGGATCATCAGGACAGAGCTGCCATCCACCTGGACACCCCGATGTGCTGAAGAAATACTTGCTGCACATACAAATAAACAACTCGATTAGGGAGTACATCCCCAAACCTCTCAGGTGCTACGCATGTCAACGAATGGGGCACACAGCGCAGCAGTGTAAAGGACAGCTAAGGTGTGCGAGATGCGGAGGACAACATGAGTATGTGAAAAGGATGCAAAGGTTAAATGTTGTAACTGTGGAGGAGATCACAGTGCTGCGTTTGGAGGATGTGAAGTGCAGAGAGAGGCCAGAGAGGTGCAGAGAGTTAAGATTACAAACAAAGTTTCATACGCAGAAGCAATAAAGAAAGTAAGGGGAACAGTAACAATCAATAAGACCCCTAGTGGAATGGAGCAGAGCATTACAATACAAAATGGCAGGAACACACCAAAAAGTAATCTTCAAATCCAACCCCACAGCGCCACCAAGAGTAAAGAGGATGATGATGTTCTAGGAGTGAAAAAGGTGAATTTTGTGGTATTTATATGCCATACTGTAAATGTTGCATTACAGTTAAAAAAGAAAAGTGATAGAATCAAAGCCATTGTGGAGGCAGCTGGAACATTCCTTGACATGAAAGATATGAAAGCAGATCAGATACATGCAATGCTAACTATAAATGGAGCTGGGGAAAATGAAAATCAGGATGAGGGTTAGATCCTTAATCATGGTGCTGCACATACTACAGTGGAACGCAAGAAGCCTCATAGCTAATGGTCAAGAATTCAAGAAATATATATATGATCTAGAGGTAGTCCCTGAGGTAATATGGTGGAGGGTGTGCCACGTTTCTCAAAGATGGTGTGGCATATAGGGAGGTGCAATCTCCTGATGATATAGAGTGTATTATAGTGGAAATCTGTAACCCTAGGAAACAAGATAACATTAGGATAATCAATTTATACAACCCATGTAAAAATCTAACCACTGATATATTTAAAGAAATAGCAGGCAATAAACATAGGAAGGAAGTTTGGTGTGGTGATTTCAATGCACACAACAGTCTATGGGGCAGCAACCATACAGACAGTAACGGAAATATAGTGGAAGAAATGCTGGAGGAAAGAACACTAGTATGCCTTAATGATGGACATGGCACAAGAGTAGATGTACACAGGGGGAAAGTCTCATGCCTGGATCTGACATTAGTGTCAAACTGTTTGGTTCATACATGCGAATGGTTTGTTTTGAATAACTCCACAGTAGGAAGTGACCATTATCCAGTGCTTACTAAAATGAATACTAATGTATATATGCAGGAAGGAGGTGTAATAACCAGGTGGTGCTTTGCTAAAGCTGATTGGGGGAAATGTAGGATATGGTGTGAGGAGTCGGTACACCTGCTAACATCAGAGGGAAGCATAGAGGTCATTACAAGCCACATAACGCAACATATTCTAAATGCAGCAGAGAACAGTATACCCAAAACAACAACCAAGGGTAGGAAGAAAGTGGTGCCATGGTGGAATGAGGAATGCAGCAGGGCTATTAAAGAGCGAAACAATACATTTAGAGAATTAAAAAAAAACATGACACAAAATAATGTTATAGAGTTTCAAAGGAAAAGGGCAGCTGCTCGAAGGACAATAAAATATACAAAAAAAAGAACATGGAGAGAATTTTGTTCTACCATTGGCAGAGGAGTAAAATTAGGTGATGTCTGGTCCATGTTTAAGCGGATGAGTGGGAAAAGGAAATCCATTACAATTCCAGCTTTGGTTGATGGGGAGAGGCTGGCAGTGACAGATAAAGAGAAGGCAGATATGTTAGGAAGGACACTTGCAGCAGTACATAGCGGGGAACATCTCAGTGATATTCATAGGCAGCAAAAACAGCAGTTACTAGCAGAGAATGAAAACGTGAAGGAGAAGAGACAGGATAATATAGGTCAGCTCTTGATGTGGAATTTACAATGTCAGAACTCAAAATAGCCTTACAAGGTACAGGATATACAGCCCCAGGACAAGACCAGCTATGTTATGCTATGTTTAGACAGTTACCTATGGAAACTATGACAATGGTGCTGAGTCTTTCAATACAATCTGGAGAGAAGGAGATATGCCAAGTTTGTGGAAAACAGCAGTCGTGCTACCATTCAATAAGCCAGGGAAAGATACAGCTAACCCTAACTACAGACCAATAGCTCTTACATCACACATAGGTGTGATGTAAGAGCTTATCCATCTTTTTAAATGGATGGAAAAGATCATTGTCCGTAGGCTCTCACATGTACTGGAGCAGAAAGGGCTGCTGAGTAGTTTTCAGAGCGGATTTCGTAAAGGGCGGTCCACAATAGATGCTTTAGTAAGAGTGAGTAATGATGTGGAAAAAACATTGAAAATGAAAGAGATAATGGCAATAGTGTACTTTGACATTGAAAAGGTGTATGACTGTATGTGGAGGGATGGGTTACTGATCAAATTGAGTAGAATGGGTATTGGAGGGAGAATGTACAATTGGGTAAGGGCCTTTTTAACAGACAGGACATTTAGAGTAAAGGTTGGAGCAGATATTTCCAATTATTTAGAAATAGAAAATGGTATTCCCCAAGGGAGTGCAGTCAGTCCAATATTATTTAACATCATGATTAATGATATATTGCCATGCTTAGACACATGCATCCAATCGGCTCTATACGCAGATGATGGGGCTATTTGGATGAGGGGAAGAAATGCCCCATATGTAATGGAGAATATAGCTAGAGCGATTAAACAAGTGGAGAGGTGGTCATATAACTGGGGATTCAAAATGTCAGAAAGCAAGTCATGCTACATGGTAGTCACAAACAAACGCAAGATTGATGGCCAACAGCTAACACTATATGATCGTCCAATGACAGGTGAATGAGTTCAAATACCTAGGACTGTGGTTTGATAGCAAATATACATGAAAAATGCATATTAATCAAGTGGAAACAAAATGCAAAAAAGTATTAAATGTATTGCGAGCTGTAGCTGGATGCAACTGGGGCGCAGACAAACAAGCATTAATAGACATTTACAGATCAATTATGAGGTCCACAATAGATTATGGTTGTATAGTGTATGGAGCAGCAGCAAAAACATCGCTTTTAAAAATGGATAGAATACAATATAAAGCATTGCGGTTGTGTATTGGAGCGATAAAGTCATCCCCTATCAATGCAGTTCTGATAGAAGCAGGAGAGACACCTCTGGAGATCAGAAGAGAGACACTTGCTCTGTCATACTGGGTCAGGTTACAAGGAAGTGGAGAAGAAGATATTTCAAACAGAATATTACAGGATTGCTGGGAATATGCAAAATTCCAGGGACGTGGGTTTGGCTGGACAAGTAAGGAGAGAACGAGGGCATATGGAGTGGAGAATATCACGTTTGCCAAAGCAACCCCATTTAGTAGTGTTCCTCCATGGCTTTCCCCAGAAGCTAAAATAGATATGAGTATTGTAGAAAGGAAAAAAGAGAGGCAAATAAATGAAGTGGGAATTAAAACAAGTATGTATCTGAATGAAAAGTACTACAATTACCTACAAATGTACACAGATGGTTCTAAGAACAAGGAAGAGTGTGTTGGAGTTGGTATATACATCCCAGAATTTAAAATATCTATTTCAAAAAGAGCGTCTGATCAATTATCAGCGTACACAGCAGAAATGCTTGCTGTAATAATAGGATTACAGTGGGTTGAAGAGGTCAGACCAGATAGGGTGGTGATGTGCACTGATTCATTGTCCATATTACAAAGCATACAGTCAACAACAACTGCCAGAGAAGACATTCTCATAGAACTGAATCATAGCCTGTTAAGACTGCACAGAGGCGGCATAGATCTGCAGTTCTGCTGGGTGCCTGCACATGAGGGGGTGAAAGGGAACGAGTGTGCTGATAGATAGCAAAAAGTGCACTACAAAAGGAAATCACATTACCAGTTCAACTTGGAGAAGGAGAAGGAAATGCAGTGATTAAGAAGAAAGGGATGGAGATCTGGCAGAAAAGGTGGGAGAAAGACCAGAAAGGCAAAGACTATCACAAAGTATGAATGATACTCTATCATGGGGAAAAGTGACAGTGACAAGTGTGGGAACTGTGGAGTTAAAGAAGATGTAGAACATATCTTGTTACATTGTGACATCTATAAAGCGGAAAGAGAAAAACTAAAGGCTAAAGTTTTAGAGGCAGAGAGGGAATGGAGTTGGTGTTTTGGGAACAAAAGGAGAGGGAGTAAGAGCTACCAGAAAGGCACTGTTTACATTCTTGAGTGAAACTGGGGTAGGAAAAATCATTTAACATTACAGTAGGTCAGGAAAGAATATAGATTTTTATTTTTGTTTTATTTATTTCATGTTTTTTTGTTGGTTTATTTATTTATTTTTATTTATTTATTTTGATTAGATCATAGGTTAAAGAGTTGGTATGATATGATGATTCATACTCATGTACAGTAGGTGGCGGTATGCACCTTTTAAGTTGTTTGCAATCCGCCAAAAACGAAGAGAAGAAGAAGAAGCCCAGGAGGGGAAATTAGAGGAGAATCCTTCTGAGTGGGTGTTTCTCAATCGCGAGTAAAGCTGCTTCAGAGCCACTATTTCAAGCATACTACGTCATCGAGTGCCGCCGAAGTACTGTTCCAATCTCCAGCATACTTGGAAATCTACCGAGCCCGGCGTACTCCGTTTGGAGAAATATCGAGGCTGCACATGAGTAGACTCCGCGGTCTTAAAATCCCCACAATGCTTTGCGCACGGACCAATTTCCCCAAATCTGTGACGGAAAATGTAAGGCGGGGCCTCTCATATGACGCACACCTGCACACTTGCTAGCCTGTTCCACTCTTTGTTTTCCAAATGCCAGGAAGTATTCTTGCCTCGCTTCTGAAGCAAGATGCTCGGCAGACATGTGCTACCAAGCAAGCGTACTCGCGATTGAGAAACACCCTCAGATTCGCAAATCCTGACTCACTGTGCAAAACACAGCAGACTCGTGCGGACTCAGAGCCGTAGCCATATAGCAGCAGATCCAGAGATCCAGCAGACTCGTCGTCATGCACGAGTCAACAGCAGACTCAGATTTGCCAAATCGCAAAATAACCCTTTTTTTTGTGATCAACATTCTTTATTAAAGCAAAAGACACTGTGTAGCGGAGGTTAATATAACGTCAGTCAAAATGTAAGGCGGGGCCTCTCATATGACGCACACCTGCACACTTGCTAGCCTGTTCCACTCTTTGGGCCGTTCTCATTTCATCAAATTCCCCTCCTCGACTCCTATCCTCGTGTCTTTGTCCCGCCCACAGGAGATGCGAGCGGAGGGGAACCGAGGAGAGAGGAGGGGAAGCAGCAGGTGTTGAGAGAAATGAGAACTCCTCTCCTCTGAGCGGTCATTTTAAAGAGACGTCCATTAATGATGACAGGAGGCACAGCAGCCCTCTGTCTGATGGACAGATGTGTTCATGACCACTTATATATTTACTTTGAATTCATTCACAGTGCGGTATAATGAGACAATAACAGGCTACAGATGCGGGGACACACACACACACATTTATATATTTATATAAATATATACAATTTCAGAATCAAACAGAGCACTCTCATAATAACGTAACACTATCAGAGACTGGATATACCCCCCCCTCCCCTCTCTGGTCGCTACAATGAGGAAAATAAATTACAGGCCAAAAGTTTTATTTACAAGTATTAAAAGTAAGCAGAGGACACCAAACCAACTGAGACCTGTCTGTCCGCTGCATCTACGCACACACTGTACCACACACACCTACAGCTCCTAAAGCATAATCAGGCTACAGCCGTTGTGTATTTTATTATGTGAAGCACTAAATGGTTTTCGAAAAATATGGACTCTTTGTTTGAAGATATCTACTAAACTAAAGCAAATAAAGAAAGTAGGCCTGTTATACTGAGTGATATATATTATACACACTGCTCTGCTTTCTGCACGGATCTCACAGCTGTTCTCACTGTAAACATCGCGTCGCGATGAAAGCAGTTAATAAAATAATATCCAGGGGATGCATGCAGAGCTGTCATTGGCTGAGATCAGTCCGGCCGTGCATCACGACTCTTTTAAACATCACTGTTGCCGGAAATGCATCCACGAAGGAGCCGTGGAGGACCCATCAGTGTATCCTCGGTTATAGCTCCTCCAGAGAGCCTCCTCGACGCTCGATGCTCGGTCCTCGATGTGCATTTCTAGAAATGAGATGTCCTTCAACATGGCGCGCTAAAATTCATTTCCGGGTCACTACCGGAGGACCGAGGAGTCGAGGAGGGACATTTGATGAAATGAGAACGGGCCATAGTGTGACCCGGATATTAAATAAGGACCCGCCTCAATTCTTCGTCCTGACGAATCAGTGATCGTATTTACATCTCCTGGCCAATCAGCAGTTAGTAAATATTTCCGGCCGTAGAACCAGCGGTATTTTGTAGTGTACGATTTAATAACGTATGTTTAAGGCTTTTAACTTCAATAATGCCGTATGCTAACCAGCCGACGGTGAAAATCACAGAACTGACAGACGAAAATGTCAAATTTGTCATTGAAAACACAGATTTGGCGTGAGTATTCACTTCTTTGTCCATTCAAGGAGAGCGTGTGTGGCAGCCATTATTCCTCTCATCCAAACTGATGTTAGGAGACATTACCTTACATGTTAAATAACTTCTCTAAGTTAAAATGTTACAAAATAATGTGAGTTTAGATGTTAGAAGTAAAAGTGTTTTATAATAACTATCAAACAGGTCTGTTCCGTTAATTAACACAATGTCCCATTAAAGGGAAAAGCAAGTTGTCTTTTAATTTGGATACATTAGGGTTGAGAAAAGGGCAGCATTAATGAGGAGTTAAGTGTCATTTCTGTTACCTATTATAACCTCCGTTGTTCTACTTTTCAGGGTCGCAAACTCTATCCGCCGTGTCTTCATGTCCGAGGTTGCTACGATAGGTAAAGTGTACTCTGGAATTGTTGTTTTCATCGTGTAACTGGCGCCATGCACGTTTACATGACACTCATCATTAACTCACTGTGATTTGGGGATACCCGGATGTAAATATCCAACAGCCCCATTCAGGAAAGCACAGATGTTATTAGTACCTGTAGCCCCTCAGCACTCAGTACTTTATTATGCTTAAGTTAATGTTAGATGTTAACTCACTTTGGACTGGAATGCTGGGGGGGCTTGATTCCTTTTTTTCTAGGCAACTACCTTAATATAAACACAGACACTTTTGGTTTGTATTGTATTCTTCTTGCACTATTTATGATTTTATTTATATAAATGTCTTAAGTATACTGTATTTCACAATGCTGAAGGAGCCTGGGACTTCAGATTTTCATTGCAAACACCTACGCTGTAGCTTTTGTACATATGGCAATAAATCCTTTGATCATTTGAAAATGAGGGTTTGTCCTGTTAAGGGTGAATAATGATACCCTGCTACTAAATAGAGAAGCTAGCAAACAAAACCCCAGATCTATACCATATGATCTTTTTAAATAATTGACCCAGACATGTATTTTGAATTTAAGAATAATAGTTTATTGACTGTTTTGCCAATTCTCAAATAATATTTACTGTTTTTAAGTTAATAAAAGCATAGAATATATTAATATATATATCCCTTTGAAATATGGAAAATGTACATCAAAAATAATACACAAAATGACTGCTACTAAAAATAGCAGATTCATTAATGAAGACAAACTGCACAATATCATTTACAAAAATCAAAATATTATTTAAAGACACCACTTCCTCAGAGTTATTGGGTAACATCTCTAATTAATCTTTAACCTACTACTTACTTTAACTAGCGTACTCATAATACACACCGTACCCTTTGTAGTGGGCCCACACACAAATGAAAAAGTGTGCACGTCTGGGAGATGCTCTGTAGCAGTGTGGCCGAAAAGTCCTCAAAAACACATCACTGGCATGGCTTACTTTGGCACTTACTGGAACTAACCCAATGTTATTTTTCTACTGTGACATGTATATGTATTTTTCTGTGGAAACGCACGTAAAGGGGGGCTCTGCCCAGCCTCCTGTCATATATTCTTATACCTGTGCAGCACCTGAGCAGAGGTGGGAGAAGTACTTAGATCATGTACTTCAGTAAAAGTAGAAGTACCAGAGTGTAGGAATACTCTGTTACAGTAAAAGTCCTGCAATTAAAATGTTACTCAAGTAAAAGTACAAAAGTATTATCATCGAAATCTACTTAAAGTACCAAAAGTAAAAGTAGTCATTGTGCAGATTGGTCCATTTCAGAATAATATATATGATATGTTTTATAATGATTGATCATTAAAGTGTTCTCAAAGCTGGTAAAGGTGCAGCTAGTTTGAATGACTTTGTATACTGCAGGGTAGCTTGTGGATTTACTCCAGGTGGAACTAAAGTCTGATTTAACACTTGATTATATTTCACATCATTCATCCACATCTGTGAAGTAACTAAAGGTATTAAATATATGTAGTGGAGTAAAAGTACACCATTTACCTCTGAACTGTAGTGGAGTAGAACAACGTAGCAAAACATGTAATTACTCAAGTAGAGTACAAGTACCTCAAAATTGTACTTAAATACAGTACTTGAGTAAATGTACTTAGTTACTTTACACCAGTACCCTGAGGTCATCACCTACATGAACCATACAGTATTCTGCTTATGCCCTGAAGCAGATTATCTGAAGTGCCATAGAAAAAAGGGACATTTATGAGAAGGAATAGTTATTGGTGTGACTGCATCATTGGAAAATGTAATATCCACATGTGATATGCCTCAGATAAATGTCTAATTAACTTAAACTTGTATCCCTTTTTTTGCAGCGATTGACTGGATCCAGATTGATGCTAATTCATCAGTACTGCACGACGAGTTCATCGCACACAGAGTGGGTATGTGTCACAGTGTGCAGTATTCTCCTCTAATGCTACTTGTAATAAGATGTGTTGTTGTAGTGCGACCAGAGCGTGAAAAGCCTGCTGTTCAACATGAATGTTTCCTCTGCTCTCAGGTCTGATTCCTCTCACAAGTGATGACATCGTTGAGAAAATGCAGTATTCCAGGGTAAGTATACTGAATACTATAACTGAAACGCTGACTTTAATTAAGTGTATTATTTCAACACATTTCACTTAACTGTATTAGGTTAGTTGAAAACAGTATGAAGTTGAATCTAATATTTTTTTATTTAAACTTAATATAATTTCTTTCAACTAAACTGATACAGTTATGTGAAATCTGTTGACATAATACATTTAATTAAAGTCAAAGTTTCAGTTTTTTCAGTGTACTGCTGTATCAATGAGGGGGGTCCCGTCACCCTTAAATGTAAAACCATTATTACAATCAATTGTTCCACGCTCTAAACTCAACTCATATTTAGCAGGAAGTGTTCAGGGCTGAGGACCGATCATCCTCAGCTCCTTCTAATGTTCAGCTAATACAGTGGTTCCCAACCTAGGGGGGTTCCCAACCTAGGGCGGGGCGCAGCGCTATTGCAACGTGATGCTTGGGAAGAAGTTGTAAACAAACATTGTTTGCTCGTAAAATCTATAAAATTGACACGTTTTTAACACAACCGGCAGTTAAAAGAAAAGTGGACGAGCCCACGAGAAGCCTTTCAGCTATAATGCCCAAATCAACAAAGTATGATGAGGCATACATCTTGCTTGACATCTAACGTGGTCGGTGGGGAGCTCTCTCTCTCTCTCTCTCTCTCTCTCTCTCTCTCTCTCTCTCTCTCTCTCTCTCTCTCGTCTCTCTCTCTCCATCTCTCGTCTCTCTCTCTCATCGTCCTCTCTCCTCTCTCTCTCTCTCTCTCTCTCTCTCTCTCTCTCTCTCTCTCTCTCTCTCTCTCTCTCTCTCACACTCACACACAGAGAGAGACTCGCTGCAGCGCCGTGCACACAGAGAGCTGCCGGTGGAGAACAGAGCTTTCAAAAGTGACACTCTACAGTGCTCGATGTGGTCTGCTCGTTTGCCATAAGTATTTTCGCATAAACACGGAAACACGAGCAATCTGTCCATCAGCTGGCCAAAAGGCATCATATTAATACGGAGAAATGCACCGTTTTCGACTTCCTTAACTCGGAGTTCTGTTGCCGCAATTACGTGTGAGGTGGGAGAAATACTCAGAACAAGTACTTAAAGGTGGGGTAGGTAAGTTTGAGAAACCGGCTCGAGATATACTTTTTGTTATATTCCATGGAATGCTCTTAACATCCCGATAGCAATGAATATCTGAAGTGCTTTGACAAAAAATCCATAAAAAAATGTCATCTGTGGAAGCTGTAATACTGTAAAAAGCACGACCAATCATCTGAGCCGGCCCGGCTAAAATAACTGGATGGCCTACCTGCCTGTCAGCCTTCCATCTGTGCACAAACTTATCTCGTGCCCTCATTGGTCATGTGCGCGGTCGTGTGTGTTGGAGGAGGGGCTCTGTAAGGAAGTGGCAGATTTTCTCCGGTTGTGTATTTTCAAATTCTAGCGATCTCGAGCTGGTTTCTCCAAAATGACCTACCCCACCTTTAAGTAAAAGTAGTATACTGCAGGGTAGCTTGTGAATTTACTCCAGGTGGAACTAATGTCTGATTTAAGACTTGATTATATTTCACATCATTCATCCACATCTGTAAAGTAACTAGAGGTATTAAATACATGTAGTGGAGTAAAAGTACACCATTCACCTCTGAACTGTAGTGGAGCAGAATTACAAAGAAGAATAAGTGGAAATACCTCAAAATAAGTACAGTACTTGAGTAAATCTACTTAGTTACTACCACCACTGCAGGTATGTCATGTGTGCTAGCAGCCCATAATCCACACTATACATAAAATAAATCAATGTTAATTCTGTTTCCAATTTGTTTAGTTTTTCCCTTAAAAAATAACAAAAAGAACCTATAAAAATAATGTTAAAGGACCAGATTGATTGTTTCAATTAGGCCTCATTATTTCACAGTGGCACAGGATCATCTGGCAATACAAGCACTTTTGTTTTGTTGTTCAATCCATAATAAAATATAAAATTCTATTTGGATCTTCTCTTGTTATTATTAGCAGAGAAAATGTAATGTTTGTACAACTATATACAATTAATTCTACCAATCTCAGTGGGAACCGGGTTGGGGGGGCTCGAAAATATTTCCAATCACCCAAGGGGGGCCTGACTGAAAAAGGTTGGGAACCACTGAGCTAATAAATTCTCAGTGTTAGTACACACACTGGCTTTTAACATCTTGTTGTCTGTCTATAGTTTCACTTCTGAATGTTTCCTATTTTACCACTTCCATTTTATAGTTTGATAAACATCTTTATTCAAAAGAGCCCTGAAAACTTATCCAAGTTCAGTATTTAGTAGTATTTAGTAGGGCTATTAAATTAATCGTATTTTAATCGCAATTACGATTTTGGCTTGCAACGATTATGAAAACAACATAATCGGAATAAAACTATTTTTTTATTTATTTATTTGTATTTTGTATTGGTTTTTCAGTTGAATTATACTTAAAGTTAAATCAACTGTTAAAAACATACTGTTCAAATTGTTTTGTTTTTTCAATAAATGGATGTTTTCAAAGTAAATGGATAATCGTTTTTAATAATCGTGATATCAATTATTGACCCAAATAATCGAGATTATCATTTTTGCCATAATCGAGCAGCCCTAGTATTTAGTAAAGAGAAAGTGCAGACAAAAGGCAAAAACATGATAAGTAGGGTAGTAGAGTAACACATTTATTGTCCTGGTAGTGTTTGTTACGTTGTTTCCTGGAGGACAGACATGATTTCCTCTCTGGTCCTCCTGCAGGACTGCACCTGTGATGATTTCTGTCCCGAGTGCTCTGTGGAGTTGACAATGGATGTCCGATGCACTGAAGACCAGACGCGTCATGTCACCTCACGAGACCTTTTGTCCAATAATCCCAGAGTGATCCCGGTGAGTTCTTTCTACGGTTATTGAAGTCATTAGAGGAAAGGGAATCGGAAGAGAATCTGACTGTAATTTTATTGGGCTTTCCAGGTGACTTCCAGGAGTCGAGACAATGATCCCAATGACTATGTGGAACAAGATGGTAAGAGAGGATCTTGTCTATAGGCATGTTATTGTCAGACGTCTGTTTTACCATCATTTTATCCGACATTTAAAAAGAATTCCTGACTCTGCCCTTCTATCTGACACAATATAGACATTATACTGGTGAAGCTCCGTAAAGGTCAGGAGGTGCGGCTCAGGGCGTACGCAAAGAAAGGCTTCGGTAAGGAGCACGCCAAGTGGAACCCCACAGCGGGGGTGTCCTTCGAGTACGACCCCGACAACTCACTGAGGCACACAGTGTTCCCCCGGCCTGAGGAGTGGTATGAGATTTAGTAAATTTAGTCAAGTTCAAGTTAAATGTATCAACTTAAACAATGACTGGATGATGAATTGACGCATGTATCACTCTGATTCTCAGGCCAAAGAGTGAATACTCAGAGATTGAGGAGGATGAGGTGCAGGCTCCCTATGACCCCAATGGGAAGCCAGAGAGGTGAGGAAAGAATGTTTCACACATGTATGTGTGATTTGTAGATATGTTGGCCAATGGGAAATGCATGCAGCTCTATGAATAAAAAAAACAAGATAGCACTTTGAAATTCATTGCTCTATTTCAATAAATGCTGTTATAATGGAGTGGTGCAGTGATGACTTAGTTTTGTAGCTTGATTTGAAAGTTAGCATCCCAAGTGCTCCTTCATCAGAAAAAAAAAATACATGATTTTTCCGTTGGATGAATATTATTTATATATTATTATTATGTTATTTTTATGTCAGAAAACAAAGCATGAATATCTCTTTAGCTTTTGTTTACTACAGACCTTATTTCAGGCTTCTAACTCAAAACACATTCAATAAACACTGACTTGGACACAAGGGAACCGAAGTGGTAAAATGCTAACTCAGTTTCAGGTTTTTAGGACTCCCCTGCACCACTCTATCTGATACCAAATAATATGTTTTTGTCAAAATATATTTTGTTACACAAATATTTATCTGCTTTGAATTAGTGTATGATCTGTTAAAATAAAAAATATATATTGCGTATGTCTAAAGTGCTCTCGGGATATTCCCCCTCAGATTCTTCTACAACGTGGAGTCGTGCGGCTCTCTGCGGCCGGAGACCATCGTCATGTCGGCGCTGGCTGTCCTGAAGAAGAAGCTGAGCGATCTGCAGACTCAGCTGAGCCACGAGATCCAGAGTGACGTGCTCACCATCAACTGAGGGCCCCCTGAGGGCCCCTCCCTCACAGAGAAGACCTGCATTCACACAGCTATATAATAAACGGAGGGCGGATTCAGTGCTGTTCAGGTCACATGTTCTTGGATCTGTATGTTATCAAGGAATATGAGGACATGTATTCCTGAAAGCAGAGATTGGAGCTTCTTCTGTCAAAGCATCCGATGCATGGTCCGTGTCTGTCAGGGAGTTTGTGTCACAATGATACAAATGTGATTTTGTTGTTGACAGTGTTACACTGTCCGATTATGATTTTGATAAATGTTATGTTATGGTGTACTAATTGTTGCTTTATTGTACGTTTTTTTTGTTTTTCACAAATGCAAATGTTCAAACACCTGGATAATCGAAAAACAATCCTATAAGCTTCTTAACAAGAGAAAAACGATACGTTTAATGTTAAACCGTTTGCAAAAGAAAAAATTACATTTATTCTTTGGACATTAATTGTATTTTCAAATGTTATTGTGCTGTATAGTCTGGTCGATTGAGGATCTAAACAAAAGAAAAATAGCCAGCCATAAAAATTATGTCTTTATGCTTATTACCATCCTATCAAAGCTGTATAGTGACTTTTGGGTTCATGGAAGCTGGGACTGCACTTTGTTGGTAACTTCCAAGGTATATAAATCTCTTCTAATTTTTGTCAAATGGCAACTATGGCAAGAGTAATAGTGAAGGAGGGATAAGCTATAGAACCAATTTATGTTGAGTTGTGAAGTAAGCTTAAAGAAATGCCATGAAGAGATAAATGTTAACATAGGCGCCATTATTAGCTGTAGATGTTTTGTTATGTTGGGAAAGAGTACATTAGCCCTTCACATAGACCCAATGGGATTTGATAAATTGCTGGTTTTATTTAAAGTTACAGCATTATGTCATTTAGGTTGAGTGCACTCGAAGAGCACCTTAAGCACACATTTATGCCGTAACACTGCATGTACCAAACCCCACACCACCACAGACAGAAGGTAAATAAATAAAGACACATTTTAGAAATAAATGTTAACCTGCATATTTTTTTATTTCCATTATGCTTTGTGTGAACTTTTAACTGTACTAAAGATGAGCGTAACACATGCGTACTTCCGGGCAAAAATGACGGTTCCGCCCACTTTTGGAGGAAAACAACGCTGTCATTAGCTGTAGTAGTACTGCATTTTCTTACCAGACTTAATAACCAGATTTATCTTATATCTTATTAATGTTTTAGGAAAATGTTGGTACATTTAACAGCATATATAACATGAGTCATATTTAAAAAAAAATTCATTATACTTATTTTTTCTGTGGCAATTGCAATTGCATGAATATAACTTTATTTGAATATTTTTTTGTCATGTAACCGACTTTATAGGTAAGACAACAGTTTATTCATTTGTATTTCATTTCAGTCGTCGCTTACCTTTCCATGGACGCCGGGTGGCGCTGTGTCATCATTTCGCTTGTATTTTGTTCCAGTAGCACTTCCGGGTTCTAATGTTTACAACTGGCAGCAGCGTTGGGATCACAGAGCTGTGTTCCTGGCTCATGAAAATCATATCTATGTTCCAACAACATGTTCTGGAAGTGCTAGGATTTACAGAGTGTGACGGTAGGCTTTAACGCATCACTACAGTAGTCATAACGATGTAACATCTGAACACGAGCTAACACGTAGCATGCTCATTCAGGATGCTCAGGCTAACAGCTAGCACTAGCTTGTTGACAGTAACAGTCAATAGAGATGTGTCGTGTTGTCAGAGTGAGAATATTCTGGACGTTCTGTCCATAAGAACCCGGACCCATTTCTACTTTTGGGAAAATTAAGGGGAACATAATTTAGACTAAATAGACCACTTAGAACACATTTCTGACAAGAAACCCCCCCTAGTGTCAAATATCTGAAATGTGACATATGTCACATTGGGCTTTAATGGTAAAATAACTCTTATTTTTAACTTAATTAATGAGGAAGATTTTTTGGTTTAAATTAGTTTGAACATTCTTTGAATTGAAGAATAAGAACATATTAACTCAATATAATTGAATCAGCTCAATTAAAGGTGGGGTAGGTAATTTTGGAGAAACCAGCTCGAGTGTGCTAGAATTTGAAAATACACAGCCGGAAAAAATCTCCCACTTCCTTACAGAGCCCCTCCTCCAACACACACGAACGCGCACATGACCAATGAGGGCACGAGATAAGTTTGTGCACAGATGGAAGGCTGACAGGCAGGTAGGCCATCCAGTTATTTTAGGCGGGCCGGCTCAAATGATTGGTCGTGCTTTTTACAGTATTACGGCTTCCACAGATTACATTTTTTTATGGATTTTTTGTCAAAGCACTTAAGATATTCATTGCTATCGGGATGTTAAGAGCATTCCATGGAATATAACAAAAAGTGTATCTCGAGCCGGTTTCTAAAACGTACCTACCCCACCTTTAACTGAGCAGATCATAATAATATTTCTAATTGTGCATTTATGTCACTTTGGGTTTACTGTGAAAGTTTAGGGTTAAAGTCCCGATGTGACACCAATGTCACAGCGATATTTATCTCATTTGTTTCATATCAATTTGATCAATAAATGTTTCCACAACAGGTTAAATGTAATAAAGGACATGTTATTTAAGCATTTTAATTCTTAAATGGCTTGAATTTGACCTTTAGCAACAAACAAAAAAGCTTTTGAAATGTAGCTCGTTATGTCACATGTGTTAGTCTGGCACTTGGACATGTTGTTATGGGAACACAAAATCAAATGTCCTGGACCAGGACCCACCAGACAGTGTGTGTCACTTAGGGACATCATGAGATAAAATAAAGGCTAAAGCTGTATAAGGAACTTTCCAGAACATTTAAAGTTCATGTGACACCCGTGTCACGGTGGGTCCTTATGGGTTAAGATACATGATGGACATTTTATTTTTATTTGATCATAATATATTTAGCTTATTTGCAACACTGTTCTTGAATGTAGCTCCAACCACTTATTGTGTTTTATTATATATTAATGAAACTAATGGATATTATGCTAAATATGATCAGCAGAAAATAGTGGGGCAGCAAAGAAAGCTAGAGAATGCAATTCCTAAAGAAATTGCTAGTGGGAATGCTTTATGCTGAAAAGCTGACGCTGAATTGCTATGCTGAAATGTAATGTGTAAGAAGAAAGTGAAGAATTTAGATTGAAATGATACATGAACACTGGGGGCTTGAATGTGTGATGAGAGAAGAAAAGAAAGTAAAAAGGCTTGGAAAAGCAGCAGAATATTTGAACTGCAAACTTTTGAACTAACTTGATGGCGAATGATCTGTCGCCATGCCAACGGCATTTGATGACATCCCATAATACGCTTAGATGCGTTGATGGCTGCATCGTTACCAAACCTGTGAATTTTTGGGCCGTTTGGAGCATTTTCACTGAAGTTATGAGAAAACCGTGTTTCATGGCAAGCATTGTGTTGCCATGGCAACGGCATTTGAAGAAATCTCAAAACTGTCCCGTAGATGTCTTCACGGCTGGACTGTTAGCACACGTGAAGTTTGAGCACTTTTTGACCATTTTCATAGGAGTTATAGCAATATCGTGTTTTATTGCGAGGGATGTGTTGCCATGGCAACAGCTTTTGAGGAAAACTCACTATTGGCACATAGACATGTTGAGGGCTGGACTATTAACCATTATCTGAAGTCTGGTGCTGTTTTGACCCTTTTCATAGGCGTTACGACAACATAGTGTTTTTTGGCGAGGGATTTCCATGGAAATGGCAGATGAAGATTGGGGGACGATCGGACCGTGTCTATTGGAGTTACAGCGACATCGTGTTTTTTGGCGAGGGATACGTTTCCATGGAAACAGCCTATGGTGAGATCTCAGATTTGGCGTAGAGCTGTTGAGGCATGGACCGGTGATATACAAGTGAAGTTTGGGGGACGATCGGACCGTGTCCATTGGAGTTACAGCGACATCGTGTTTTATGGCGATGGATGCTTTTCCATGGAAACGGCATATGATGACACCCCATAATTGACATTGAGCTGTTGAGGGCCAGACCATTAACCATCATCTGAAGTCTGGTGCTGTTTTGACCATTTTCATAGGAGTTACGACAACATCGTGTTTTTTGACAAGGGATGCGTTTCCATGGAAACGCAGAGGGTGAGATGTCAGATTTGGCG
Source organism: Trematomus bernacchii (assembly GCF_902827165.1). Classification (NCBI taxonomy): domain Eukaryota; kingdom Metazoa; phylum Chordata; class Actinopteri; order Perciformes; family Nototheniidae; genus Trematomus; species Trematomus bernacchii. The sequence goes on along the minus strand of NW_022987617.1, from coordinate 392,536 downwards.
AAGAGCTGTTGAGGCATGGACCGGTGATATACAAGTGAACATTGGGGGACGATCGGACCGTGTCCATTGGAGTTACAGCGATATCGTGTTTTATGGCGAGGCATGCGTTGCCATGGTAACACCACATTATGTAACATCAGATTTGACGTAGAGCTGTTCAGGGCCACAGTGTTAACCATCATGTTATGTTTGGTGGCGTTCTGAGCATGTCGGTATCTCCAACACACAGGTGTTTATGTTTGAGGTAACAACGTTATGAAACACCTGTGCTTGAGCCCAGAGATCAAAGGTTTCCATGGTGATGTGCAGTAATCAGTGAGAGGAGAGCCTTTCCATTGTTCTGAATGAGAGATAAACCTCTTACATGTGAACGTTTTGTTGAAGAACCGTAACAGATATCGGTGAAATTTCAACGCGTGAAGCATGTCAAGGACCTTGAGTATCTGAAGTGTGCTTTTTGTGTACTTTCGGGTTAATAATGTGGCCTTTTTGGCAGATTAACTAAAGGTGTGCGGCTGCTGCTGTGAGGAAAGATCAGGCTGAATTTACAATGGGCCTTAATGGTTAGGGTTAGGTCAAGAGACATTTTATTTAATTATTTTGCTTAAACATTTATTTTCCAATCTAGGAGAGGTTTTCCTAAGTTTTTCATGAAAAATGATGTCTCAGGAGTATAGGGTTTGGGAATTATGGCAGGTTTAAAAAAAAATATGAAGACGAATTTCAAGCTGTCCCCCACTCTAGCTGTGACATCACGCACTCTAGCCTTAACGAGCTGCGCAATACACACTAATGTTCAAATCTGAAGAAGGCCTCTTTACCAAGGTCTGAACAATGTTTAATATCTCTACAAGTATCAATCTGATTTAAAAGTTGTGTAACACGAATAATGTCAGAAAGATTTTTCAAGTTTTTCCATTTACTTCCATGTTAAAAATGTGATGAATTATGGGATGTATCCCTGGAATTATGAAAGTTATGAATGAGAAAAGTAATAGCCATCGATTCCCGATCGAGCTGAACGTTTTGATGTTTGAACGGAGTTTCTGCGATGTGGGAGCAGAAGAGGCGCAAAATAACCCGAATAAGAATAAAGAATTTGTGCGTAGAAGAATGCTGCATCAGCATTCCCACTAAATGATTCAGATTTTATATGATTGAATTCTACTGGTTATTACAAAATAATACATTGGTAACTCAGTTGCATGAATGCTTGGTATGGAAAAACATCCTTCTCAGATCCTTTACTGAAGCTAAAGTCCTAATATACTCCATTACAAGTAAACATATTATGTTACTTATGTAAAAAGTAACTAGTAACTCCAAATGACAAATAAATGAGGTGGAGTCAAAAGTACAATATTTCCCTTTGAGATGTGGTGGAGAAAAAGTCTAAATGGGCAGAAATGGAAGTACTCAAGTAAAGTACAAGTACCTCAAATTGATACTTAGTACAGTACTTGTGTAAATGTACCTGGTTACATTCCACCACTGCATATGTTGGTGCACAGAAGGCTGGGTAAAAAAGGAGCTTTCTATAGGACAGATGTCATATTTTGCACATTATAATTCAAACAACATGAACAGTCATTTTAGGATATATTACACAAAAATAGATATGACCAAGTTTAACTTATTATATCTTCATTTGATCACATATATGTGTCATAGGCTGCAGGGCTCCATCATCAGAATCTGCTGCTGAGATTCCAAGAATCGATAAACTATGAAGAAAAGCAGACGGCCATCGCAGAGCAGCGGGACGCAGACGAGCGTCACTGAGGAGAAGAAGCCGTCTGGAAACAGAGGCCGACCTAAGAAGACCGTCCCTGTTACCACTGACAACCTTTACCATGACGACGCAGCAAAAGACAACATGGCTGACTTAGACTGCAGTGTGAACGCAGCTGTCGACACACAGAAACCTCCAGAGGGCAAGACCAGAGCCGCAGGTCAGTGTCCCGGGAGAATGGAGGGATGCTTTATTCATCCAAAGTTGGGAAATTGTTTTGTCACAACAGCATTGCTAAAAGTCATAACAAAATAATAGAATAAAATAAAAAAAGAATACATAAGAAATTGTATCTTAAGAATACACGATATAAAATATGCAATATACATTTGAATACTGCATAAAAGACCAATCTACTACAGAAACAGAAACATATAGATGTAATTGGGTTTGGTCACGTAGAAGTCACCAAAATAATATATTTAATAAAAATGCAATTAGGTGCTTTGCTTGTCAGAAAACATATTCTTGGATAGGTCTGCTGTCCATAAAATCTGTTGGTCGTCACAAAGTGGAAGTCGATTTTATTCTCCTGCTTATTGGATCAGATCTATGCTGATATGACTGTCTTCTAGGTTCTAAGCTATGTAAACATGTCTGACAAAAACAAAGCCCGGTTTGATTTGCAGTTTATTTAATGGTGTCCTCTGCATTTAGCTATAAGTGACTTAATTATATTCAAGGTCCCTACTTGGATATATTTCCTTTAGATAGGCTTGGGGAGTAATGGATTACATGCAAAAAGATCATGTAATTAGTATACAATCTATTCCATTACAGTAACATTTTTTATCGTAATCTTCTAAAATGGAGCATTTTCTGTCAACTCAGATTTTAATTCTGCTTTTTAAACTGCGGTATGTGCTCATGTGCTGTATAGGCTACTGCCTGAATATGCTGCATGAAAGGAAGAAAAAGAAAGTAATCAGGTTTCATTACATTTATATTGTGATAATTAGTTTGGCAACTGACTACATTTGTGTACAGGTTATTAGTAATTGTTTCAGAATACATTTTTAAAGTAACCCTCCAATCAAGCGTCCAGATTTTGCATCATGAGGGACAGTTTAATAAGAACCTCTGCTGTGTGTTCTCCATCAGGTCGCCTGTCCACCGCCCTCTGCCGGCTCTGCCACGGGAAGTTCTCTCTGCGCAGCCTGCGGCACGCCTTCAACAGGAGGCCCCGGGGGGCCGCGGATATTACTGACGATGAGCCGACGTCCCCCCTCTTATTCCACACAGACTTCCAGCGACTGGTGGGGGTCCAGTTGGATCGCGACCCCCGATTATCAGAGTTCATTTGCAAGAAATGCCACTCCAAGTTCTACAAGTGCCACAGCATCCTGGTCCGGTTCCTGCAGAGAGTCAACCTCCCACCGGTCGGGAAAGAGAACCTGAAGAGCTGGTGAGTCTGAGAAGAGGACGCTTCTAACAGACGCATTACCTTTCAGTGCGTTTGTTATTCTTACAGTTGTGACGACTTGTCTGCTTTCAGATCATGTGGTGATGTTGTGCGACTCATAACATTCGTCAAATTCATACCACACGTTAAACAAAGAAAACAGGACAACAGTCAAACAAATCAAAACAAAAGAGGCAAAACTCAAATAAAATAATAAACAACTAAGATCACCTTTCTGTCTTCTACGTTGTGTAATATAAATGAACGGTTTAAAACTGTATCTTGATGGCATCTTCACACACTCTGTGTCTCTTAAAAGGCTGGTGGGAAATGTAGTCTTTTCTAGTCTCTTGACTACAGAGGTCACAATTACATGACTATATTTCTGTATCATGTTTACAAAACAAAGGACTGGCTCTAACAAACAGTCTGGCCAAGTGTGACTATATTATAAGAATCTCTGTTGTTCGAACATAAACATCTACAAATATGAGCAACTGCCTGGTTTCTTTTTCAGGAAGAAGTGTCCAGAAGCCTCAGTAAACCATGTCCCGATAAGTAAGTAAAAGCATTTCTTCTTTGGTTGTTCTTACAGAAATGAGATAAAACGCAGGTGGACTGATCTCCTTTATCTGTTGCTGTTCCCCTTCAGCTCCTCACTCCTTCACCTCAGACCCTCAGTGCCTCCACAGCCTCGTGTCCTGGGCCCACCATCACGGGGGGGCCTGCCGCTCCTGTCCCGACCTGAAGGAGGTGCTGGAGGGCCGGGGCTGGGGCTCTTTTCAGGCCGCCTGGGGGTGTGTTGATGGTCACAGATACATCATGGACACTCAGTGCACCCCAGCTGCACAACCATTCTCTATGAACTCATGCAGTGGGAGGGACAATGGAGAGGGAGGGGTGTCTTGGGAGGAGGAACAGGAGGAGGAAGAGGAGGGGCGCAGCGGGAATGTGAGGACAGCATTGGGGAGTGTGAGCACTTTAGCTCAGCACAGTCCGGCTGCAGTCCTCTCTCAGAGCCCGGCGGACTGGACCGGCAACCCTGAAGGTGAGACTGCTCCAGCTGTTACTGGTGTGTCCAATAACAATAATCATTCCTGGATAGCTCAAGAGAAAGCCTGGAGCTTGAGATTATAAGTGGTTAATTGCAAGAAATCCTCAGTCTTCTGATACAATCTCTTCATATAGTCACAGATATTACACAACCCTTCATCATTCACTTATTGACTCTAAATCTGTTCTTTGGGTAGTATGTCTTCTAATTTATTTAGGTTTTGTAGTCATACTTTTTAGCTTGCTGCAGCAGGGTCATCATGTTCTGATGTCCCCACATTTGTGTATGTCTTAGAAATCCAGCAGTGGTTTCAAAGTAGACAACAGTGTACGTGCTGAAGTGAAGTCTGCATGAGAGGATAGACATGTTTACTAAAAAACACTCAATACAAGATATAAGAAATGCATTCATATCCTATACAATACAGTCCCCAGAGGAGTCAGAGAGGAGGGAGCAGGATGGGGTTGGTGATATTCTGAGGATGTTATCAATATGATGCTAATCACCCACACATGAGAAGATCACCTCCAGTTATGAGTGACATGTCCAGCCCTTTGGTTTATGACCAATGCAAATAGAATGAAATAAAACAGCCTTTTCCACAGCAGAAAGAATACATATTAATGCTGGGCATCAATCATTCTGTGTTTTTAATATTTCACTATTATAAGTAAAGATATCCCGCCCCTTAGCCTATCACATACAATGTGTTGGAGTGCTAGCCAATAGAATCAGTGTTACATGTTATGTTATGTAAGTAAACAAAGGAGCCGGTGAAAACAGACCCCAGTGATCCCCTCAGTACTCTCACATTTTTTGTAGCTGTACATTACTTGATTTATTTCCTGGGATGTTGAACTGTAATGTGTTTTATGTAGTGTTTACCCAGTCAGTTTCAAATCATTCTTTAGAGATACCATACCAATAATAACCTGCTTCCCATTGCCAATGACGATTGGATTACTGATTATCTCACATTTATGGGATGTAGATCGTGAATCCCATTCTTAAAACTACTTATTCATTGTTTTATGTATATCTTGGTTTATTCACGTAAATGAGTTGCAGGATATGAAAGGTTTGTGAAACTCTGGCGTAGTGACCGCAGATGTAATTTGTTACCATCTAATATGTAATATACCATCTCATCACTGAGCATTCTCTAAATGTCCCGCTGGTTTGTCCTGTTGTGTTTTCCTCTATCAGACTTCACAGGTCATGACGAGGCGTTGTCCCCTGCTGTGGCCCCGCTGGAGGACAGGGCCCCCGACAGTGATCTGTCTGACAGGTGAGTCCCTCTGGGTTCCTTTCCCAAACCTCAATATCTGCACTTCTCTGCCTCTTAAGTGATACGTTGCAATGATGGAAGGTGTTAACCTCTACTGTGTGTGTGTGTGTGTGTGTGTGTGTGTGTGTGTGTGTGTGTGTGTGTGTGTGTGTGTGTGTGTGTGTGTGTGTGTGTGTGTGTGTGTGTGTGTGTGTGTGTGTGTGTGTGCGTGTGCGTGTGCGTGTGCGTGTGCGTGTGCGTGTGCGTGTGCGTGTGCGTGTGCGCGTGCGCGTGAGAGAAGGGTGATCTCCGAGGATGACTTTGAAGAGAGTAGGAGAGGGCGGTTATCTGACGATGAGTTTGAACCAGACAAAAGGTGGGTGCAGATATTCTTCAGTTTCTTCTCAAACAGCAGAGACAAACTGCAGGTGACTTCAGACAGGAGCAGGTTACAGTGTTTAGTGAAGCTTTCCTCCCCCCCCCCAGGGTGAGCGTCCCCAACAAGAGAAGAAGGAGCCCGAAGGCCCAGGAGGAGCCCAAAGTTAGAAAAAAACCTGGACCCAAACCCGGCTGGAAGAACAAGTTGAAACCTAAAGCGTACGTACACGTCTATATTTCTTTATACACAACCTCCATTCAGCATCAGTTTATTTAATGTATCGTTTATGGGAAGTCGTACCAATGTACCATGGTGTTTCAGGGCCATTGTATGTTAGAGGCCATTCAATGCAAGAGGTTATATTACAAGAAAAAACCTTGAATATTCCTTAGAGATTGAAAAAAAAGAAATACATTTGTAAGAGAAAATGAAAATAACAGATACAACATGTAGATGTATCTTTATGGACCTTTGTCTCACTGCAGGTAACCCTAACCATTATGACACTGCTTTAGGCACAACTCAATTCAGACGGCAGCGTCTTGCAAATGATTGACTTCATAAACTTTGAGAATATGCACTTTTTAATGTACTACTTTAATTTCAGGGAATATTTAAAAAAAAAATGTATGAACCAACTCAATCAATCTTGGCAATTTCCCATTTAGATCTTGGAAATTCTGAATTGAAATCTATTCTGGTTTATGAATCATTATAATTTGTTTACCTATTTGGCCCTAATGCTTTGTCGTGAAGCTGTAGGTTTGTATCGTTTTGAAGAAGTCTTATTCCTGTTTCGTTACAGTTCATCTCAGTCAACTTTAACAAGGTTGTTCAGCATGCATCGATCACACTACCTTCGTGTTTTTATTTTCAGAGAGGAGCTGCCTAACATCTACAAGTGTCCGTATCAGGGCTGCACCGCCGTCTACAGAGCTCCTGATGGTTTGAAGGTCACATTTCAAAAACCATGACATCATTTCACTTGTTATTAAAGCAGTGGTTCTCAAACTTTTTCTGTCTGTCTTTGGAGACAAAAAAAGTCGGGCCCCCCCAACACAAATAGTCACGTAATGGGCCAAATTAACATTTATTAAAATACATCAATATGAACGTGAGCATTCCTCTAAATAAAATACAAAAATCACTTTGCTAGAACAGTGATAATAAAACAATGCTCCATAATTCTGTGTGCTCCAAAAAATAAATACATAATACAATTGTGCAATCCCTTTGCTATAGAACAATAAGTTATAATACTTTGCCACTTTGCAATCTGTGCAAACAAATGAAAAGAAAGAAAATGCTGATATTTGGCAAAGTGTGTCTTATCAGCATCAGTGGCTGCAATGAGCCTGTTTGGCACTGCACATTTCTTCAAAACGGGGTTGCAGGCTCAGTGACGGCGCCAGAGATTTCTTTTGGGGCTGCTGTGGGGAAGATCTTTTTTTAAATATTGAAGTTAAACTTTGAGAGCAACATGAAGAGATCTATGGAAACATCTCTCAACACCCATATGAAACAGAACTGTAAACAGATTTACTTTTTCTTTATGGATATTTTACAAATCACTCCCCTTTTAAACTGTATTCTTGTTTTACTGTCCTATAGTATTTCAAACCTGTTTTTCATTTATTCTCTTATTTTTTAATAACTATAATGATCATATAAACGTGTGCCTCGGAAATAATTGTTTACATTAATCGTGACCAAACCGTTTGAGACCCACTGAGATAACTTCGACTAAAGTGAACTATCTAAACACTCAGAGAGTCCTTCAGCTCACTGAGTCTCTCAGTCTGACAGGAGAGGACTCTCCTCCACCTTGTTGTTGAAAAAGCTCCTTATATCCGTTAGCGTAGCTCGCTAGCACCAGAAGCTAACAACAACGATCTCCGGTACCGGTGCGCTCTCTCTCTCTCTCTCTCGCTCGCGCACACAAAATGGCTCGTTCCACACACACACAGAGCCGAGCTTTAATGAAACACAGAGACCCAGACGTAATAGTACTGTACTGTATCATATTATTTTCGAGTCAATAATCTTTCAAATTATGATTTTTTTTTATCTTTTTTTTTTTAATAACCATTTTTCCTCCTGGTCTCTCGCGCCCCCCCTGTCATACCTCTGCGCCCTCCAGGGGGGGCGCGCCCCACACTTTGAGAAACACTGTATTAAAGGGATACACATTCAGTAATTGGATCAATAATGGTGTATATCACTCCAGAAATGCTTCAGGACTTAGTATTTCAGTCCTTTAGTTCTTCTCCATACTACTCCATATTCTGTATAAAGTTTCAATGTGCTTTGCTTTGACTGTTAATGGACTGAATTTCCTATTGGGGGGGTTTAGAAGCACATCAAGGAGCATCACGAGGAGATGAAGGAGCGGCCCTGCCCTCACCCCGGCTGCAACAAGGTGTTCATGATCGACCGCTACCTGCAGCGCCACGTCAAGCTCATCCACACCGGTGAGGGGATCACTGGGGTCTGTTTTCAACGGCTCCTTGGTTTACTTACATAACATGTAACACTGATTCTATTGGCTAGCACTCCAACACATTGTATGTGATAGGCTAAGGGGCGGGATATCTTTAAGGTGTTGACCAATCACAGCAGACTGGGCTCTGGTTTCAGACAGAGGGTAAAAAGAGGTGCTGCAGCACAGGCAGTATGAGGAAAATAAAGAGCTTTTTAAACATTAAAGCATGGAGACATGTCCCAGTAGAGACACTACATACTGATATGAACCTGAAATTGAGCAAAATATATCTTTTAAGTTGTTGGTGTTAACCTGTGTTTGGCTTGCACTGCCTACTTTGTGTTTCCAGAGGAGAGGAACTACATCTGTGACCAGTGCGGCCAGACCTTCAAACAGAGGAAACACCTCTCAGTTCACCAGATGAGACACTCCGGGGCCAAGCCACTGCAGTGAGTGCTCCTGATGTAGTATGCCACTTGTGTAGCTCATGAACAATTATTTAAAGTATTTTATACAAAAAGAAACATAATCGATTGGGGCAGTTCGGAATATAATATATGCGTCACATGTTGATGATACTTAACACCACTTTTTAAGGGTATATACAATCTTCAGAAGTATAAAGCTAACGTTGGGGTATAAAGGAACTACGGCACGGTCACATGACCTCACATCACCACTACTAAGCTAAATGCTGCTAATGTTTATCGTGATGACGTTAGCTGTTTTTCTGATATATAGAAGCTTATGACATTCATGAGTTGGGTATATACTGATGTATTTTATGTCGTAGAACAACATTTTTAGATCTTTTCAGACTGTGTTAACCACAGACCTTATTTCAGACCGCTAACCAAAAACACTTCAAATGCATACACATTTTGGGGCTTTAAGACTAATTCCTGGACCACTACTGACCCTGACTGCATTTGGTGAATCATTTAGAAATAATACATTTGAATGGTGAAAGGAGGCTTTACATGTTATTATGGTTTACATGTTTTCCCTTCAGATGTGAGGTGTGTGGTTTCCAGTGTCGCCAGCGAGCATCGCTTAAATACCACATGACCAAACACAAGGCGGAGGCGGACCTGGACTTTGCGTGCCTGATGTGCGGGAAGCGCTTCGAGAAGGCCCACAACCTGAACGTCCACATGTCCATGGTGCACCCGCTGATCCAGGCCAAGGTCCAGAGAGGGGGCAGCGAGCAGCCGCCCTACTCTGAGCTGCACGCACTGGCTCTGAGCGGGGAGGGGGGGCAGCAGGAGCAGGACAGATGACAGCAGGCGTGCCGCACCGGGACATAACCCCTCCCCACTGATGTTTATCTCTCTTCTCTTCCAATATACAAATGATCATCTAGGTTAAGAGCCAAGCTGTTGTCTGAAACATTAAGTTTCATTTTAGAAGATATAGGATATTTACTATATTATGGAAAGCTTTAGAGTGTGTAATTATCCTTTTCATTCCAAACTTAAGCTGTTATTCCATTGTCAGCTGTCTTCCGACCACATGTTTAGGATTTGTAGCTTTCTTTGGGGAATAAGCAGGCACTCCTGGTGCCTGTTACAGTTCTGATGACTGGAATATATGCATCTGTACACACAGTTTATCTGATAGCAGAAACACAAAGTCGCATATACACGACTGTTTGACCGACAGTCAAATAACTGTTTTATTTTGTCACTGTTTTAAATTAAGTTATTACAATGCTTGAATCTGTATTGAAAACAGTAAAAGGGCTTCAGGTGTTCATGTGTATAATACGTCCTTTGTGCATTTATTATGTATACAAACATTAATAAAAATGGTGATTTTTTTTTTACACATGAGCGTTAACTGGTCAAATCTGAACAGTGAAGTAAACATCCTACGAGAGGAACATGTTCCTGTAAAGGAGGGAGGAAGGGGGGGAGGAGGGGAGGGAGGGGAGGAGGGGAGGAGGGGAGGAGGGGGGGAGGGGAGGAGGGGAGGAGGGGAGGAGGGGGGGAGGGGAGGAGGGGGGGGAAGGGAGGGAGGGTTACTCTGCCTGACGTCAGCGAGCAGCTTCAGAGGAACTCCATCTCTGGGCTGTCGGGGTCCAGCTGCAGAGAGAGAGCTGCTGACACCTCGGGGTCCAACACCGACACCTGGGACTCCAGCTGCACCAGACAGGAAGGAGAGGGGGAGAGGGGGGGCAGGGACGTGTCTTTGTTAGAAAAGTTGGTGGTTTTTACTGCATTAAGCGCCCCCCGCAAATAATACATACATACAGTATATACAAATATACATATTCTAACAATATTTTTTTGACAACTAGAGCAGTAACTATGCTACGCTGCTTATTTCTGCTTTTTTAAACTGTAGTATGTGCTCATGTGTTTCAGTGTTGGAATATGCTGAATAAAAGGCAGCTTTTCCTATCAATAAAATCATTTATGATCCTAAATATCTTATTTTCGTATTTTCTAAGGTCACATTGTTCTGTTGTGCACATAATACACTTGAGTAAAATACATCTTATTGAGAGTTTTTCTCTCATTTATTTGCATTGCATTTGAAATTGAGGTAATCTAAAGGTAACAGAGTAATCAGGTTACATTCACTTAGAAACTAGATTTTCTTTTACAAGTAACCGGTAATTGTAACGGAATACTTGTTTTATAGTAACCCTCCCAACCCTGACAGAGTGTGTGTGTGTGTGTGTGTGTGTGTGTGTGTGTGTGTGTGTGTGTGTGTGTGTGTGTGTGTGTGTGTGTGTGTGTGTGTGTGTGTGTGTACCTCTCTGAGTTGGCTGGTGGACAGAGCTGTCGGGGGTGTCTGTGCGATGGCTCTCAGGAGAAGCTGCTTGCTGTGGCTCACAATCTGAAAAGGCTGACAGTGACATGCACACGTTGAACTTCAGAGCAGAGAAGTGACAGGTTTGACTGACAGGATGATACAAAGCATCATCTGAGAGTCACCTGATGGTCAGCGGGGGGGAGGGTGTGTCCTTCCAGGAAGAGCTGCAGCAGATGGATGTAGCAGAGGACAGCAGTGTGCAGGAAGTGAGGGCCACACACAGCTCTGTGCAGCAGCTCAGCAGTCTGCTGGAGCAGCAGGCTGAACACACACACACACACACACACACACACACACACACACACACACACACACACACACACACACACACACACACACACACACACACACACACACACACACACACACACACACACACACACACACACACACACACACACACACACACACACACACAATTAAACAATACACATTTTGTTAAGTTCATATAATGTGATTATTTAGGTAGAGAACAATTGCCATTCATTCCTCTTCAGGATTCAAACACTTTGTATACATTATACTCTTATATTTTTTATAAAACACAAAATGTATTTTCTCTATACTAAATTATAATTTTTGTCAGTATGGGATATGTCAATGATTAGCAACAACATTGACTTTAATGCATTGCGTGAAACACTGTAGCGATCCAAATGAGAGCATCAATCTGCTAGTGGGAACCAGGAACAGGACCTTTGAACCTCAAGGCAAACATGAGAAATGGCCTCAAATGGATGCTCATCTTCAGGTTCATAGGTTGGTAGTGTCTCTGCTGTGAACAAGCTCTGTATGTGTCTCATACTGCCTGTGCTGCAGCACCTCTGTCTGGGAAACTCCCTCTGGAGGGAACACAGGGATTTGAGCCTTTGCTGAATTAACATTAACATGCACAAAAACAGGAAAGGGAGAACCTCATCTGATAAAAGTAAGAAAACTACTAATTTAAAGCTGGGCTTATATCAAAAGCATGGTACATTAGAATGACTTGTCCAGTGCTTTCATGGGTTAAAGATTGTGGTTTCAATGTGGAGAAAAATCTTCCGGTGGTTCTGAGTGTCTGTACTAATAACTTAAACATTGTATAATGGAAAGTTTTTGGAAGAGTTGAACTTACAAAATGCAGTTATTAAAATCACACCTTTGCCAAAGCTTATTATGTATGTCATATGCATTACAAAATTGTAAAAATATTATGAGCCGTATGTGTCCCTAGTGAGGCCTTCTGAGGGAGCCCCAGGTTTGCATCCACAGTCACTCTCAAAACAAAAATAAACTTTAAAAACTGACCTGTAAAAGGCCCAAGGCATCAGTCGGGTAAACTCATCTGATGTTACCATGGTGATGGACTGGTAAACACCGTGATCTAAAGTTGGGAAAACAACATTTAGCCCACTTATTTAACAATGCATTAATTCACACAAGAAGACACAATCATTTAATGTCAGAGCAAACATTACATTTAATCTTTCAAATAATAAACACACGGCTAAACTGTCAATAACATTGTTTGCTCCCAGTGAGTGAAGAGCATGTGGAGTGTAGTGAGATGGACACTGTACCGTCTGATTGAAAGAGCAGCAGCCAGTCAGCAGAGTCCACTAACACACGCAGCAGCTCTGTGCAGAGGTCTGCTGCTTTCCGACTCCTCTTCTCCTGAAGGGATCATTAGAGACACAACATTACAGAGACTCCCTCCTGCTGTGGGAGCAGCACAAACAGGTGACCTCCATACTGGAGAACATGTCAGCTGATAGTCATCCAACTCTTGGCCAATAAGCCTATTTTCCCAAATGTCACTATTACTATTCCTTGAACAATAAACCATTGCTTGCCCGGACAGTCCTATTATCAGAGTCATTGGAGTGCAGCAGTAAAGTATGCTCCAATCACTTCATTTCTTTCTGGACTACGTGGTCTTTTTAGGAGTGGTTCTTTAGAGTTTATGTGTAATAATGATGAGGTTCCAGATCAAATATGAATTCATGAATGTTTCCTCTCAGATGTGGTGTGGGGCAGAGCATGTTGCTTGTTAGGGTTTATCAACCTGAGCTCTCTAAGTGCATATCAATCCAGCAGCGTTCCTAAGTCTGACCCCCTACACTGAGTCAGCAGGTGGACACAGGGTCAGGGACAGTGCAGGATCAAGAGCCGGATTCAGGATTCATTACCTCAGGGTACAGGAGTGATGACAGATGATCCTTTACACACAGGAAGAGCAGGAAAACTAGAACCTGGACAAATACATTAAACAGCAGCAGGTCAATATACAAAATGTTGGTGTTTTAATGAAAACAAATACTCCAACATACCGGCTGGGGTCCACTTAGGGCCGATAAAATGACACTGTTATGATGAAGTTCTTTCCTCTCACCTGTTGGCACGGCGGGCCCCCCTCTTCTCGCAGGACACGTAGGGCAGCACTGAGGCCCTGGTCGGCCCCCCCACGGCCCTGCCAGGCCCCGTGCAGGCTGGCAGCCAGCAGCAGAGCAGCAGGACCCGGAGGGGAGGGCCCCTTCTCTAAACTGAACACCACATAGAATACAAAGGCATCTTAACACAAGCCAAGTTTACCACCGAAAATAAAACTAATCATGGGGAGAGGGGCTCCTGGGCAACTATTTTATTAAAATATATGTTTATTATTAATATTATATATCTTTCGTATTCCTTTTGTGTATTAAGATATTTCTTATTCTGTCTGTTTATTATTACCTCCAAGGAGCTTGTGTTTGCGGCTCAGATGGACTTTCTGGATTGCCTCTTTGTATTTTTCTATATTTATTTTCATGAACTCGGAAGAAGGGTAAAGCATGGGCCAAAACCAAAAAAACATTTAGGAGTGGACATATATCAAACTCACACAAGTTATGTTTCACTTTTGCAAGGGCAATTGTGCTGCATTTAAGTGGTTTTGAAATAATTGGAAACATTTGTATTATGTATGTAATATTCATAACAGCAGCTCTGAAACAAAACTATTTTTTTTAACTGCATTCAAGCCATAGGATTTGGCTTTCTAGGTATAAGGGACTTCAACAGAGCTAAATGAAGCCAAGGCGAATCTGACAAACTGTTACACCCTCTAACTGACGGTGTGGTGTGGTGGATCAGAGGTCCAGAGGAGGAGCTCCATGAGGACGAGGCTTACCTGCAGGCCCAGCTCTGACACACAGTGAGGAGCTGCAGCTGCTCCGGGAGAGGGTCTCCATCAGTGAGACCCCGCCACAGGGAGGAGAGTGCGGGAGAGAGACGCTGCCACCAGTGCTACACACACACACACACACACACACACACACACACACACACACACACACACACACACACACACACACACACACACACACACACACACACACACACACACACACACACACACACACACACACACACACACACACACACACACACACACACACACACACACACACACACACACACACACACACACACACACACACACACACACAGTTAGGAAGTCTGCAGAAGTACTAATTTCTTCAATGTCCTACTCATATAATATAATAATGATGTCATGCTTTTGTCCAAGTAAAGCAGTGGGGATGATGGTAAGAACTAAATGCAAGGCCTTTCATTTTCACCTGTTACATTTGTCTTAACCAGCTATTTTATTCAGAAATAGACATTTCAAAATCCAATTATTTCTGAATTTAAATCCAATCCAAAAAATTAATTTCTTTAATCGACCTCATTAAAGGGAAAGTTAATCATTAATACAGACATGTTTTTGTGACCATGTCAAGGTGTTTTAGGTTGGATTTTTCCTTTAGAAACTGGTTCACTTAGGAACATAATTTTGACTTGTAAAACTAGAAAAAAATGCACAATAAATACCATAACACTGGAACATTAGCAGCTGTATTGAATTTAGCCATATTTCAATTTAATCACATACTTTTTCTAGTGTTAAAACTCTAAATGTCTTCCTTGCAAAATGCCTTCAAGACCAGCATATAAGGACTCACACCTCATAAGCTTACTGGTTAAAGTCACATGTGTCGGATAAAAGGTCTGCATGGAAAAGTGATGAAGTTGTGATAACTGTGTGGAGAACAAACTGTACCACTGTGGAGAGCAGGAGCAGAGGACAGTGCACACTGATCTGAGACCAGGCTTTGTTCACTTCTTCCCTCGAGCGCCCACAGCGTACACTGGCACACAACACACCCTGGAGAGAGCACACACACAGCACACTTGTTTTTTTTGCAGGAGCTGATAGAAATACAGTCAGAAATGTTTATTGGAATTGTCCTGAGATTGAAGTAAGTGTGACTCTTACTCTCAGGAAGTGTGATGTTAGATGGTAGGACAGCAAGCCGACTGGAGAACACACGTTCCTCTGTGGACAGAAGAGAGGAGGGCAGACAGAGGAAGATGTGAGCACTAAGTAAGGGGTAATGCAGCGAGACGGTCAGTAATGAAAAATGAACCTTGAATGGGTGATCCGGATCCAGGCAGTCAAACCAACGACTTGACTCACAATATTGATTTAAAATGATTGTATTGCTTCCACTAGGAAAAAAATAATCTGTACCATGCGTACCAAGAACTGGAACTGCAGCATTAACAACGTAACTTAATATGACGGCAGCACTGATGGAGGTTTTCTGTAACTGTCCAAGTCTGTTCACATTTTCTTAATAACCAGTCTTTAAACACTGCCAGAGCCCAGATATGACTGCACATACTGTAGTCTCTTGATCCTCCTTAACAACGGTCTGCTCTCCTTAGCAACAGTCCTCTAGCGTAACATTAACACACAATCACAGTACTTTGTCAAACAGCAAAACAGATTCGGGAGAGAAACATTTGACAAAGTGACCAGAAAATGTGTCGCAGCCATAGACTGTATATATAAAGGTCGCAGCTCACCTGATGCAGGTTGATATGTTCTATCAGCGTGTGACAATCAACAGCTGCCCTCCCTCCTTCAGACTTCAGCTTAAGGAGTAACACTGCCGGGAGAGCCAGCAGTACTCTGTGACACACACACACACACACACACACACACACACACACACACACACACACACACACACACACACACACACACACACACACACACACACACACACACACACACACACACACACACACACACACACACACACACACACACACACACACACACACACACACACACACACACACACACACACACACACACACACACACACACAGATTTCAGTGGCTGAACATTAAATGTGTGCATGTGTGTGCGTGTGTGTGTGTGTACCTGTTCCATGTGTTGAGTGTGTGTTGTAGGCAGAGCGCAGTGCTGATGCTCTTTTCTGTGAAGGAGCACCTCTTAGACAACAGTTCAAAGAGGAAGTCACAAATATCATATTTTCCATGGCAACCAGAGAGGGCAGTCACTTCCATGTCATAGACAAGTTCCTGCACATACACAAAGAAACACACATGAAAACAAAACACACTGGATGTATTAAGGACCACAGCAACAGTTCTCTCTTGCTTCAGTTTACAGCGTACACACCTGTAACCTGGACAGGATGTCAGGCAGACAGCTTCCTTTCTCTGACACTCTCTCATCCAGCTTTTCCACAGTCTGGTGGCTGCAGACATAAAATATATAATAGTAATAGTGACGTTTTTACCAAAGGCTGAACAATTCACATTTTGTTCATTGGTGCTCCTGAATGACATATAGGCGATCTATAATATAAATAGCATAACAATTATAATAGGTGAACAAATTGTCTTCATATTTTTTGTATTAAAATCACGCCCCCTGTGAACAAATGTGGTAATGTTTTCCATGTGAAGCCTCTCGGTGTTGATCTGAGCGCGTCTTTTAGGTGAAAGAAAGATGCAAATGTATGCAACTGTTTTTGTAACCAAGGATGAACGAATAAATGACCTGAATTTCAACAGTCACATTTAATCAATTACTAAGTCAGCCTACTATCACCGCAAGAATATATCTAGGATTAAAAGACTTATGTCACAGCAGGATTTGGAAAAACGTGTCCATGCTTTTATCTTCAGTAGACTGGACTACTGTAATGGTGTCTTTACAGGTCTCACTAAAAAATCTATTAGAAAGCTGCAGCTAATTTAGAACGCCGCTGCTCGAGTCCTCACTAACACTAAGAAAGTGGATCACATCACTCCTGTTCTGAAGTCCTTACACTGGCTTCCTGTCTGTCAAATAATAGATTTCAAAAATACTGCTGCTGGTTTATAAAGCTTTGAATGGTTTAGGCCCAAAATACATTTCTGACCTACTTCTAAATTATGAACCATCCAGATCTCTCAGGTCTTCTGGGACTGGTCTGCTTTCTGTCCCCAGAGTCAGAACTAAACATGGAGAAGCAGCGTTCAGTTATTATGCTCCAAATATCTGGAACAAACTACCAGAAACCTGCAGGTCCGCTGCAACTCTTACTACTTTTAAATCCAGGCTGAAGACTTTTCTTTTTGCCGCTGCTTTTAATTACACTGCACTGTAACTTTTATTATGTTTATTTTTTCTCTATGCTTTTTAATGTCTGTTTTTAAGGGCCATATTTCTTAAAGGGCCCATGTCATGCTTTTCCGGTTATTACCCGTCCCCTTGTGTGTTATGAAGGTTGTTATGCATGTAAACGGTCTGCAGAGTCACAAACCCTCAAAGTACACCCTGTAGAGAGTAAAACTCTAACACAGAAAAGACCTGTCTATGCTGCCCCAGAACGCCTCGTTGGAGATTTCTCATTTTCCATTGTTTTCTTCCTGGGTTCTGTGACGTGTGAACACCCAAATCAACAACAAATGACCGGATTGGCCCAAATGGACCAATCCGCGGAGCACCTCACACACCAGGATCCCTTGGCTAACTAACAGGGAGTCCCCATTGACTTGCATAGAGCTCCCTGAACGCTGGTAATAGACGAGTTGGGATCACGGAGAAATGCTCTCTGCAGACCCATTCTCACAGCGTTATCAACCTTTTTCTTACTCAATATCAAGCCACACTTATTGTTTTTACTTCGGCTGTGAGTGTGTGTGTGCTCAGGATGAGTTTCGTTGTGTCTCGCTGTATCGCGGACCCGGAAACCTGTCCGCTCCTCGCAGCAGCGGCGAGCAGCAACGAGCCTCGCAACGAGCCTCGCAACGAGCCTCGCAACGAGCCTCGCAACGAGCCTCGCAACGAGCCTCGCAACGAGCCTCGCAACGTCCCGACCAATCAGAGCACACTGGGCTCACAGGGAGGGGGGGGGCAGGAGCTCCAACAAGCCGTTTAGGACAGAGAGTGAATACACATACTATACAGAGATGCTGTATGAGAAACCAATGTGATTTTGGAAAATTGCACAATTTAAATCTATTCTAGTAGAACTCAACAATGGAAATATGATCAGTAGAAATGGCCATGACATGGGACCTTTAATACTCTTAATGTCTTTCATTTTTGAAAACCACTTGCCTTGCGTTGAAAGGTGCTATATAAATAAACTTGCCATGCAACTTATATTTAAAACAATGTTTCATTATTAAACACAGCTGTTTACACAATGCATAGTGATGAGGCGATGCATCTATAAGATTAATTATTGTAATTATCGTCTTGCAGTGTATTCCATAAATAAAGTATACATATTATATACCAGTCTGAGAGGAATGCCCCACTGTTTTATCAACTGTCCCTTTTAGGGACAAATGATCAAGACCTGTTTCCTTCTAACCGGCTCACTGCGATACTTTGCCTGTAAACATTTTAAACATTGGCTCTTCTGGTCTGTGTACTGTAAATCCTTTCTCCTGATTTTGCAGGGGATTGGTCCCTGGCACAGTTATTAGGAACAGAATACCTATAGGAATAGCCAGATTCTGATGGCTGATGGTCTAGTATGGTTATGTAGGTCATAAAGAGACATCAGTGTTACATTTAGATTTGTATAACCAGTTGTAAAGTACTTGTAGTAACTTTACAGAAACCTGCATACACTTCAGCTGTGGTTCATACTTCACCTTGACTGCTGGCCCATGATGGCGGTGAGCAGATGAGAGCAGAGGAGCTTCATCTCTCCTCCACAGCCTCCCTGCTCCACCTCACGGGGGAGGAAGAGCTCTGAGCAGGCCCACTGCTGGAACTCCTGACTAAACACACACACACAGCACATGCAATAGATAGATAGAATTGGATCACACATGCACTTAATGGTCACACATGCAGAGCATACAGGACACACAGTGACATTTGTTCTCTGCATTGAACCCATCCTAATACCAGGAGTCTAGTACTAGGAGCAGTGGGCAGCTATTGTACAGCGCCTGGGGATGTGAGAGTGTAAGTGTGAGTGTGAGTGTGAGTGTGAGTGTGAGTGTGAGTGTGTGTGTGTGTGTGTGTGTGTGTGTCTTACCGTTCTGGGTCTGACAGGGCGTCTTCACTTCTCTGTACTCTGAGCTCATTAGCCAGCCATTCTGAGACCGATAACTTGGAAAACAGAAGGGTTCAAGATTTTTGCGTTTGTCAATAACATCAATCCAAAAGAATTCTACACCCGCCAAAGAGATATAAAACGATAGTTACGTCTGTAACTACGGTTCTATGAGTCCCGGATGACCGCCAGAGGCGGTGCTTAGCACTGGATATGTCCATCGCGCGCATGCGCAGCTCGAGTACCAAATAACAACAAAATCACCTGTGACCCACGTGACACCGGCTACATATGCCGGTGTCGTCAGAGGATCTGTTCCCATAATCTTCTCGCGAGCACACAAGAATTCTGAGTGACAAGATACTCTGGCGGTCATCCGGGACTCATAGAACCGTAGTTACAGACGTAACTATCGTTCTATTTCGTCCCTACTGACCGCCAGAGAAGGTGCTTAGCACTGGATGACTTATACCAACCATGTCATGAAGAATCCAAGCCCTTGCTCACCACTGGAAGCAGCGGAGCTCGGCAAAAGGACCACGCCCAAAGATGGGGAGTGGCGACATTAACCCGATAAAACCTGGAGAATGTGCCAGAAGACACCCACGATGCCACGGCGCAGATGGTCTCCAGGGGTGTTGAGATGTTCCTTGTAGAGTGGCATCTCAGCCCTGCTGGCAGGGGGCGGCCACTGGCCCCATAGGCATGTGAGATGGTATCGACAACCCAGTGGGGCAGCCGCTGTTTAGAGGGCCAAACCACTTTTAGTGCCGCCATGGCAAACGAAGAGCTGCTCCGACTGCCGTATACAGGCAGTAGCATCGATATACGCCCTCAGGGCACCCACAGGGCAAAGCAACTTCGACGTGCCGTTCTCCTGAATGTCAAAGCGCGCCAGCTGGGCAGGCGGATTGAAGTGGGTTTGTGGAAGCACCTTGGGCTGGAATGCCACATTTGCCCAAAGGGCAACACCTGAGAGTTCCACCTCGGGCATGTATCGCTTATGGAGAGGACATGCAACTCCCCAACTCGTTTCCCTGAGGCTATGGAAAGCAGAAATGCTGCCTTCGTGGGCAGCCACTTAGGCCCCACCTGGGCCAGGGGCTCGAAGGGAGGAGATGACAGGGCATCCGGCAGCAGGGGCAGGTCCCAAGCCGGAGCCCTCGGGGTGCTAGGGGGATGCTGCCGTAAAGCCCCTCTCAGGAAGAGAGACACGGACCTGTGGCACCCCACCGTGGCGCCGTCGACCGGAACATGTCGGTCAGAAATAGCAGCCACATAAACTCTCAGAGTGGAGTGAGAACGTCCACTATCGAGAAGGGACTGCTGTCTGGGCAACAGTGTACATGTTGTCCCAAGGAACGAGCACGTGCTTGCCCCCCAGTTGGGGTAGAAAGTGTGTGAGTGCAAGCTGCATAGCCCGAAGCTCTAGCACGTTGACATGGCGTGCACCCTCCTGGGCAGAACACTGACCCTGAACAGTCCTGCCCTGCCGCACTGCACCCCACCCTGAGAGACCTGCACCTACGGTGAAAGTCTCCTGACGGGATGGGCTGGCGCCCATGGGCACGCCCATCAGGAGATAGGCCCTGCCCCTCCAGCGTGACATAGAGTGGAGGCAACGCTGCGACACCCTGACTTCCCTGTGCTTGTGCCACTTGGCGCCCAAGTGAAGGCTGTTCAGCCACATCTGCATGGGGCGCAACGACAGCAGGCTTAAGGGCACAACGGCTGAGGCAGCCGTCAGTCTGCCCAAGGGCCGGAGGAACTGAATATCAGGCACCATCTTGTCCGGCCTGAAGATGGGAAGAAGGTGGGAAATGTCGTCCACACGACGAGGTGTCAGGTAGGCCCTCATGGCGACCGAGTCTAGGACCATCCCCAGGTAAGTGACCTGTTGGGAAGGGTCCGGACAACTCTTTCTGGTGCTCACTGTTAGGCCCAACCGGGCTACGTGAGATAAGAAGCGCGTTGTATCCTGGGCCACTTGAGACCGGGATGGCGCGCAGACTGGCTGGGGGGCGCCGGTAAGGCTCTGAGGCACGAGGCCGCCTAGAAGGCCGGCAACCGGGGGCACGAAAGCCCCCGGGAGGCGGATGAGTGGGCCGCTGGGACCTGCGCAGACCACCACTGTAAGCTGGTGGCTGAGTGCGGCTGGTAGAGGGGCCCCTGGGCCTGCTGGGAGTGGGCACAGGCCTATGAAGACCCGAAAGCTGCTGCCTGGTCCGCCTAGCTTGGGCAGCACGCTCCCCAAACAGCTCCCCTGGCACACTACGGAGGACATGTCTCCGACAGTGGTGACTGAGCAGGCCAAACCTGGTGACGAGTCTGCACCAATAAGGCCATAACTCGTCCCAATTCCCTAGACATTAGGACAAAGGCTTGCAGTGATGCATCACTGAGGCCCAGCAAAGAAGGCTCGGCCGGAGCCTGCTGCAGAGAGGTAGAGACAGCCAGCATCAGATGGGACAGGGAGTTCCCGTTATGACCCGTGCGTGCCTGTGTCGTAGGCAGTGGCGACTGGTCATTAGGGGCAGGTGGGGCACAGCCCCACCTAGTGTCAGCAGAAAGTATTACACATAATGATTAGAAAAAATGGAAAGAGATGCAAAAAAAGAAATAAAAAAATATATAAAATATATTTTAAGGTCATGTTTAATCATCTGATTCGTCTGTGCATTGCTGTTTTAGTCTGTGTTCTTCTAATTAGTGTCTACAGTGCCGTTTTGAGCCATGTGGGACAAAACCTGATCATGCCCCACCCTTTCACTGTCAAAGTGAACGGTGACTGTAAAAACTACACTGCGCATGCTCAGAGTATTTTTCAATGTAATGTGTGGCAAAAAAAAAAACACCATAGGGGCACAGAGCTGCCATCCCCACCATACGTCATCTCACATCATTCAGAGCTGATTGGCTGTAAGTACGTGTGCCGCGAAAAGTGTGGTGTGTGAAGAGCATGGATGTATAATAAGAGGAGACGAGAGCTGCAGTGACGCGTCCTAAAACCAGGAAGTAAGCTGCAAAAAAGCAATGAGGTTTCTCTATAGGATTTTAGAAAATAGCTTGAAATAAGATCTGTGGGAAACGTACCTGTTAGATAAATGCACGTTTTGTTCAGCCGGATAATATCCACATGTCTACCCTACTTTTATCATTTTCGGATCATAAATCTATCGATTAGATTTATGATAGACTTTTGAAACTACAAGATGATAAGGAGGACTTTTACAAAAAAGTTATAGAATTTTTTGTCCAGAAGGATAGGCAAATGGACTTCATCTTCAAGTCAAGGTAAGACCGCAATTTTTTGAAAATGGGATCTTACTTAGAGAGAACAATTCAATATTTAAATGATCAAATTACATTTTTTGGGTATCCTTTTGTTGAACTGTCTGTTTAAAATTAATCGAAGCATCAGACAAAAAAAGCTTTTGAAAATAATATTATATTTTGGTTTAGGTCAAAATATAATATTTGTAAACCTGAAGAGTCAGTGCCAGTGCCTCACCAGCCATGAACCTCACTGCACGTCACTGCAGAAGCTTATATATAGACATCTAAGTTTTTTGTGCCCCACCACTTTTGTACATATAAAAACGCCACTGGTCGTAGGCCCTACAGAGCAGCTCGCCCTGGTGTCTCTCCAGCATGCATGGAGCTCCCTCAGGTACTCCTCTGAAGGAGGAACAGTGAGAGTGACAGGGGCAGGGTTATGCCTGAAGAAGGCGCTAGCCTGAGCCGAGTCGACCTGCGGAATCTGAAGCTGCAAGCGTGCCAGGGCCGCACGAATAATGGCCGCCATGGAGGCATCCTCCATGCCCTGCAGAGCTCTGAGCAGAGGAGTGGAAAGCTTCCTCTGGGGTGAGCGGGGCCCCGTTCTCCACCCCTTCATAGAAGAGGTTTAGCCAAAGCCGCTAGCGACATGGCATCCTCAAGCAGAGGTGTGGCAACCGAAGGAGGGCCAGGTAGCAAGCTAGTAGCCCCCACACCGGGGCTGAAGGGCCAACAGGAGCGACTTCGTCTGCTCCATGACGTCAGCTAACCGATCCACCTTAGAGGACAGCCTGTTTCTAGTCCTCTACCTGGGGGGTGAACCCATAGCCATCACTCCATCAAGTCGCCGGGAACGGCCAGACTGAGCTGGAGGAAGTTGTGACGAGGAGAGGTGCCACCTCTGCGACTCTAGCCACTCTGAGCGCCCGAGGCATGAAGCTACAGCTCATGCAGGCGCTCTGCCGAAAGCCAGATGCAGCGTAACCGGGAGCGAGCGCGAGGGCACAGCCTTCACCAGCTACCTGCTGAACGGAAAGAGTAGAGCAACGCTCCTACTCGCCGAACACAAGAGGAATTTAACCTCTTCCACGTTACCAGCAGAGGGAGCGGGAGCGAGAGCACTGCCCTCACCTAGCTGGATTAAATAAGGAAGTTTAACAGGGCAGCTTAGCCAGGCGGCTGCTGCTAAGAATCACGCAACAAGTCTACCAGGAGCGGGGGCGAGAACACTGCCTTCACTGGTTGAGTTAATGACGAAAGCCAGATGCAGCGTAACCGGGAGCGAGCGCGAGGGCACAGCCTTCACCAGCTACCTGCTGAACGGAAAGAGTAGAGCAATGCTCCTACTCGCCGAACATGAAGATGTAAATTACCTACACCCACGTTACCAGCAGAGGGAGCGGGAGCGAGAGCACTGCCTTCACCTAGCTGGATTAAATAAAGAAGCTTAACGGTACATGCAAGATGTTTAGCCAAGCGGCTGCTGCTAACAATCAAGCGAAATCAAGTCAAATAACACAAATGTTTAAGACCAGATAATTAGCTTCTAAAGAAAAGAACAGCACAGAGCCGTAGTTACAGTAGTAACCATGGCCAGTGCTTACACGTCATAGAACCATAGTTACAGTAGTAACTATGGCCAGTACTTACACGGCTTAGCGGTGTTTAAAAGTGTCAGCCAACAGCTGCACACTAGATAATATAATATAGGGAGGGATGAAATCCTCTTTAATGGCCACACATGCAGAGCACACAGCACACACAGTGAAGATTGTTCTCTGCATCTACCCATCCTAGTGCTAGGAGTCTAGTACTAGGAGCAGTAAATAGCCTACAACGATATAGTTAGGCTGAGCCTAGACCCATAGGCCATGGTTACAGTAGTCACCATGGCCAGTGCTTACATGGCATAGGACCGTAGTTACAGTAGTAACTATGGCCAGTACTTACCTTACTCTCTACATCTAAGCAAAAAACGGGCAATTATGGCACCCTGGGCTTTCCCTACTAAATTGAACGAGAGACGCAGCTAAAGCTGGGAACTCAAAAAAGCTAATGATAGCTCGGGCACAACACCACAAGCAGAACTTTCAAAAGAGCATAATAAGGGCAACTTTATGGGAGAGGAAGCGGGAACACCGTCGTCACCAGAAAGTCTAAGCCAAACAATAAAAAAGACAGCAATCAGGACAACTTAGCTGGGAGAGGGTGCGGGGACACAGCCATCACCACAAGTTGACACAAACCTGTCCGTGGAGGCTCTGCACAGTGCACAGCCGGCCACAGCGCCCGGAGGACACGTTAATAACCCGTGGCTCCGACTGGACCAGTCGCGAAGCTGCACGCGGCCAGCTGTATGCAGAGCGGTATTGAACGCTGTAAGATGAAAGGAACAGATCCTCTGACGACACCGGCATATGTAGCCGGTGTCACGTGGGTCACAGGTGACTTTGTTGTTGGTACTCGAGCTGCGCATGCGCACAATGGTGATATCCAGTGCTAAGCACGGCCTCTGGCGGTCAGTAGGGACGAAATAGAACTTCATCAAAATGCTCACAACAAGTTCTGTGGATTATCTTCAGTAACCGGGTTATGATTTCTTTAGAAAACACTGATGTTTAATGTTTAGCGCTTTGAGCCCCAGAAGCCCAGTGCTCTCTATTTTCATTTTATTACGTCTGACTTGGGGGAGTAACAGCTTACATGTAACAGCATTAAGTTATCAAGATACAAAAAGGTAACTGTATTCCGATAGAGTTAAGACATAATCAGATTTACTGTTACATTTCTAAACAATGGGGATAACTAGCAGGATTACAATGTTACAATACCTTTTAAAATAAAGATCACATATGTTCATAAAATAGTGTGTGAGCTTAACTGTGTGTGTTACACTAAAACAGATTTGATTTCTGCTTTGGTAAACCGTAGTATGTGCTCATTGTTGGTGTATAGGCTGCTGCCGGATCATGCTTAATGAAAGAAAGGTTTTCCTATAAAAAAACAATACAATTACTTATATATTTTGATACTCAGATTAGGTTACTGAATACATTTATACACTTGTAATTGTAACGTATTACATTTTTTACATTAACCCTTCCAACCCTGATTACTTTGTGAAGCTTTTTTCCAGCTTTACTCTGATTAAATGGGCAGAACATCAAGATCTGCTCTAAACTTAGGCCCCGGCCGCACGAGGACGCATACGGTAAAACGCATACGCACACGCAAAAAAGTCTTCCGTCCACAGGCATTCGATTCATTTAACGTGTCCGTTCACACGAGACTGCTGGAAACGCTGGAAACGCTGTAGTACATATGCCAGGCCTGTAAGTGGCGCTGCTGCCGCCACAAAATACACCAAAAGCAGCGAAGAAGACCCCGCCCCCGGAGCATTGTTGCCATGGTTGCCCTTCTGTTTATTCTCCGCGGTGGACGGCGTGTGGAGTCCACCGGTGTTTTTCATCTGCTGGTGGACTAACCGGAGAGATTTACAACAAATCTCTCCGGTTAGTCCACCAGCAGATGAAAAACACCCACCTCTCCGCCTCTTCATAGGGACGAGGGGACCATGCGGCAGTTTCCGTTAACATTTTTCTCTGAGCAGGAGACGTGGGGAGAGGGAGACGTGGGGAGAGGGAGGCGGGGCTATTTCATCGTTATCAGAAAATGATCGTATAGAGGCGATTACACGGAGCCGTTTGACCCCCAAGAGCGTTCCGTTTGCAGATCTATCCACCTTGGGACCCGTTATCGTTTGCGGGGTCCGTTTCTATCGTTTTGTTACGGCCTCGTGTAAACGAAAGGGCTATACGCAAGAGAAACTAAGGGGCTGGCCCCACGAGGACGAACCGGGTTGTATCTGCATAGTTTCTCTTGCGTATAGCCCTTTCGTTTACACGAGGCCGTAACAAAACGATAGAAACGGACCCCGCAAGCAGATGAAAAACACCGGTGGACTCCACACGCCATCCACCGCGGAGAATAAACAGAAGGGCAACCATGGCAACAATGCTTCGGGGGCGGGGTCTTCTTCGCTGCTTTTGGTGTATTTTGTGGCGGCTGCAGCGCCACTTACAGGCCTGGTATATGTACTACAGCGTTTCCAGCGTTTCCAGCAGTCTCATGTGAACGGACACGTTAAATGAATCGAATGCGTGTGGACGGAAGCCTTTTTTGCGATTGCGATTGCGTTTGCGTATGCGTTTTACCGTATGCGTCCTCATGGGGCCGGGGCCTAAATTAATTGTAACATTAAAGTTGTACTGATAAATGTGCTGGTAAGTGAATCAGTTATTTGATCTGCCTGAACATTGATAATGTGATAGTACATCAGTTTTTAAGTGTTTGTAGATTGTTACATGTGTGCATGCCCAAAGACTGCAGATGGAAATGAACAAAATCTGGCATAAATCATCTCTTTTCTTTTTGAGAGTAATGTATTTATGCATGGTCCTTGTTTAATTGGGGAGAAGGCAGGCATCTCTACAGTCACTATCTCTGACACTCATACCAAAACAATCTTACTATAAAGTAACAAAGCTACTGATCTCTGATGCTGGCAGAACTCCATGCAACGCTTAATAAACCAAGGCTGTATTAATGCCAGAGAAAGCCTCTCACCTGATACTGTGCTGTGTGCTGCAGCTGTTGGACGGCTGGGTGTCTCCACAGCTGCAGAGCAGTGTTCCTCCAGCTGTGGCTGTGTGAGGCTCTGCTCCACAGGCCAGACAGCTCCTCCTCCTCCTCCTCCTCCTCATGTTCACCCATCGGAGCTCCAGCAGTGATGGCAGCTCTTCTGGCTTCAGGAAACAGTCTTGGGATGAGGTACAGGAGCTGAACAAACACACAGTTACAGACATTTTAGATATAAGTAACAGTATTATAATGTGATATGTAACACATTCTAACCTAATGTCATTTTATCAAGGAGAAAGAGGCACCTTCTTATAGAGGCCGCTGATGATGTAGTCCTGCTGTTGTTGCTGAGGCAGTGAGTCCCCTCTACACATCCCATAACACACAGCCGCCACACAGAACCTGCACAGCAACAAGAAGACAGGAAGTAAAGGTGGCGGCCATTTTCAATTGATTAATGAGAAAGGTAATGTTTGTAAGCATCAAACTGCACAGGTGACCTCACCTGACACAGAAGAGCATGTCAGTGTGTGTGCTGCAGAGCAGCGCTGCGCTGAGAGCTTCTCCAACAGATACTGGCTCAGGAAAAAGGGGCGGGATCAGCTGCACCAGAGGACTGTGGGACATGGAGGCGTGCAGATGGACCACAAAGGCTGACAGGCCCAGTAAGTGTGCAGCGCTCAGTGAAGAGCCCTTCAACAGAAGAGGTTAGTTAAAGTCCACAAGTAAATGTTCTGAATGAGTGGTGCAGAGGAATACAGAGATGAAGTGATTCAAATACTAAATACTAGAGTTGAACACACAATATTAAATGTTCTGCCACTAAAGATCTCTCAGTAAAAACTAGGGCTGTGCGATTATGGCAAAAATCATAATCACGATTATTTGGGTCAATAATTGATATCACGATTATTAAATACGATTAGTCATTGACTTTGAAAAAATCTATTTATTGAACTTTAAAACAAATACAAATAATAATTTGAACAGTATCTTTTTAACTGTTGATTACCCTGAACGTATAATTCAACTGAAAAACCAATACAAAAATAAATAAAATAAATGATACATTTAAATAAATAATATCAAAATAATAAATACCAATAAACAAGATCAACAAATATTTTGGAGCGCACTTCCCCAAGCTACTAAACATATATAAATACAAATAAATGAGACCAAAATTAATTAGATCAAATATGTTGCAGTGCACTGTCACAACCTAGCAAAGCAAAATAATCGTTTTTTTCGATTATGTTGTTTTCTTAATTGTCGCAGGCCAAAATCGTAATTGCGGTTAAAATACGATTAATTGCACAGCCCTAGTAAAAACAATAACAAGAGTTTGATAGCGACATGAAGTAGGGTGGGATCAGGTTGGTTTGTCAGCTCCTGCTAGTTAGGAATCCCAGCCTGTGGTTTTCACTGGGAACAGAACAGAGGTTCACTTTCTCCCCAAAACAAAATATAAAATGGTTAATCAGTGAATAAAGCTGTTTCACTTTCAAAATCAGTGTTTGTCTCACACTTTTCCGCTGCAGCTAACATGTGCTCAACGTGTTTCTCTGAGTTCAAACTTAGGATCAAGATATCTTAAGATTAAATCCTATATTAGGTAAAGTGTAAAGTTAGAAACAACCAAAATCTACAGCTTCTGGCAGACAACCACCACGCTGACACATGCTCAGAGGCAAATAGCATTCACATTAGAGCACATAAAACCCCCAGTATCCTGATAGATATAACATAGGTCTAGTCTTTTTTTAGACTTCTAAGTGCTGACATTTTACATATTATACTTAAAGAAATGCATCAGAATGTGGATCTCAATACCTGGTTATGGAACAGATCCCAGAGTCTGTGCAGGAGGCTGGAGACCAGCTGTGTGTTACTGAGCAGAACGCT
This sequence comes from Trematomus bernacchii, assembly GCF_902827165.1. Classification (NCBI taxonomy): domain Eukaryota; kingdom Metazoa; phylum Chordata; class Actinopteri; order Perciformes; family Nototheniidae; genus Trematomus; species Trematomus bernacchii. The sequence continues at coordinate 363,113 of NW_022987617.1, read as the reverse complement.
GACCAACCTGGAGGCCCACAGGCTCTGCCTGGAGGAAGGAGAGAGAGGCGATCCATTAAATTAACTTAACTTAACTTAACTTAACTTAACTTAACTTAACGGCACGGCACACGTGTTGTAGTCAAGTCAACTCTTCGAGTCACCTAGGGAGAGTCGTAGTCGAGTCCGAGTCCAAGTCACCCAAGGAGTATCCGAGTCGAGTCCGAGTCATTATTACCTGTGTTTGAGTCCGAGTCCGAGTCCAAGTCCGAGTCACCCAAGGAGTGTCCGAGTCGAGTCCGAGTCATCATTACCTGTGTCCGAGTCACCCAAGAAGAGTCCAAGTCAAGTCTGAGTCACAAGTCTTCATGTATTAATCTTCGTGGATATATGTGTTGAAATGTAGCTGTTCCTCTACATTGCTTTTATCCTGTCATGTTATACTAATCTGTCTATTGAACTGCTGTGAAGCGAGTTTGGCTACAATTCTTGTAATAGGTGCTATACAAATATAAAGCTTATTACTAATTAGGGCCCGAGCACGGAGCGTGCAAGGAACCTATTGTTATTGGAGGAATTCTTATTTTTCTGCTGGCGTTTCGTGTTTTTGAGGCCTTTAGGACGCTTACAAAGTTGTATAATTTTGGACGGACGCCAGGACTGGTGAAAACTACAATATTCTGGAGTCAATGGGTTAAATATTCCAACCTGCTCACTAGCGCCATCTATCAAAATCCCATTTCGGAATAAATTTACAAAGTCGCACCGTAACTCCCAATGACCTGACATTTTGCACACATATCCGGGTGGACCTGCTCTACAAATAATCCTCTTGGAACCCTAAGCTCCGCCTACATTTTTTTTAATTTAAATTAGCATAATGTTGAAAACAGTGAAATATTCACTTAAATTTCAATTTTCAGTTTTTCAACACCAAATTTCGTATACAGCATCGGTAGAGGGTCAGACACATTACCGTAGAAAATGAGCATGTTAGGACGATAAATATTGCCGCTGTCAATCAAAACGTACTCGCAAAAAGGCGGGGCTTAGAAAGAAATGCTCATAACTCATCAACAATGTATCCGAACATCACAGATTTTGGTGGATATGTTCAGTCTGTCTTGGGGAATAGGCACACCAAAGCATTTTCATTTTGGACTATAGGGGGCGCCAAAAACACCACCAATTTATAACTCAAGAGTGGATGGACGAATTATTTTTTATTTTTTTTACACATACTCTGACAACAAACTGAGATTTAAAGTGTGGCAACAAATGCAGAATGTGGGCGTGGCCTATACATTTTTTTTTTAATTGCGATAGCATAAAATGAGCTTCGGACGCAAAACTTGGGACACACGTCAGAACCAAGCGGCAAACTCTGGGGAAGAGCCGGGACGCCAATACGGAAGTGCCACAAACTGCAGTTCATATATTGGCCGATAGGCGATGACTGCAGAAAGGAGCAATTTCCATAGACCCCAATGTTAAAATGCCCAATTTCACAGCAGAATAAAAACGTTTCTAGCCCTGGCTCCAATACATTTTATTATGTATATAGTTAGATTCCACCTTCGTGATTATGAATCTGTGAGTGAATTGTTTTCTAACGCGACCCTTTTATTTATATTAGGTCTTAAAGTTTTTGCATAAATTAGGGCGTGGTCACTTTGATGGACAGGTACGTGCCTCACTGTCAGCTAACAGCAATTTGTCCACTCTGCTAGGCTACAACGTTAGTTAGTTGTAGTAGCTGTACTTGACCCTTTAGCCGTGTTCGTGGTGATTGTGCCTTTTAGGGAATATTGTTACAAATACCAGACAATTAAAATGTCGTGCTGTGCGCTTGAATGTACTAACAGACCTTCCAAGAAGTCTACTCTCAGCTTTTTTCGGTGAGTAAAATGATAATATTATACATGTTAATCCCGTTAGCAGGTGTTTGTGTGCTTGTTAGTTTAGCTTGTTATGTAGCTTGTTATGTAGCTTATTATGTAGCTTATTAGCCAGCTAAGGACGTAACCCTTTATACATGTGTATATATATATATATACAGTTTAGTTTATGATTCAGCCTTTTATAGTATATGGCTGTGACGCCCATAATGCTAAACGGGAGCAAATGTTAAAAGGGGACCCAATTATCCCAGTGGTGGCCGCCGGAGTCCACGCCGGCCGAAGCTAACGGAGCCGCAGGGGGCTAGCTCGCTCGCGCGTCCCGGCGGCTCCGTTAGCTTCGGCCGGCGGCGGAGTCCGGCATTATAACTGGAGATCAAGGAATGCAGCGAAACGCAGACTTGGTTCGCCTGCAGCCCGCTGTAGTATTAGCTAAATAAATTATGTTGAACAAGGCTTATTAAGCTGAACATCGCCACAATTGTTCTGCTATGTATCGGTACTTATTTTATTTTATTAACGTGTGAATGACAAGCATTAAACATAACAAGAAATAGCTCATTATCTTGCAGATTGTCTCGTTTGATTATGAATGTAACGTTTATATAGTGGAACTACACTGTTTTATCAAAACCAAAGTGCCACGCAGTAACTTGGTATGCATGTATTTCAGCAGGAAATGTGCAACCTAGATGACATTTACCAACACAGACTATATAGAAATATTTGTAAAAGTTGTTCATGTGTTATTAAGTGAATATGGCATTAACCCTCCTGTTGTCTTCGGGTCAAATCTGACCGATTTACTACTTTCATCAATCATAACTTTTTTGTTTTACATTCGATTGCATTAAGGATTTATGATATCCTTCACAGTAGACATTTGAACATATACAATTGCTGATTGACCTTGTCGTGGTGAGTGGGCTTTAAACTAAGACGGGTCATACTGAATAGTCTGTGCACACATTTTTAACATGTGATCTTTCTTTCATGTAGGACGCTTGAGGGAAGTTGCAACGCCTCGGCCAATGTGATGTCTTCCCCACGTGAAAGAGATTGAAGGCATAATTTATAACTTGAGACAATTTTCCAAAAGTTATGACTTTTATTGGCTTAGGTAGTAATGGATTACATCCAACACGAATCAAGATCGTATAGAAAAAAAGGAAAGTGTAATCCTTAGTTACATAGGAAAAGATGTAATCGGATTAGTTTGACTTTTTTTAATAATAGGGAAACTCAGGATTACAATCTTATTCAAAACCTGAAAAGAGCATATAGTGTTTGTTGTAAAATGATCAGATGTTCTCTCTTCTCTGGAAGCGGTACTGTTCTGTAGGCTAATACTTTAATTGTGAATCTATACACCTACTGCCTGAGTCAGCTTTATGTATATTATACATTTAAGTAAAAAAATTATATTAATATTTCTTCTCTCCTGTGTTTATTTGCATTGCATTTGATATTGAGGTAATCCAAAAGAAAAATAAAGTTATCAGGTTACAGTACATTAGTTTTTATATCTTGATACTCACATTAAGTTACTGGTTGCGTTTTTGGCAAGTAGCCCTCCCAACCCTGAACATAAGTTATATCATTTTAATTACTGATACAGTTGTTGCACATCTTTAATTTATTTTCTAGTGTACTTAAGTCGTACATTTTCAATGTGAAATAGATCGGATTAAATATAGAGTAAAAGCACAATCTTAAATTATACATTTATAATTTTCCTATGCTTATTGTTAATGTAGTGGTGTTATAAACAAAATGTTGTCGTAAAGGAAATTAAGATGTTTTTTATTTGTTGACAAAATATTTAAAGTTGATGCTCACAACATGTGGGAACATTTATTGAGAAAAATGTTTCTATTGTAAAACAAATAATTATCTGCATACTGAACAATTTAGAAACTCTCTAAAAGGTATTATTTTCTGTGATGTTACGACCCTGTAGGGATTGTGGGTATTGCATTTCATAATTACATTCTATGGTATGCTTATGACATATTTGATGCCAAAATACATGGGATTAGGGGAGACCTTCTTGGTGTTTGCATTGTCACTGATAAATGACAAGGTAGTATTCACTGTCAAGATTTTGTGTTTTTAAACTTGGGACTCTTTTCAGACTGCTACGGCTTGGGAAAAGATTTGAGCCTTAATGTGTAATGTTTTCTGTATTGTATGGTTAGCTTATCCTTTCATTTGATAGTCAGATTTGGATGTGATAGCTAACATTTTCAGTAAGCAGTAGACAAAAGAAGTGAAAATATGAATGTGATTTATTTTAAATATTTACAGAATTATTTTAACAAATAAAATAACAAAAAACATAATAACAAATTAAAAAAAAAAGTTTGACAGACAGCCATGCCCAGCATGGGCCTGGAGAGCTACAGAGTCCATTGGGGGGAAGAGGGGGGGGGTGGGATGTGGGGAAGAGGAAGAGCAGCCATGTTAACAGTGTTATGGCTACAGATGTAATATCTAACTCAACATTAGCCATGACAGTCTGGGCTTAGCAAGGGCCTTAGAAAACATACTCTAAAGGCCAAATCCAAAAACAGTGATACTGACATTTTAGCAGTTCACAGTCTTTGGAGATGGTCTTTCAGGCAATTGGCTAGTGACTTTAAAAAAATATCATTTCCCCTAGGGGTGAAATGAACTCTATCTCGCAAAAAAAGCCCAGGACTGTCATGTCTAATGTTGGAGTGGTCAACAATGGCACCATTTAGGCTATGAACAAAAGTAGCGATAACACTGTTAACAAACTTCCGGGCCTTGTCAATTTTGACAGGATTTGCACCAGCCCTCCATCGGCACCTCTGGTTGATCTGGGAGAGCATGATCTTCATGCCAGGGTGCCGATGGTGAAGCTGGTGCAGGTCCTCCTTCATCTGATTCACCAAGTGAACACTGGGCACATCCCCCAAGTCGTTGCCGCCACAGTGGATGAGGAGGACATCCGGGGCTGCTCTTCCTCGCAGGGAGTTGGAAAAGAAGGGGAGGAGACCTCTCCAGCGCAGTCCACCCCAACCGAACCAGCAGGCGCGAAGGTCGAGGCCAAGGTTGCTGCCGATGGTCTCTGTAGCTCTCTGGGCTCCACGCCGGACATAGCTGTCCGATTATCCATACAGTCACTATGGGAGGAAAATAAATGAGAGTAACAAATGCTTCAGATAATGAGGAATATCAAATTAAGTATAAAGGGTTGCTCATTTTGTTCCTTTGACAATAACATACAACATAACATATGAAATCACACCTGACGTATATATATATATATATATATATATATATGTATATATATATATAGTATGTTTGTGTGTAATGTCAACCATCTGAAGTCATGTAAAGTAAGCCAGGACCATCAACTTACAGGTTGTGGAGGAGGTTGCCATCTTTTTTTCTTAATGCTGAAAGAAATAAAAATGGTTTAATCAATATAAAAGCGCCTTTCTTTTTCTACAGTCATATTTAATTTATACTCTCACAGCGCTGTTGAAACAGTAACGTTGGATTAAATGTATATACAATTGATGGTCAAAAAGTATAAATATGCAAATTTTGCATTTGTTAGCCCATGCATATTACACTGTTTATATTTGAATCATGGACAAGCGTTTTTAAACTTGTATAGTGTAATATCAAGAACAGTTAAATCATAGGGAAAAGCTTTGTTTAATTCACAATACGCTAATTCCTTTACATACTGTATAGGCCACAGTTTATGGCTAATTCCATAGGCTAATTCACGCAACACTGGCCATATCTCTGCTAGTTTACAAAGTTGTTACAAATGACATTTATATTTGAAAAACGGTGAAGCACTTAAAAAACAATTGTATAGTGTAGGTTCAAGAACATTTAAATCAAAAGGACAAGTTTTGTAAAGTTACAGGGGATCTTACCTTCAGAACGCCGGGAACGAGGAGCAGTGACCGGAAGCTGGGTTGTTAGCTTAATACTGTGAGCATGTTAGCTTAGCTTCTTAGCCTGAGCTAGGTCTGGAACTTCACGGCCGTTGGCAGAAGGTCCCGCCCTGTCCCGCCCCGTCTCCGCCACGGCTCCGCCTCTTTGCCCTTATTTGGATCAGGATGTAGCAGGCGGGAGTTAGACTCAGACGTCACTGTCGAGCCGTTAGTGGCCGACTCCGCCTACTAAGGGCTTCTCGGCAACTCTGCAGAATCCTATGGGTGACGTCACGGACCCTACGTCCATTTATATATACAGTCTATGGTCAGAACCCACGACCTTTTCGAGAATGAAAAAAAACAAACTAATTTTTCAAAAAAACTGCTCACTAGCGCCCCCTATTGCGTGGTAGTCACATATAGTTTCTCAGAACTTCACGAATTTTGGCACAGACATTCCTCATGGAATTGCGGACATATTTGTAAATAGCTTCCATTAGCCCCGCCCCCACGCTGTATACACATTGCTATTATGATTGCACACATATTTCAAATTGCCTTCCATTAGCCCCGCCCCCCAGGAAGTCGGCCATTTTGAAAAATGCGCGCTTTTCATGCATTTTAAGCACATTCTTGCGAACTCCTCCTAGGGGAATGATCGGAAAAATTCCAATCCCGGACAAGTTCAGCCCCTATCCAATATGATACTTAATTGCGGAGCACATTTTTGAAAAATCACTCGTGGAGGTCGTAAGCTAACAGCGAATACACCATTTTTGACGATTTACATGTCGCAAATTGCTCCAAACTGCTCGCATATAGTTTTTCCGATATTCACGAAACGCTGTATACACATTGCTATTATGATTGCACACATATTTCAAATTGCTTTTCCCCCCAGAAAGTCGGCCATTTGGAAAAATGTGCGTTTTTCATGCATTTTAAGCACATTTTTGCTAATTCGTCATAGGGAAATGATCGGAAAAATTCCAATCTAGTCTTGGCTGTCTACAAATAAAGACAGCTCATTTTAATTCTCCCCAAATATATTGAGGCTGAACCTGAACTTTGAATTCTCTGCTCCCATCATAATCTTGGCGATCTTGTTAACATTGTGAATGCAGAATTAGAAATACTATGTAACTAGTTTGCAGTTAATAAATTATCCCTTAATGTGGCCAAAACAAATTACATGTTATTCAATACAAAGTCTGAGAGTAGAAATGACTGCATTATACGGATTTGCAATACCGAGATAGAAAAAGTTGGTGCATGTACATTTTTAGGACTGCTTGTTGACGAAAAACTCAATTGGAAGCACCATATAAATTATGTACAGACTAAACTGTCAAAAACAATAGGTATTTTGTATCATACTAAGAACATTCTTGAAGAAAAAATACTCTTTATAACAGTCTATTTCTCCCTTACCTTTACTACTGCTCCGAAATATGGGGAAACACGTACTCAACAAATCTACAAAAAATAATAACATCCCAAAAAAAAGTATTACGAATAGTCCGTGGTGTTGGTAAATATGAACACACAACTTCCATATTTAAAAAAACTCAATCTATTAAAATGTGTTGACATAGTACAGCTTAAAACAGTACTGATTATGCACAACATTTTCCATAACAAAATGCCTAATAACATTCAAAAGCAGTTCCAAACCACAGCGTGAACATATGAATGTAAAAAAAGTCACTTGAAAATAAGTGTTCACAATGTTTATATGCAATTATGCATTTATTATTATTATTATTATTATTCATTTGCCAAGTACATGTGTACATATGTATATATTTATATATAGTATTTTCATTTCCAAAAAAAGATAGTTGAAACTGCTATTGACATGTGCAGAAAATGACCCTATATCTAGTTTTCGTATATACATATAATATATATATATATATATATATATATATATATATATATATATGCATTTATTGTTTTCCTGCCCTAACTTTTATTTAATTTTTTCTCCTGTTTTCTTTATTTCTTTGTACTCCTTAATTTCTATACGTTTTTGACGTAATAATGCCGATGTTGTATTCGGATGATGCACGGGAGGGCTACTTTCCATAAGCTATGCTTCAGCCCTCCCACTTCTACTAATTTTGTTCATCTTTGTGTGTATGAATTATAAAAAATTACTTTCAGCTTGGGGGCCCCCTAGTGGCCGCGGGGGCCCTATGCATCTGCATAGTCCGCCTATAGGAAGAAACGGCCCTGCCATCAGTTAGAGATTCTGACCATCATTCAGCTGGGGACGCTACAATTATTATAGTGAATGTTTAAATTCTATCAATAAAGATTAATCCCCAGAAAGCACATGGCTACTTAGCATGCAAAATGACCACATTCTGCATGTTAAAGTGGACCTATCATGCTATATTTAAATGATATATTGTAGGGCCATACCTATATAAGGTATATTTATACGTTTCTGTTTTCAAAATACCAAACAGATCATGCATTTTAGCCATGCCTCATTTCGCTCCATTACCCCAGCACCGGGTTTTCCTGTTCACACCGCAGCGGAGCAGCCTCTAAGCTCCGGAATCCGGTTCGTTTCGAGCACCAAAAAGTTGTCCGTGTAGAAGCAAGAACCGCTTACGTCGGAGGGGGGCGAGATTAACCTGAGCTAACAGTTAAGGCGAGTACGGCAAATAAAAGTTGTAACCAGCAGTAGTGCTGAGCAAAGTGACTAGAACGCAACCACACACTTGTAAAAAAAAAACACGCTTTATAAAGTCAGGCAACACTAACCAGGTTTCGTGTGATTCTGTTTATTTGTACCTTACTTTGACCATCCGTTCGCTGTTATTGATCATTGTGGAGAGCAGGCAGACGTTTTGTTTGTTATTATAGCAGCTATCGGATGGAATCAATACATGGGCTGCACAGGTTGTCATGTCCGACTATCACAAGTAGAATCATAATGAAAAATACGCCGGTAAAAAGTGCCTGTATAAAACGGCTTAGCAAGTAGTCAGTTTAGCTTCGGTTGCTATGCTAACATCACCCATGTTATACCAGAGACACTTTCATAACAGCGTTGTGATGCCAAACAGCGTCAATTCAGACTGACACCAAACAGCGTCAATTCAGACTGACACACATTCACTTAAGGGGAACTGGGAATATGTAACAGCTGCTTGTGTGACAGTCAGACAGTGAATACTTTAGAGCCGTGTGAGCTAACCCGGAGCTAACGGGAGAATACACTCCCGTTGAAGAGCAGTCAGCACTGCAGCGGTCGGTAAATGCCGCTGAAACACATTAATAAACAATGAACCACGGCACTCTGGAGAAAAGTATAAGGTTGGAGAAGTCGTTATTTAATTTAATCTGGCTTCGTATGATTAAAAGCAACGCAGTCCCCGGCCCGTTGTTGTTGTGAGGTGAGCTCCGTTGGGGAGAAAATCAGCGACGTAAACTGTGACGTCATGACGCAGCAGCGGCAGCACCAGTCGGTCTCTGAGCGGTGTGAAAAGAGCCGGAGCTAAACCGAAGTACCGGTTCCGAACCTGAAAAGCTCTAGCACGGAGCTTGAACCGGAGTTGCGTTGGTGTGAAAGGGGTATATGTGCTGTTTGCTGTCTACGGGTCTGATTCTGCTGACCACGCCCCCCTGCAGGAGAGGGGAGACGTGCTCTGATCAGCTGCTGGGCTGTCAGAAGAGGGGGAGAAAAAGAGATCTCCGTCCTCCGTGTTTTATTACATAGAGTCGTTATTTATTTGTTTTAAAGCTCAATAAATAACAAAGAAGACCTTTGACCGGCACTTTTCTAATTTTGTCCGGAAGATTTAAACTTTAACGGACATCTTGACCGGCGAAAGTAACTGAAACTGAAACTCTGCCGCACGGTCCCCTCGTTCCTTGGAAGAGGCGGAGAGGTGGGTGTTTGTCATCTGCTGGTGGACTAACCGGAGAGAGTTACAGTGCTTGCCTCGACGGGGAGGGATTGCATTGAATTAAAGCAGCGGGAGCAAACGCTTGCCTCGGGGAGGGAGAAAAAAAGCCACAGCGGAGAATACACAGAAGGGTAACCATGGTAACCATGCGCGGGAAGTCTTCTTCACTGCTTTTGTGGCAGACTACAGCGCCACTTACAGGCCTGGCATATGTACTACAGCGTCTCCAGCGCTTTCGAGCGGCAATGGCCGCCCGTGGCCCAACCCCACATTCCCCTGATAGGTGGAGAGTTGGCCCAATAGCCGTAGCGCCACCGTCCTGACGTCAGGACAGTGTTCAAATCTGGATCAGTTTTTATCAGATCCGTTGCAGCCCCTTTTTTAGAGATTTGGGTATGGAGGAAAATAGAGAGGGTTGTGTTTTCTGACACTTGGTGAGTTCCCTGGAACACCGGGGACACATATTCATGTATAAAAGACGTACAAAAGGGCATTTTGCATGATAGGTCCCCTTTAAGTAGCCATGTGCTTTCGTGTTATCGGCTGAATCTTTATTTATTTATTAGATCACGTTACTCTGATGATAGTGTTCAAGACAGCCTGAGTGTCGAGCCGAGTCTGAACTCGATCCTTAGAGTAATGTGTTACGGAGCCTTCTCTTCAATCTTTTTTTCACATAACGAGCATTTTGCTCTGCTCTTTTCCAATGTGGAAGCAGAATGTGTGAAAGCATACAGCACGATGCGGGGGGTGTCTCTAGACATCTTTAGACTGGAATAGCGGGGCCCAGTACGTGAACTCGCCTCGCAGGTGCACACGCCAGGATAGAGGACATCAGACTCCAGAGAAAACTTGCTCGAGTCCAAGTCGGAGCGTCAATGTACAAGTCGAGTCCGAGTCATCGTGGGGGGAAACATTCACGAGTCCGAGTCCAAGTCATCGTGCGCGAGAATTCACGAGTCCAAGTCCGAGTCGCGTCAATCAGTGCGCGAGTCCGAGTCGAGTCACGAAAATCGGCACTCGAATCTCGAGTCCGAGTCCAGGACTCGAGTACTCCATCTCTGACACACACACACAAAAAGTCTTTGTACTCACTTATTAGGAGGGGTTTCTCTGGAAGCGTCTAACATGCACTGACAGAAGTTTCTGAGGATCATGTTGACGACCTGAGGATAGGAGGGAGAGAATAAAAGAATACATATGAAATCTGACATATAAACAACCAGTGGTGGAAGAAGTACCCAGATCTTAATGTAATAATATCACAGTGTAGAAATACTGTTACAAGTAAAAGTCTGGCAATCAAAAGTTAAGTATAGTTTTACTATACTTAACTTTTGATTTACATAGGTAATACATAGGTATTGGCATCGAAATATACTCAAAGTGCCAAAACGAAAAGAGGAAAACATGGAAACACTTAAGTTAAGTTCAAGTACCTCAAACATGTATTTAACTACAGTCATTGAGTAAATGTACTTAGTTACTTTACTTTATAAACAAAGAGGACAACAGATTTCATCAGTACTTTGACATGGAGCTCAGGGGACAGAGGCGTGTGTGTGTGAAGTTTGATGACCGTCTGTCCAATCAGATCGCTAGGACGGCCGGGGAAGATGACACTCAGAGTGTGTGAGATCCTGGACAGCTGGGCACACACCTCTGAGGAGAGATGAGCAGCACGAGCGTCAGGAAGTGACCGATTCAAAGAGACTGCACACTGTGGAGTTTCTTCAACAAGTGACACATGAACAGTTTCTGACTCCAGTGATCAAAACATTTCCAAGAGTGTTGTAGTTCAGAAGTTCAAAAGTCAACACCCTGAATATAAATTCTCAAATTCAGTTTTTATTTAACAAAATATTTTTGCTTTAATCCACATTTTTTTCCCATTTAAGCCAAAACACATTTTTCACTGGTATGAAACAGATGCTCTCCTGCTTGCTTCACTGATGAGTTATAATAATTAAAGACAGTTGATATTTAATAAAAATGTCCTTTAATCCAATAAATCACTTTTGATCCAGTCAGCTAGTCACTACCTCTGTCTGTTAACCCGTTATGCTAAGCAGTCTGTCTTCAACTCCTCCTGATGTTTTTTCAACCCCCCAGAAAATGAAAACACACATCACTAAGGACCAGACGTAGGTAACCTATGTTTGACATCCCTCTTACCTGAAGATGTTTAAGCATTAGCTGTATACGAGGGGCCAAAACTTTAATATTAGCTGCAATAAGGGAGAGCACACAGCTGACAATTAGACTAGTATATTTCTATAAAACAAAAAACAAATCTACATTTCTTTTTATAACATAGCATTAGAAGCCATGAAAGTCAGAAAGTGGTGCTTTCTGTTGTACATTTAATAGGTTTTAGATTGTTTATATTTTGTCATTGGTCTTTGTTAATAATATGTTCCTTATTATTTTGTGATCAATGAGGGTTGGATGATGGGTTGGATCAGTTGGGTCACATGGTTATGGGCAGCACTCAGAGTGAATATAATCAGCTGTGTGTGGAGGAGAGGGTGAGAGGGTGCTGTATTTATTGTTGACCACTATCTTTACACAGCTGGATTATTCAGAAAATATATATTGTGCACGTTATAAGTTGATGATTTTCATTACATTAAGATTTTGTATTTAATTTATGACAAACCAGGCCCTACCTCAGCCTCTCAGACACTTGTCTTTGTTCCTGAAGTCGCTATATAGACACAGAAAAAGAAAAAAAGCAGTAGCATTTTTTACATTCAACTCGTCCTTTTTTTGCTCTTTATAAACTAATTATATCATTGGCTATTGCCCGTCTGCGTTCATGTCTGATCAGTTTGAAGGTATTTCTCAGTGCAAGTCTTTTCTCAACCCTGTGTCTGTGCTAGTATTGTTGTGTGTGCGTGCATGTGTGTGTGTGTACTGTACCTCCGTCATTCCCCTCAACAACCAGCTGTGTGAACTCCTGCAGCTGAACCTTCAGCACCTCCAGAGGATCATCATTAGTGTCCACACACACCGCACTTCCTGAAAACACAGCACAGGGGAAATGCAGCGATGCAACGGGTTTGTTTACATCGACATAACTCTGTTGTGATAAGGAAAGAGACACCATGAGACAGCGTGAGGAGATTTATACTCTATCGTCCACCTTCTAAACTACTATGAGAAAAAAATAAAGTACATAGAAAATAAACAAATGATGGTTATCGTAATCTTAGTAAATGCTGAATGACCCACCCTCCTGCTGCCTGTGTCTCTGGCAGGACTCCACATAGGAGGAGTACTGAGCAGCAGGGATCTTATCTGCCCTGAATACACAGGCAAGAAAATACACTTATATTATAACAAGTTATAATTCAATCAAACATTTCCTTGCATTGAATTTGTTAAAATAATACATTTTGGTGGCAAAAAATACATAAATATTAGACATGTATATTATCATTATATAGTATATTAAATATAAGAACATAGTGTAGAGAAAAAAGAAATTGTACATTATTCATGAGCTTATGATAATAACTCACTTTTTCAGAGCTTCTATGAAACTCATGCGAGCATCGGCTTTGACAGGAAGCTGGAACAGGTAAACAGGAAGTGATGCATGTGATTTGAAAAATAGTGACAAAATGACAAAAAGAACTTCACACCTGAGCATTTAAAGATAAGACTGAGAATGATAGATGCTCACCGTCCTCTGTGTCAGCAGGGCAGGGAGGAATCGCGTCAGGAAGTATGGCCTCCGGAAAATACTGAGAGGAGACAGAGGGGACAACAAACTGTCTATGTCTCCGTCTCACCCATCACTCTAGCCCACATGAAACCTTCACACCCTCCTCTGTGCGTCCTGAATGTGCTGCAGGTGTCATGTGATGTAGATACCTGGCCTCCATGACTGTAGCAGAGATTCTTCCTGTGCTGTCAAACAGAGACAGCGCCTTCTCCACATCCTGCACAGCCTGGCCCTGTACACACACACACACACACACACACACACACACACACACACACACACACACACACACACACACACACACACACACACACACACACACACACACACACACACACACACACACACACACACACACACACACACACACACACACACACACACACACACACACACACACACACACACACACACACACACACACACACACACACACACACACACACACACACACACACACACACACACACACACACACACACACACACGTTTGAATTCACAGTTAAGATCACACACTATTTTATGAAAATATAGGTTCACCTGCTGAATTAAAAACCGAACAAATGAAGCAAAGAAAGTGAAAACCATAAAGCAGATTCAGGCGGTTAGCATATAGATTCACACTTAAAAGTAAGAGATAACTTCTGATCCTTTTACAACAAACACTATGCTTTTTAGGTTTTACTAACATTGTCATCCTGCTAGTAATCCACAATGTTTTGAAATGTAACAGTAATCTCTTTTTTGTATGTAACTTTGAGGGAATAGTTAGTTGTTTTGTATCCTGATGACGTAATACTGTCACATGTAATCCGTTACTCCCCAAGCCTGGCTAAGATAAGAAAAACCTAACTTTGAATACATTTTGATGCAAATAAAAACATTGCTTCATATAAATAAAACATGTTTTGTTTGTATTGCTGCAACTAGGATTAGGTTTGTGTCCACAATATGGTCTTAGTTAGTCAAAGTTCACGTAACTCTAATTAGATAACTCTAACATTAAAGAATGTTTGCTTCTCTTGTAGAAAAACCTTGTAAGGTTTTTATTCATTTCAGTGTTTATTGTTTAGGTATTGCGACCAAAACTCAGGATTAGAACCAGACTTTTAATGTTGAAAAATGTTAGAGGGATTGTTGGATGATCAATAATGACTTAAACTGGTGCCGGGGTTGTTGATAGTTTACACAATTTAGAAGAAATGAAAACCCAATTAAATGGACTTGTCATAATACAGATAAGGTGAAGTGTTTGTCTGAAAATAGAAAGAACGTCTTCACTCTTGGTGTTGTGAAACATTGAATGAGCTTCCAGAGCATGTAGTGCAGTTCAGTTAATCCTAAATAGATTTGATACATTATGGTCAACAAACAGTATAATGTATCATTATAGAGCTGACTTATTTCTAAAACTAGAATGTATTTTCAATACATTTTCTACATTAAACAAACACACTGCTGTTCTCACTGTTACCTGCAGAGAGGCTCCACCCGCACCAGAAACGTCCTCATACAGACCCATGTCCTCCACACACTCCTGCATACAGGCACACAAGACAACAAAAGTTACAACTGATCATTAAAATACCATGTTAAATGATTTATACAAATGTTGTGAAGCATCTTCAAACATTATTTAGATGGTTGGTTAATACTTTGTACATGGTTAATAATTGGTTTCTGGTCCATCTTTCTATGTAATGATTCACAAACCATTTCTGAAAGGTTTACACATTATTTTGTAATCATTATCACATTGTAGTAAATATAGTAAAATGTCATAATGTGTGCAACCACAAACTGTTAAACCACTTTACTGATGTAAACAGACTGTAATTATGTTGTATAATGAGCTATGATACAATATATCATTTTTAAATACATTTTACACAAACTAGGTGCTACCTGTTACTGTTATTTCAATATGTGTAAAAAAAAACAAGTAATGATGTAATAAGCATTCTCTTTTAATGCTAACCTTGAGGTCGGCCAGCCTGGTCTTGGCCAGAGAGACGTACTCCATCAGGAGGCTGCGGTGCTTCACAGGGACGAACGGAGGCTGCAGGACGTGAACCTGACATTCACAGGGAGGGGAAGAAAATAAGAGCCACTTCATTGCTCTAGTGAGTGTGGATTACACTGGAACTGTAACCTTATATATATGTACACTTTAAGGTACTTCAGAGGTGTCCAACACAGGGGTCAGGCCCCCTACAAAAGGTTGCATAGTACATTGGGAAATAGTTCATGTAAATGATCACATGTTCATCATGGGGGGCCATGACCATGAATTATTTAAGCTTTGTTCAGCTTTTTAGTTTTTTACTCATGCAATATAATCCAAGTCTCATTTCTTCAAGAGTTCAAGGTTACAGGGTGAGTAAGATATATATTATTGTGTAAGGTATTTAATTAATTAAGTAGGAAAGAGGAATAACCTGTAAGCTGTTACATAAATGTATTGGAGTCAAGGTTCAACATTTGCCTACAAAATGTAGTGCAGTAAAAGTATAAAGTAGCATACAGTGAAAATACTCAAGCAAAGTACCTACATTTTTAAATAGTGCTTGAGAGTAAAAATATTTATGTACATTCCATCACTGGGAAAAAAGTCAATTCTGCTACGGAAAACTGTAAGTTATATCTCTCACAGGCTCCGCCCTCTACTGGTCTCTATGGGTACTCCCCTTGATCATATCATGCAAGAATTCATCCACTGAGACGTTCATTATATAGAGGTAGCCGGCCCCGGGGCGGGCCTACCTGAATGCGCGCGCATCTCACCGCATAAAAGGAGGCCTCGCCTCCTGACTGTCATCCCTTTCTCTTCAGCGAGCAAGAGAACAACTGAGTGAATAGAGACGGAAAGAGAAAGTGAAAAAGAATGGACTCACCATTGTTGGAGCAGCGACCCTGCCCCTCGTGCCTGAGTGTAATTGCAGGCGCCGACCTCCACTGTCGGTGAATCAAGTGCCTGGGGTCTGACCACGCGGCGGCCAACCTGGGCCCGCTACCGGCCTGCAACGCCTGCCGCCTGAACCCTCGGCTCAGCCGCCGCCAGCGTCATGTCATGTCTCGTCATGTCATGTCTCGTCATGTCTCGCCGGCAGAGGACCCAGAACTCGAGGTGGTGGATATGGAGGAGCACGATGAGTGAGTGCCCTTCGTGTTCGCCATGCCAGCGGACCGCTCGTCGGGGAGAGGGACGACGACGACGACACCTCGTTGTCTGATACCTCCGGCGGCCGCCAGGAAGGCCCGCAGCACAGGTCTGCGCGGCAGGACTTCCCGGCGGTGATGACTATGGCGGCGGAGCGCGTAGGCTTAACGCTCCCCCCACCGCTACCACCGAGGCCGGTGAGCCGCCTATGTCAGACATCTGGCGGTGTGTGGAGGCGACGTGGTGACAGCCACTTAGGAAGAAGGCTCCAGTGGCAACATGGGCTGGAATCCTCAGGGTGCAGGGCCACTCGGACACGGAGTGTCCCGGTGTGCCCCCCCTGGATGAAAGCCTGGCGGCCCATCTGCTTCCGCAGGCAGCCGGGTGGGCAGAGGGGAGAAGGCCCCTGTCCCCGCTGCTGCGTGACCGTGAAATCCTATCTTATCTTATCTGGATAAGATGTTCAGGCTCGGACCGCAGATGGCGGCAGCGGCCAGTAATCTTGGCGTGTTGGGAGTCTCGCTGATCACCCCTCAGCAGGACATCCCCGCCTCCCCGCCTCCCCGCCTCCCCGCCTACGGACGGGAGTGATTACTCGGACTGCTGCGTGGGCCAGATGAATAATCTGGTCCACGGTCGCAGCCGGTCGTGTGATGTCCCTGGCCACGGTGGCGTTGCGTCACGTGTGGCTAGGTTTGACCGCACTGACCAAGAAGGACCGAGATGATCTCCTTGGGGGCCCCCGTTTCCACGGAAGGGCTCTTCGGGTCGATCTCCTCGGTCACCCAGCGTTTCAGTCGCTTGGAGGAAGAGAGGGCGCAGCTCAGCCGCATGCTGCCGCTGGCACGCCCTCAGGCACGCCCTCAGGCCCCTCCTCAAGGGAAAGAGCGCCCGGTGCTGGGTGGGGTGCACCGTCCTCCAGGAGCTGACTGGCGGCGGGAGGAAGCTTCCCGGCAGAGAGGGTCACCTTCTCCACCCAGGACGCGAGGGCAAATCCTGCCTCCTCCCTGTATGACCCATCTGTGGCGACACGCTCATCTCTTTTGCAAAATAAAAATGATTGCCTGTATCCCAGTTTGAGTGTCTTTTCTCGCCACACACCCACACTTCCACATTATGTTTACTGTACAGATTCCCCACTCGCTGCCCCAGTTGTAACTCCAGTAAAGGAAGCAGCTAGTGGGCATGCGCAGGTAAGAGTGATAAACCGCGCTATGCGGGCACAGGGACATTTTGGCCGGCGTGTTTGGGTAAGGAGACACACAACGCCTAGTGTAAAAACTCCGCCGAATGCATTTCACCGTCTGGGTGAATGTGTCATGGCGCGCTCCCACGAGAGCGCGCCGCGGTGCGTTCAAGGGCCGTAGTGGAAACTCTGCCCTTTCAGTATCGACCCCCCATGGGCAGAGCCTCCCTTCGCGGGGAGTTTTGCGGCAGGACGGGTCACCAGAGAGTACCACAGCTTTATCACTGGGGCCCCGCAGCTGATTGCACATCCCCTAACGCAATGTTATGGGGAATGGAAACGCAACTGTGTATTAACGGAGTGGATGGACAGGACGCTGAGACTGGGTTATTCACTCCAGTTTTGCAGCATCCCTCCTCCGTTCACAGGCATAAGAGAGGCGAATCTATCATCCCGAGGGGAGATAGGTTTCCTCTCGGCAGAGGTTCAGGCCCTGTTACAGAAACAGGCAGTGTCTGCTGTGCGCGCTCAAGACAGAGAGGAAGGGCATTATTCCCTGTACTTCCTGGTTCCCGAGAAGACGGGAGAATTCAGGCCCATCCTGGATCTTCAATGCCTGAATCTCCACATTGCACGCAAACAATTCCAGATGTTAACTGTGAAACCGTTGCTGGAACTGGTGCAGCCATGCGATTGGTTCACAACCATCGACCTGAAGGACGCTTACTTTCATGTCGAGATTGCTCCAAGACACAGAAAGTATTTGTGTTTTGCCTTCCAGGGGATAGCCTACGAGTACAACAGACTGCCGTTCGGCTACTCCCTATCCCCACACGTTCAGCAAATGTGTGGCCACAGCGCTCCAACCTCTGCGCGCCCATGGCATGAGTTTTCTTTTATCTGGACGACCTCATAGTCATGGCCAGATCCAGGGAACAGGCAATGTTTTGCACAGCCCAATTGATCCTGCACCTAACCAAGTTGGGCTTTGCAATCAATTGGAAGAAGAGCACCCCCATACCTCACCAACAGGCGTATTTGGGAGTGGTGCTCGATGCAGGCAGGCTACGCGCCACCCTGTCAGAGAGCAGACAGGCATCCTTGCTTCGGGCAGTTTGCAGACTGATTAGCACTGTCTATAGAAGTCTCAGTGGATGAATGCTTGCATGATATGATCAAGGGGAGTACCCATAGCGTCCAGTAGAGGGCTTCGCCTGTGCTTATATAACAAAGGTTACCATACGTAACCCCTCGTTAAATAAAGCAAAATAGGTGAAATTAATGGCTTGTATTTTGTTAATCGTAACTGAAAAAAATAGTAATTATAGCTGTTGGATAAATGTGTAGTTTCGAGTAAAAGTAAAAGTCTAAAGTAGCATAAGATAGATATGCTGAAGAAGAGTTTTAATATACTTTTTCTTTCCACCACTTCTGCACCCTGTATGAAGTCATATTGCTGTGTACACATATCTCTCACACAGTATAAACTGTGTTTCCATTAATCTAAGTTTTCAAAAGTCTTCTACAGAATCCTGTCACTCCCAGTGGTGTGAGTAAGCTGTCTGCCCCTGGGGATCATTGAGGGTTCATTATTGAAGACACCATGTGTACTGAAATCAATTATGAGTCAGACAGACAGTCACCTTGAGGTACTGTGGGGGTTCAAAGGGCACCAAGTCAGACAGGAACTTGAGCAGGAACACCAGAGATTTCTTGCTGCTCGCATGGTAACCACTGCCTCCCCCGAAAGACATCTGCAGAAAAAACAGCAAAGAATAGTGTTAGTAGAAAAAAAGGCGCAATGAATAATATTAAGCTCTCTATCTGGAACTATATGTTAAGCAGATACAAACTAGAGCAAAATAAACTCCCATGACCTTTATCCAACATTAGTCTGATCAACCACTCCATTATTCCACACCAGTATACCTTTGATAAAACATGAATCATCTACCAACAGGGCCAGCGGATAGCCCAGCGGTCAGAGGTGGCTCTGCTGCCCAGTAGGCCAGTTCCACTCCGGAACTATTAGGCAAAGTCCTCCCCTCAGTCCCCCCCTCTCCAACACTGCACCAATTAAAGCACTCTCTGACACAAATATCTAAAACAAGAATGATCTACCAAAATGATCTACTAAAATCTGAAATACATCTACTGATTCCAATCTTACAAAACTGTCTTTAAAAGTTAGCTATGGCCAGCTATTGCCACTCTGATGTATAGAATTCATAGTGTTTATTTTACAAATCCATAATTATTCATTATACACTGGTTGAACACTATGAGAAGTATTTGTTTTTTTTATCCTGACTTTCAGCGCAGGCTAATTGTGTGATCTAGAATCTAGACAATATTTTAGAGGCATACTCATCCTGAGGTAAATACACGCTGTAGCTGCCGCAATGAGAACATTTAAAGGCAAGTGGTGAAAAGTCCTTTGTAAACCTTGAACCAGTTGCTGTAAGAGGGGAAGATGGCCGCTCCCTCCAGCGCCCCCTGTCGGGCCAGCAGGAAGGCTGTGATCATGCTCTCCAGGTCGTAGCCTTCAAACGCCGAACTCAGCAGTCTGGACAGAAGCTCTGGAGGAGACAGATAGCCTTTTCAACTGGAATCCTTTTGACATCTGATTCCTATCCACTTTCTTTACCCTTTGTGTCTTTAGTAGAGTGATATATAGGTTGACTGTTGAAAGGAATTACTGTAAGTTTTTATAAAAAAATACTAATGACTTAATATAAGATGATACTCATTAGTAAGATTATGATATGATACTCAGCCTATTGGAAACGGCTTAGCAAAGTTAATTGAATGTCATTAAACACATGTGAAATGTGTATTTATTAAACACTCTTATGCTGGATTTGAGTTTTAAGAAAATGTGTGAATGGTGCCTCACAAGGTTTATAATGGTTGTAGGAGCCATTTAGGGGTGTTGTTGTCAGTTTACTTTATTTATATTTATACTACAATACTATTTTGAACACTTGGTGGCGGGGTTTAGCTGCACCGGGTGTATAAAAGCAGTCACAGGTAACAGGAAATGACGTGGACACAGGAGGAAGAGCATACCGATTCCACTTAATGTAATGGCAATTTCCATGTTCCAATGTCATATATATTTGCCATTACTTTCACAGGAGGTTTTTAGAGTGATCCTGACGCAGCAAGAACAGAACGGCAGAACGGCACCAGCCCAGCAGATGCTCATACCACAATCATTGACACAGTGTAATAAACCCTTGGTATGTAAATGCTAAATAAACCATCATTCTAAACTGCAGCAAAAGACCGGAAATCCATCTGTTCGTGTCTGCGTCAGGATCACTCTAAAAACCTCCTGTGAAAGTAATGGCAAATATATAGGACATTGGAACATGGAAATTGCCATTACAATGGTTAACAGAAGTATAACAGTCAGGGATGCATTTTCCTCATCCAATTGGTCAAATGTATGAACACGTATCAGCTCACTTGGTAAAGCTTGGTATTTGTCCGTTTTAATCATATATACCAGGTAACAAATCTCTGATTTATTTTGTATTATTAGATGTAGTCTTTCTCCTTTATTTGATATATTTACATTCATTTCATCCTTGTCAGTTTATCTTAATTAGATTATTTTCCTATTGTTTCAATTTCAAAATACAAACCGATACAATTTGTATAATATCAATTAAAAAGCGCATGAACTAAACAACACACAGTCAGCGTTATCTTCTTTGTCTCAATAAAGATATTTGAAGTAGCAGGCAGCAGTAAGCGTGTTCACCTGTCAGGCTGCCCTGGGCCCCGGGGTTGTACACCAGCAGGGTGGACAGGAAGCACAGCACGTGTTTCCAGTTCACCTCGTTGGTCTCCAGAACCTGCTGCAGGTGAGCCAGCAGCTGCTGCACACTGAACATCACTGCCAGCTGACACACACACACACACACACACACACACACACACACACACACACACACACACACACACACACACACACACACACACACACACACACACACACACACACACACACACACACACACACACACACACACACACACACACACACACACACACACCACACACACACACACACACACACACACACACACACACACACACACACACACACACACACACACACAGCAACAATACACACCAGTTAGTTATATTACAATAGACAACTACAGATCTGAAGACACAAAATAACTTGAAGTGTTTTGCTCTTTGAAACCAAATGCAAAGAGTTCCCATGTACAGAAACTGTAAGCACATGATAATAGACCCATCAAGACTCTAAATAGATGTACACCTGATGCTGAAGTGAGGCTTGTTTCTGATTAAACCAGTGCAATTTTACTTAACTATACAATCCTAATAAATAGCACAACACAGACAATAATAGTCTGCCACTTGCGTCACTATAGTGAACAGTAATCTGTGGGTCAGAAATCCAATCAGGTGTGATACTCTGAGAGCAGAGAATACTATTTGAGAAGCTAAAAAGCAGTTTATTGTACACCCACCATCTTATATGCATACTCATCTGTGAAGGTTTACATGAAGCCTTTACCTTACGAAAAAGAGATGTCAGCAAGCGGCTGGCCTTTGCAAAGGTCCATTCATTCTGCAGACTGATGGCATCTGACACTGCGGAGATATGAGTTTGTTTTTATACTTTGAGATTATTATCCACAAACACATTGCACATATCCCGAACAAATTGCACATATTGTGCTTGCACTACCTCACAGGATATACATTTTAATAAAAAATGCACTGAACAATTTGTAATGTAATTGTCCGCGTGATTCTGTTTCTGTAGTAGAATTGTTTATTATAAAGTTTTTGTATTTATTCTTTATATTTTATATTGTGTATTCTTTAGATACTCTATTGATATACAGTATGTCTCTTCTGTGGATATGTATATTCATATATTTGCTGTTTATTTATGATATTTGTATTTTATTCTATTTTTATAAATATTTTTAACTCATGTGTAATGACAATGTTGCTGTGACAAAACAGTTCCCCAATTTGGGATGAATCAATTATATATCCATCTATATATCTATTAGAGACAAATTATGTATGTTTTTTTTTTGTGATCACATTTTTTAATTTATTTAAACAGAAACACAGAAAAACACCTTACAAAACAAACTAAAATAAAATAAAGAACCCCACCCTCCCAGGACCCCCGTGGGCCGGATCAAGTGGCAACAGGTAACAAGTAGCGTCAAATTACATACACAAAAAAGGGAGAGAAAAAGGAATCAGAGCCGACTTTTCAATGACTCAGCCGCTGCAAGCCACACACTCAACTTGAAACAGGGGGGCATTCCCAGAACATGTGAAGAAACGTGCCGTTGGCCATTAATAGGCACAAGGAACATGACGCATCATCAATAACCTTCATAAAATACAGTTTGCGAGGGGTCAGGTAAGTCCTGTGCACAACATTCAAATGAATCTGTTGATGATCAGGATTCCTTGAAGCTAATATAATATTGGTCCATACTGAGCTCCAATCAAAATCTTGCACTAGTCCTGGGAAATCCCCCCTCCATACTCTGTCTAAAAACAGTGGTTTGTAGGAGGCCTCCATAATATACTGATACAGGCTGGAGACCATGCCCCTTAGACCTCTTTTAGTGATGAATAACTCATGGAGCGGATGTATGGGTAATGGGTATTGCCATGGTACACCATGTGCTTTCATAGCCGCTCCAAGCTGAAGGTAAAAGAAGGATGAGCAAGGAAGAGTACATTCGTTCTTTATGTCTTGGATATGATCTATTCTTATGTAACAATACATGAAACTATAAGTGTTAATTGTGTCTAAATAACTCAAAATTAGGTATTTATCTTAGAACATGTTCCCTATTTTAAAGTGAAGTCTTGTTCATAACCAATAAGCTAGTAGTTTGACTCTAATCGACCTGAACAGGTTCCCTATTCTAAAGTTGCCTCCTCTTCACACTTTGTAAATACATTATAGCACACACCTACTGAAGTTAACCACAACCATGGGCGTCGCAGCCATTATATGAGGGTGGGACAAGTCCCCCCCACTTTTTCAAATGATTAGTTTAGACCCCCCCACTTTTACTATGCGGAAAGTCCGTGAATCGGTCTATCCACTCGCTGCACTTTGTCGAGCGCTGTGTCAGTGCTTCACTATCAAATGAAATCCATTCCACTTGCTTATTGAGAGAATGCCCAAATCAATGAAACTCCGTTCCATGTTTTCACTGCTACTTTGTACCAAGGCAGATTCTCACATAGCGCGCGCATGTTCAAGGAGTGATGTCATAGTTGGACAGCTCAGATCTGTTGTATGAAGCGATGCCGGTAGCGGAGGTAAGGCACACACACCAAATGTTCAGGAAATGGTTAATACAGCGAAAATCAAAGCTGACGATCTCTTGGTTTGATATGTTTTCTCCCCCAGACAACATGGACATAAGAACATTTTTTTCAAAGAAGAGGAAAGTAAGTCATCAGCTGGTAGCAGTTAATCAGTTAACAGTGATGGCGGTGTCTCACTTCTGGAGAGGAGTTTCGTCTTTATGTCATGATAGAGAGAGATACAAATACTGAATAGTTTAGATGAGAAAAGGCATCGAAATGCCAGGTTACTAGTATTTATCAGTATTTATTATCACTTCACCACCTCTCTTGACATCTAGGCACTTGAGAGTGAGTCAGAGGCAGAATACAGGGACAGTGGAGAGAGGTCCATTGCTGAGGTGAGTGATGAAAGGGAAATGACAGTTGAGAGTAAATTGTGATGTGGACTCTCATCCCAGGATTTTAAGGAAATCAGTGGGGATCTTGAACAGGAAACATTTCAGTCAAGGGGCATCATATGACCAATATAGACAGAAGAGCAACATTTATTTGAACATTTAAGTCAATTATACCATTCCTAGGTGAACTTAACATCCGTATGGAGTCAGATCAGTCTCAATATTAATAAATGCTCACAGAAGGATTCACAAATGTATTTTGCGATTTATATATAAATGACTCTCCACAACAATATCTCTCAATGCACTCACAAATATTTATTGTTGTATATAAATGTACAAAAAATGGGCATTTAAACTGCTTTTTATTAATTCAAAGACAGCTCTGAATTAATAATCAAATATGTTTCCTTTCTTTACTACTGAAATTACAAAATGTACCCATCATTTTCCTCATGCTAGTATAGCCACATAAAAGTATCAAACCACCTGTTAAAATGCACCAGAATACAGGAAATCTATATATTTTTTCGCCCCCACACCCCCGTTAAAAATGTCCCCCCCACATTCAGGATGCTTCCTACGCCCATGACCACAACAGTACATGAACAAAGTAAGCTCACGTTGAAATATCTGTTTTATTAATGAACCACTAAAGAGAAACATGTCAAGTTTCTCGAAGGCTGAGAACACATATGCAGCCTGTACTTTTTAATAAAAACAGATTTTTAACAGATGTTATGTATTTGTGATCATACTGTGTAGCCGTGCGCCCCCAGCTGCCCCCTTAACTTTTGTGTCCCTAAAACTGTACTTGTAGAAACAAACCTACACTATGTCTTCTCAAGCAACGAAACAAGCAGTTCATTAATTGAAAGTGAATCATTTTAAATATCATCTTAGGCCCGTTAAAAACGTAGCTACGGCCCTGCATTAAACTGCGGAGCGGCGTTCACACAGACCGCGGCTCACACCGCTGCAGAGAGGGAGCGAGCTGTCCCAGCACCTGAAGGCAGATCAGCTTCCCCTGGGTGCATTTCCCCTTCGACTGGTTTTGTTTTTACTAAGGACGAGAGCTTGAAACTAAATATTAATAAAACGCTGTCGTTTGAATCGATAGCGTTTAACAGACGGGCGCTGTTTGGGACGTTACGTTACAAAATACTACGCAGACAGCGCTAGCTGGGAGATCGATCCCTTTGCTAAACTATGCGGTACTATTAAATCCACGTACATTACACATCACAGCAATGAGGCCAGATAAATTAAACCATACATCCTTTACCGTCAAACTGGATCTAAACACAGCTGCCTGTGTGCGTTTGATAAATACTTTCTGATTTTATATTTATTATATGCTACTCCAACGTGTAAAGTTAAACAAGCATTTGTACCAGTGCTTTTCACAAGTAGACTCTTGCAGGCCAGAGTAGCTGGAGTGATTCAACAACAACAAAAATACATATCTTAGAAGTGATCAGGACGTACAGAAAGAGGAAAAGGAAAAGAGAGTTCACTGAAGAGACCAGGAGGGTCAGAGCAGGAGAAAGCCAGGAGGAGATGAAGACATTAGTGAAGAAGAAGAAATGTATGTGAGGAATAAAGATGAAGTGTCAGAAAGAGGGACAGAGGCAGGAGGCAGATGAAACTCCACCACATCGTATGTTTTTATTCTCCTTGCATACATATTCCATGACAGCAGCACAATCTAGCAGCTCTTAGTATTGACACATATTTATTGAAATGTATTGCTGCACAGGTCCCCTTTAGCTCTCTTAAAGGTGGGGTAGGTAAGTTTGAGAAACCGGCTCGAGATACACTTTTTGTTATATTCCATGGAATGCTCTTAACATCCCGATAGCAATAAATATCTTAAGTGCTTTGACAAAAAATCCATTAAAAAAATGTCATCTGTGGAAGCCGTAGTACTGTAAAAAGCACGACCAATCATTTTAGCCGGGCCGGCTAAAATAACTGGATGGCCGACCTGCCTGTCAGCCTTACATCTGTGCACAAACTTATCTCGTGCCCTCATTGGTCATGTGCGCGTTCGTGTGTGTTGGAGGAGGGGCTCTGTAAGGAAGTGGCAGATTTGTTCCGGTTGTGTATTTTCAAATTCTAGCGCACTCGAGCTGGTTTCTCCAAAATTACCGACCCCACCTTTAAGAGATGGGTGATGTAATTTGTGTACTTAATTATAACTAAGTACTTTTACTGTACTTACAGTAAGCAGAATTCAAGGGTATCATGAGTATTTTATGCTGTTTTATACTATATTTTAGTTTGTTTGTCTGAACACCTTGTTTCTCTTGTGCATTAAGAACACTTGTGTTAGGGCATGATTTAACAATAAATAGGTTATATATACAGTATAAAATACCACGTACTGTCCGCCCTCCCATGCCACCCTGGCATGACCTCTTGCCCCTCCTTCGCCACCCCATGTAAAATGTTCTAGAACCGCCACTGATACAGGCTAGTATGGCTAACGCTAGCATGTATGCTAACACTACCGTGTATGCTAGCGCGAATGCTAACGCATTTTCTCATTGTGTTTAAACATCTCCAAATGTCATCACATAAACACAATACATGTTACTAATCCTTACAGTGTAAGTGTAAGGCTTACACTTACAGTCATTGCTTTCTGACAGACTTGACCCTTTTACTCTTCAGGTTGCATATGGGGAAAATTAGTAGCAGTCTACTGCCATGCTATTCAGTTCACTTTCTCCTACTTCCTGTACCCGGTTTCCTGTCTAACATTCAGTACAAATTTCACAAAAATATAAATGTGCAAATATGAAACATACAGGTCAATATCACCTTGCTAAAACATATTCTTAGATATAAATACCTAATTTTGAGTTATGTAGACACAATTAACACTTATAGTTTAATGTCTTGTTACATAAGAATAGATCATATTTGTTAAGTGTTATTATGGGAGAATTACTATTCTTGTGGTACTACTGCCTTATTAGGCCCATATTGAGCAGCGCATATTAAGACCAAAACTCATGTACAACAACTTCCTTACTTGCAATAAATAAGCACTAATTAGAGGGTTATTGAGGAAAAACTCTAAACTAATGGCTTATTACTTGTAGAATATGGTCATGTAGAATAAGGCATTAATAAGTGTTTAATAATGAATAATAAAGAGCCAATATACTGCTAATATGCATGTTAATTAACAACTAGAGAATGCAATTCCTGAAGAAATTGCTAGTGGGAATGCTTTATGCTGAAAAGCTGACGCTGAATTGCTATGCTGAAATGTAATGTGTAAGAAGAAAGTGAAGAATTTAGATTGAAATGATACATGAACACTGGGGGCTTGAATGTGTGATGAGAGAAGAAAAGAAAGTAAAAAGGCTTGGAAAAGCAGCAGAATATTTGAACTGCAAACTTTTGAACTAACTTGATGGCGAATGATCTGTCGCCATGCCAACGGCATTTGATGACATCCCATAATACGCTTAGATGCGTTGATGGCTGCATCGTTACCAAACCTGTGAATTTTTGGGCCGTTTGGAGCATTTTCACTGAAGTTATGAGAAAACCATGTTTCATGGTGAGCATTGTGTTGCCATGGCAACGGCATTTGAAGAAATCTCAAAACTGTCCCGTAGATGTCTTCACGGCTGGACTGTTAGCGCACGTGAAGTTTGAGCACTTTTTGAAAATGTTCATAGGAGTTATAGCGACATCGTCTTTTAATGGCGAGGGATGCGTTTCCATGGAAATGGCATATGGTGAGATCTCAGATTTGGCGTAAAGCTGTTGAGGCATGGACCGGTGATATACAAGTGAAGATTGGGGGACGATTGGACCGTGTCCATTGGACTTACAGCGACATCGTGTTTCATGGCGAGTGATGATGACACCCCATAATACGCTTAGATGTGTGGATGGCTGCATCGTTACCAAACCTGTGAAGTTTTGGGCCGTTTGGAGCATTTTCACTGAAGTTATGAGAAAACCGTGTTTCATGGCGAGCCTTGTGTTACCATGGCAACGACATTTGAAGAAATCTCAAAACTCTCACGTAGATGTCGTCACGGCTGGACTGTTAGCACACATGTGAAGTTTGAGCACTTTTTGAACATTTTCATAGGAGTTAATGTATAGCGACATCGTCTTTTATGGCGAGGGATTCCATGGAAACGGCATATGATGACACCCCATAATTGACGTAGAACTGTTGAGGGCAGGACCATTAACCATTATCTGAAGTATGCTGCTCTGAGCATGTCAGTTGGAGTTATGACATCATCGTGTTTATATTTGAGCTAACAGAGATCAAAGGTTTCCATTGTTCTGAATGAGAGATAAACCTCTTACATGTGAACGTTTTGTTGAAGAACCGTAACAGATATCGGTGAAATTTCAAAGCGTGAAGCATCTCAAGGACCTTGAGTATCTGAAGTGTGCTTTTTGTGTACTTTCGGGTCAATAATGTGGCCTTTTTGGCAGTTTAACTAAAAGGTGTGCGGCTGCTGCTGTGAGGAAATATCAGCCTGAAATTACAATGGGTTTTAATGGAGACATGTTGAACGTTTTTGTCACTTCATGCCCTCAAGAGGCATTTTGTTGAATTATTTTGCTTAATTATTTGTCATTTTTCAAGCTACGAGATCTTTTCCTACGTTTCTCATGAAAAATGATGTCTCAGGAATGTAGGGTTTGGGAATTATGGCAGTTTAAAAAAAATATATGAAGGCAAATTTCAAGATTTCCTACACTCTAGCTGTGACATCACGCACTCTAGTTAATGTTAAAATCTGAAGAAGGCCTCTGTACCAAGGTCTGAACAATGTTTAATATCTCTAAAAGTAAGAATCAGATTTAAAAGTTGTGTTACACGAATAATGTCAGAAAGATGTGTAACATTTTAAAGTTGCTGCTAAAAATAACCAGCAACAAAACTGAGCTCATCATTGTGGCTCCCAAGGCGCAGCTCCAGAAGGTTGGTGACCTGCTTCTCACCATTGACGGCTGCTCCATCCACTGAAGTCCGCAACCTGGGATTCATCCTGGACTCCACCCTCTCTTTCCAGGCGCATATCAAATCCATGACCAAATCCGCCTTCTACCATCTCAAAAACATTGCCAGACTCCGCCCCTCACTCTCTGACTCTGTGGCAGAAACACTCATACACGCCTTCATCACATCCCGTCTGGACTACTGCAATGGAGTCCTGTCCGGGGTTCCCAGCAAAACCTTGGACAGGCTCCAATATGTCCAGAACTCTGCCGCCAGGCTTCTCACCCGCACTAAGTCATGGCAACATATCACCCCCACCCTCATCCACCTCCACTGGCTGCCGGTCAAGTCCCGGATTCACTATAAAACACTCCTCCTCGCGTACAAGTCCCTCCATACCCTCGCCCCCCAGTACTTAACAGACCTCCTACATCCCTACACCCCCTCTCGGAGTCTGCGGTCCTCAGACACGGGCCTGCTCTCCATCCCCCGCTCTCGCCTTCGTACTGTGGGTGACAGGGCGTTCAGCCTCTGGAATGCACTTCCTGCCGAGATCCGGAACGCTGCCTCACTGGACATCTTCAAATCCTCACTGAAAACACACCTGTTCACCCTGGCCTTTGGACCCTAGTCCTTTCCTGGTCCCCTGGCTTCCTTTACTTTATTTTATTTTGTTTTGTTCGCTCCTCACTGACCGTTTTGTTTTGTCTGTCCACCATGTACAGCGACCTTGGGTCCCGTGAAAGGCGCTTTATAAATTCCATTTATTATTATTATTATTATTATTATTATTATTATTATTATTAAAGTTGGAATGAGGTTTCTGAGTGAAAGTATGAAGGAACAGTTAGCAGTTTTAGTTTATGAGGCCGGTAGCGGAGGGGAAGAAACTGTTCTGGTGGCGAGAGGTATTGGTCCTGATGGAGTGCAGCCTCCTGCCAGAGGGGAGGGGGGTGAACAGTTTGTGTCCAGGGTGGGAGGGGTCGGCCACTATCTTCCCTGCCCGCCTCAGGGTCCTGGAGGCATGCAGGTCGTGGAGGGATGGCAGATTGCAGCCGATCACCTTCTCTGCAGAGCGGATGACACGCTGCAGCCTGCCCTTATCCTTGGCTGTAGCTGCAGCGTACCAGATGGTGATGGAGGAGGTGGGGATGGACTCCATGATGGAGGTGTAGAAGTTCACCATCATCATCTTTGGCAGGTTGAATTTCTTCAGCTGCCTCAGGAAGAACATCCTCTGCTGGGCTTTTTTGATGAGGGAGCCGATGTTGTGCTCCCATTTGAGGTCCTGGGCGATGATGGTGCCCAGGAAGCGGAAAGACTCCACAGCAGTTACTGGGGAGTCACACAGAGTGATGGGGGCGGGTGGGGCTGCGTTCTTCCTGAAGTCCATCTCCACTGTCTTGAGAGCGTTGAGCTCCAGGTGGTTGTCCCTGCACCAGGTCCCACCTGTAGGCAGACTTGTCCCCACCAGAGATGAGTCCGATGAGGGTGGTGTCGTCTGAACTTCAGGAACTTGACAGACTGGTGACTGGAGGTGCAGCTGTTAGTGTACAGGGAGAAGAGCAGAGGGGAAAGAACGCAGCCTTGAGGGGAACCGGTGCTGACGGTCCGGGGGTCAGAGACGTGTTTCCCCAGCATCACGTGCTGCTTCCTGTCAGACAGGAAGTCTGTGATCCACCTGTAGGTGGAGTCGGGCACGTGCAGCTGGGAGAGCTTGTCCTGCAGCAGAGCCGGGATGATGGTGTTGAAGGCGGAGCTGAAGTCCACAAACAGGATCCTGGCGTAGGTTCCTGCTGTGTCCAGGTGCTGGAGGAGGAAGTGAAGGGCCATGTAAACAGCATCATCTACAGACCTGTTGGCTCTGTAGGCGAACTGCAGGGGGTCCAGGAGGGGGTCTGTGATGGATTTGATGTGGGACAGGACAAGGCTCAGATATGATCGGGCCAAATCGTAATTGACATTGTCTAACGGCCCGTCCACACAGCAGCGTTAAAAAATCTTGGAATGCTTCTGCCCATTCACTTTGAATGGGGTGACGTCACTTTGCCTCACTTTTCACCGAACTGCATTGTGGGCAGCAGAGCGGAGATTTTCAGGATTTTCAGGATTCAAAGTTGAGCAATGTTCAACTTTTGAAGCTGAGGTGGAAGCGTCAGCCAATCAAATCCCGTGTATGCAAATCTGACAGTTCAAGCGCTAGCCAATCAAACCGCGTGTATGCTGGGAGAGACATACCACAGA
This sequence comes from Trematomus bernacchii, assembly GCF_902827165.1. Lineage (NCBI taxonomy): Eukaryota > Metazoa > Chordata > Actinopteri > Perciformes > Nototheniidae > Trematomus > Trematomus bernacchii. The sequence continues at coordinate 331,340 of NW_022987617.1, read as the reverse complement.
AATTAGCGGTAGGGAATCACCCGGTGCTTTATGACCAGTCCCTATTTACCTACAGGGATACAAACCGGAGGAGCCAGGCATGGAGGGAGGTGGCAGAGACAGTGGTATGTTTTCGCCTGTTTGGGGAGTTTATATCCAGTTTACTTCTGGCTTTTTTGCTTCGTATGTCGGGGGCGGGAGATTCATGTGATTGGTTGTTGGTGCCTTGCTCGCAAAAAATCCCCAAGCTTCAGATACGCCCACCTCCAAGATTTTTTTAACGCTGCTGTGTGGACGCTCCGTAAGAGAAATGTTAGCAAATAACACGTCTGTTAGAGACCATGGGTGCACCATTCTCTCCTTTATCGCTCGCCAAGAGAGACTGCCGCCTGAGGATCGAACCACGTAACCAGAGGTCTGAGAGCGAAAGACCAATAATATAATCTGAAATTGGATACTGCTAGGCCCCCATCCAACCTGCCGCGCTGCGTAGTTGAGGCTTTCAATCAAATTATGTATGTTATCAGCATGCATTGTACATCAGGAGATTCATTCACAAGACTTCTAAAGTCCTAGAGACCTTCATTTTCTGACCCAGTCTGATGATCTCCCAGATGAGTGTAGTTAACAGCAAGCTGTTGAAAACATGTATGTACCTGTTAGTCGAGGCTTGTATGTGAGGGTCTGTGTCAGTGAGTGTGTGAAGAAACGCTGCAGGGTATCCACTGAGGCTGAAGCTCCACACAGTGAAGCATCAAATATCTGAATCCTGTAAAAAAGCACAAAGCCGGGGAGTGAGAAACAAAAACATCTGACAGCATACATGTTCTTAATACTGTTTACTGTAGGTACATCGTCTAGAGTTAAACAATAAACAACTCCTGCTACTGGCCACACTGCCTTGTGTTTAATTACAGGACAGGAATTATGTAGTCAATGTTTTAGACACATGCAAAGTGTTGCACTTTTAGAGGCTGCTGTCTGTTCTGCTGCAGACAGAAGATGTGACTCAGTGTGTGAAGCATGCAGACACAGGAGCTACATTACATTACATTACATGTCATTTGTTAGACGCTTTTATCCAAAGCGACTTACATACATTCAGTACTGTGGGCAATACCCACAGGAGCAATTTGGGGTGAAGTGTCTTGCCCAGGGACACAACGGCATGCTGACTGCAGTGGGACTCGAACTTGCTACCCCCTGATTCGAAGTTCAGCGCACTACCCACTGACCCATAGCCTCCCAGCTACAGTTACACTGGTTTAGGCAAACACATTCCGATCATAGGAGCAAGGTGCTCTCTTCAAACAAGTGGCAATAATTTAGCTGAGAACCGTGCAGTACAGAAAAATGATCAGTCAGGCAACAACATGATAAATGAAAGTAGCAGATGAAGCTAATGTGGTCATGAGCTTAAAACTGGGCTGCTGAAAAAAGCAGGAACATCAGTGTGACCCACAAAATGCACTTTTCTGTTGTGACACTATGACCAAAACTGAGCATCATAGATGAATTACTGTGGCTCATGTAGGGGCTGCATTCTTACACATTTTAACACACATCCTTTCCTCCAGGAAAAGGATCCAATAATCAGTTTCAGGTTGTAAGTTAAATCACATGCACTCGGGGGATCCTTATCAACTCAGAAAATCTGAAAATATAAACGACTATACCGTATTTGGGTATTTGTCACCAGCCACTGATACATTCATCTTCAGACGGAGACTTCAATCTCAACAAGACTATCTAATTGTCATAAAGTTTAATAAAAAAGCACCATCGCTCAGCTCCTGCAGACTGCTGCGTCTCACTCTGCTCCACGGTGTCCAGAAGCCCTTCAGAAGACCAACACAAAACAATAATAGAAACATGATAGTTCGACATTAAAGCAGTTAAAGGTAGAACATAGCTTTCAGGGTCCAGAGGAGTGAATCAAAGTGCTTTACTCAATATGTCATGAACACAGGACAGAGAGGGTGGGACTCACAGAAGAGCATGAGATCCAGCAGTGAGCAGCACATCAGAGACCCCCTCCTGTCTGCTGCCTCCGGGCTCTGCTCGAAGCCAGCCCCCACCAACACTCCAACCACAGCTGCAACAGAGACCCCCATTGGCATTATCCTCATTGTAGTAGCAGCGTAAGTCTATTGGTGCATTTTTATCAAGTGTCCATGATACCAAGAGGGCATTTTTTTTGTTGCTTTGCTGCAGGTAAAACTACCTCTTAATATATATAAATTGACATTTTAAATGTTATTTTTAATCACTGTGCCATAGTAACATTAAGGCTAACCTTACATTTGAATATGACACTTCAGCAACATTTCTATCTTCAAAGGATCTGTAATTTTCTTCAAAGCATGGGAACTTGCATAGTCAAAAGAAAAACATTATTCTCCTATGATCAGGATATTGTTTTAAAAAATATAAGAACACTATAGTAATCATAGGCCCTTCCAACCTTCTACCAATCATGTTCACCAACAATAAACTTTTACTGGCGTAAATAACAGGCCGTGCTAATTCCAATTTAGCGCACTTCAACATGAGCAGAAGTACTGAATAAGAGATTTAGTTCAAGTTCACACATCAGATATTCTTTAAAAAAATGAATCAAAGTGTTTCTGTAATGTATTCTTTGTTGCGCTCTGTTCCTGCAATATGTAAGAAAGGGAAACAAAGTTTAATTTTGTGAGCAGGTTACATCGTTTAAAGCTGTCGTCAAATCATCTTTGGCAAGTTCTTGTTCACTTTCATTCTCACAGAGAGTCAGATGAGACAACAGTACTTGAGGCTACAACTTGGCTCAACACTTTGACGCACTGCAAGAAGAGTCTGTGCTGTTGTGATTGATCATGGTGATTGATAAAGCAAAAACATCAATAATCATCTTTGCACAGGACCAAACGTTCAAGAGAAAATATCTGAGCCTAGCTCACCCTCTTCGTCTTTCCGAGCAAGCCCGGTACAACGGGTGCACTAAATACCTTACGCAACACCCATGTGATAATGGATGTGATACTCAGCTCTACATTTCTATTAAGCTGGACAACTCTCAACAACTGACACAACTCGAAAATTGCATAACATAAATCAAACTATGGATGTCATCAGTGGCGGCCGGCCCATAGGGGCGCTAGGGGCGCCGCCCCCCTCTTCCCACATTAAAAATAAAAAAATAAAAAAATGAAAAAAATATATATTTAAAAAATATATTTTTTATTTTTATTTTTATTTGTAATAAACAAGGTAAATATTATATAATTGGTATCAGTAAAATGTATAATCTACAATAAAATCTCGTTTAAAATTGTGTTACGATGTCTAAAGTTACTGATAAGTCACATGTTTCCTGCCTGGCCTTGCCCGTGTATCATTACCCTCTCTCGTCTGGGCGCTATGCACAGCGCCCAGACGAGAGGGCAGCAAGTGCAGCAGAAGCCAACTGTTGCTATCTTTAAACTATGCCGCCGAAACATAATTTCAGCCAATCAGCGTCGTCAAATCTGATGGTCACAGGGCTCCTAGGTGAGCGCCCGGTGCAGTCTGTGAGTTGTTTGGACTCGTATCCAAGGAGACAAAACAGGAAGCTGTCATACACTCTGGAAGCTACCATTAGCAGCTAATGAAAACTCCGTTTTTGACATAAAAATGGAATTATGGATCATCAATCATTTTTCAAAGTGACAGACACATTGGATTAACCTATGGATTAACCTTCAGCTGCGTTTTTCTCGTTTTTGATCAGAATTGTTATTCTGCAAAAGGTGAGCATATCTCCATGTTTTGCTAAAGCTACGTTGTGTGATGTCTGTATTTGCTTCCCCTGTCGCGAGTTCTGATCGCTCAGTGATGATACTTATATTTCTAGAATATGTGGAATCTCAGCTTGTAAGCTTGTTTGTGCATATCCGATAAGTATATCGATTGATTTATACCTAGAGTGCGTTATCATTTTTTCGCTCAGGGCTCATTTAGACGCTTCTTGTGAGACTTGTGTTTTGTTTCGGTAAACATAGTTCATATCATCAGTTAGATGCGTTTCCTCTGAGTAGGACACATGAATAGTTTATTACATTTTAAGAAGCCCTGAGACACAGTTTCGTGAGAAAAAAAACGGGGGGAAAAAAGCCCCTTAACAGGTTAAATGGGAATTAAATCAGTGTTCCCAAAGCCCCGGTGTTCTGCAGTTTGTGTGGGCCTACTGTACTGTTGCACAGTTTATGCTGTAGAAACTATGTCCAGGACAAGGTGTTTGGAAGTTTTGGAAGATTCATAGCTCTAACCACACTGAAGTTATGGAGATATTGATCAGTCTTCTCATATTTTTAAGCCTCAAATTGTCCTTCCCCCCCTCTAACATCACCAGAAGTCATAATTTAAGGGGTCTTTTCTCAAAAAAAATTACCGGGGGTGCATCCCCCAGGACCCCCCTAGTATTGTTTGATCACCATTTCCACAGCCCCACCTAAAATATTTTCCACCAGCCGCCACTTTCATCAAACTTCCTCCAATTAAACACAGAAAAAACTGAAATGTTAATTCTTGGTCCACAACATATCAGGGACAAATTCTGCGACCTCAGCGTAAACATAGCTGGTTCAACCATCCACCAAAGTCCGTTCACCAAAAATATTGGAGTGATATTCGATCCAGATCGAATATCAGATTTTTTCCACCTTCGGAACATTTCAAAGATTCGTCCGATGCTTTCCCTAGCCGATGCTGAAACTTTGGTCCATGCTTTTGTTTCATCTCGGTTGGACTACTGCAATTCACTTTTATCCGGGCTACCAAAATCAACAACCGCCAAACTACAACTGGTTCAAAACACAGCTGCCAGAATATTAACCAGAACCAGAAGATTTGATCATATCACCCCTGTTCTCATTTAATTGGCTCCCGATTCACATAAGATCTGACATCAAGATTTGACTATTAACCTTTCAAATCTTACATGGACTAGCACCTCTGTATCTGTCATCATTAATTACCCCGCGAATATCTACCAGGCTCCCACGATCACATAATGCAAGTCTCCTTTCCATCCCCAGAATTAAAAAATCCTCCGTAGGTGGCAGAGCCTTTTCATTCTGAGCACCTCTCCTTTCCATTTCAGATCCGCAAAGCTATTTCCGTTGACTCCTTTAAAAGCAAACTCAAAACCCATCTCTTCGCATCTGCCTTCCTTGTAAACAAATTTCCATCACCTAGTTTCCGTTCATCATTACCATCACTTCAGTCACAAGCTTTTATCACATGGCAATACTTATGTTGAGGTATAATGTTGTATAATGTTTTTATAATTGTTATGCTATGACGCTTGTATTTTGTTTTTGTCTTTGCTTTTGTTTGCTTTGTACAGCCCTTTGAGGCATTTCTTGTGATTTGGGGCTATAATACATTTGGATTTGATTTGATAATTGCCGGAAATTACCAATTGCACGTGTTTGTGGTGTTAACAAATAATGATAATAAGTAATGATAAGTAATAGAATCATCCAAACAGGACCCTCACTAGTGAGTTATGAGTTATGTCGCACTTGTTTAACTCACATGAAGAAGGTTCTAATGTGTTCAAATGTGTGGTTATAAGGCTGGTCATGTGCTGAACTCGTTCTTTGCTAGGAACAGATACTTCCTGTAGCCTTTGCTGGTTGTCACTCAACCTCATGGGGAAGACTAAAAAGTAAAAAATAGTAACACACATGCTGGAAGGAGGATTTTGTTATGTTTGGGTTAAAAGGGTTAATACTTTGTCTACGCATTCATATCCTATCAGAAAATACGGGAACTCATCTTGTAACCAGCTGAAATATGAGCTGAAACTCAGGGAGCTGGTCTCTCCTAATGGATTTGAAGTGCTTCTTAATGACGAGGAGATGCAGCTCTGCCTGTAAATGCTCTGTATGATGATGTTTCTGATTGGGATCGTATATAAAGTATTCTCTGTGATTGTTTTTAATCTGTTTCTGTCTTATCTTGGACAGGACTCTTGTCAAATAGATTTAAACATTAAGGAGACTTCTCCTAGTTAAATAAAAGTTAAATAAATAACACAAATAATAATATATTACCTGATTCTATGGCTTGGTTGCTGGTTGGCTGTGTTAGCAAGGTTATGGACTTGCCTGTTTTTGTAATTTAATCATAGCAAACTCATTTGTAAAATTCCGATCTTTCATATTTCTGATAGCAGTGTTTAAGGGAAATGCTCTCTTAAACTGTAGGGGCGCTTATAGCCAGATACTAAATCCTACACAATGCTGTTTTAATCACTTTTTCACTATTTTAAAGTGGACCTATCATGCTATATTTGAATAATATAGTGTAGGACCATACCTATATGAGACATATTTATACTTTTTTTTTTTCAAAATACCAAACAGATCATGCATTTTAGCCATGCCTCATTTTGCTCAATTTGAAAAATGTTAGCTCTGTTTTTGCAAGGGCTGATTCTGTGAGAACAGCACCACCTACAGGCCTGGCATATGTACTACAGCGTCTCCAGCGCTTTCGAACGGCAATGGCCGTGGCTGTCTCCTCCTGATTGGTGGAGTTGGCCCAATAGCCGTAGCGCCACTGTCCTGACGTCAGGACAGTGTTCAAATCTGGATCAGTTTTTATCAGATCCGTTGCAGCCCCTTTTTTAGAGATTTGGGTATGGAGGAAAATAGAGAGGGTTGTGTTTTCTGACACTTGGTGAGTTCCCTGGAACACCGGGGACACATATTCATGTATTAAAGACGTACAAAAGTGCATTTTGCATGATAGGTCCCCTTTAAGATAAAAGTTGATTTAATTCATGGTTCCCTGACAAACTGATCAGAATCAATTCTCCCAAAACTGAAGCCGTTTCTGTGTCGCTCTGGATGACAAACTGCTTTAAGTTGTCGTAATGTATAAATGAGCCCATGTCTTACAAGAAGCATAACTAAACGAGACGACTGAAACCAAACTGTGTCCTTACCTGACAACACTTTCTGTTGAACATGTCTGGTTTCCTCTTCTCCTGGTGGAGGGGTCCAACCGCACAGACCCTTCAACTGAGACACCACCCACAGCCTCACTCCTTCATCACTGATGGGAGGAAACGCAGGAAGAGGCAGAACTGAGTTGGTTAACATTCACCCAGTCAAACTCTTTGTAGTGTAGAGCTTATATGTGAGGCCTTCTACTCCCTGACCTCAGTTTACAGTTTAAAGATGGCTCCTACTACACCCACAGGGGGGCGGTGTTACACCACTGATAGCCTGATTCTGCTGTGAGTTTAGTTGTAGTATTTTATGTTAAAGAGGACATATTATGTTCATTTCGAGGTTCATATTTTTGTTCTGATGTCTTTATGCTTTTATGTTCAAAAAGCTCTTTATTTTTCTCATACTACCTGTGCACCTCTTTTCACCCTCTGTCTGAAACCAGTGCCCAATCTGCTCTGAATGGTTAGCTGGCCGGCTCTGTTGTGATTGGTCAACCACTTAGAGATGTCCCACCCCTTAGCAGGACATCTCTAAAACGTACAATTTAAGTGCTAGCCAATTGAAGGATGAGTGCTATATAATGATGTCATTACTTTATGGAATAAAACAAAGGAGTCCAATGGAGACTTATCAGGCGGGGGGGGGGGGGGTGTGGGAGAGAAACCCCCTCTGGAGGGAACACAGGGATTTTAGCCTTTGCAGACCATTTACATGCACAAAAACCTATAGAACACACTACAGGGAAGGGAAAACCCTAAAAAGAAAAATAGGGCCTCTTTAATAATTTGAAGCCACATTTATTAAATTAAGTTGTTTGAAATTCCATTTGTGAAATAACCAGAAGATTCACATAACAAGAAAAATGATATTTCATACCGCTCTATGATGTGCTTCAGAGTGACGATGTTGTAAAAGTCAAGATGGTACACCACCTCCAGCTGGGGCAGCCTCTGTAAAAACACCACAATACATATTTCATTCACTTCATCCATTATATAAGAATGACACGCTGGGTGTTCCTATTGTGGCAGTTTAGCAAATATAAAGGGATCACATAAAGGGAGACTTCTGATCTTTTTTTATTTTCTATTTCTAACTTCACGCCCACGTTTTTGCTACTACTCAGTTGTACAGAACTCTCAACAAAGACCTTTTTAAGGAACCTTTTTTTTGCCAGCTCAATTGAGTCCTATTGTGACCCCAGAAATGTTGAGTACCCCAACGTATTATGTTAGAAATGTATAGTACAGGTCCTCAGCACATAGAAAGTGCCGGATGCTGATTTGCATATGTTGGGCAAATGTAATAATTAGCATAAGCTGCATTACATAGGTTATTGAATCAATTTCTGACATTTTCAGGATAAAAAATGGCAGTTTCAACTAAAAAATGTCCATATTTGGACTCCCAATGGACTCATTTTGATTAATTTTGGGTTGATTTGGAATGTGCTGGGGAAAGTACTATACGTTTCTATCATTAACCTTCAACATTTCCCGGTTCTATATGCTGGCAACTAGCTCTAGAATACAAACTGAACAATCCTCATCAGAAGTAACAACTTTTTTGGATCTCATGTATGAACTGTAACATGGACACGCACACACACACACACACACACACACACACACACACACACACACACACCTGGTCTCTTCTGTACTCCTGCCACAGCAGCTTGGGGCAGAGGGCTCCCTGTGACAGCAGCTCTCTGCTGGACCCCAGCAGGACACACAGCTGCTCCTACACATGACACAGATGGGACTAATATTATATTATCATATTATATGTCATATTTGACATGCTTCCTGTACTCTGAACAAGAACCCTGCAGTAAGAAGAGACAGAGTGGAGTCTTATGTGGCTGCCACTGAAGCTGAAACATGTTGAACCACAGAGGTGACAACCTGCAGTCAGATGTGAAGCAACAACCATTTTAAATATGCAGAAGTGATGAGACAGCAGGAGAGATTACCAGAAAACACAGTCACTGTGCAGCATACAACCACAATGACACACAGTTAACAACAACAGTCACTGTGCAGCATACAACCACAATGACACACAGTTAACAACAACAGTCACTGTGCAGCATACAACCACAATGACACACAGTTAACAACAACACAGGCACACACACATCACACCATAGTCACTATGCTAAAGGTGTAGCAGAACTTTGAAATACAAATCCATCTGCAACTGAGTTAAGAAATATGGCATGACATCTACCATATGCACATTTATTGGGAAACTGCCTATTAAATAGATATACAATTTGACCCAATAAAGTAACGGCTAATGTGGGATCAATAAAGCTAAAATAGATATTAGACTGAAGATGCTAAAAGCAAAAAATAAAATGTTTTTCTTTGGGTAGATTTCTTCTGCTGTGCACCAGCAGGAAATAAGAAAAAGTATAATAAATTGATTTTTATAGACTTTGGTGCAAAAGTGTGCCTCAAGTCACACGTCATCAAACTTATCAGTACCCAACACAATGCAACGGTGTTAAGTAACTAAGTACAATTACTCAAGTACTGTACTGAAGTACAATTTTGAGGTACTTCTACTTAACTTGAGTATTTCCATGTTATGCTACTTTGTACTTCGACCCCACTATAACGGCCTGTCCACACAGCGGCGTGCGTTGAAGCTTGCCGGCGGGCGTGTCTGAAACTCGACCAACAACCAATCACAAGAATCTCCCGCCCCTGACACACAAGCAGCGGTTTGATTGGCTAGAGCTTGTACTGGCATATGATTCGATTGGCTGACGCTTCTGCCGAGGCTTCAAAAGTTGAACATTGCTCAACTTTTGCAGCGAGCCACGCCAGCAAAGCTCCGCTTCGCTTCCCACAATGCAGTTCGGCGAAAAGTGACGTCACCCCATTCAAAGTGAATGGTGAAGCTTTCAACGCACGCCGCTGTGTGGACGGGCCGTAATTCAGAGGTAAATGGTGTACTTTTACTCCACTACGTGTATTTAATACCTTTAGTTACTTTACAGATCAAGGTTCAAGGTTCAAGGTTCTTTATTTGTCATACGAACATAGCTACAGAGTAGTTATGTCGATGAAAATCTTAGGTCACAGGCTTCTCCAACAGTGCAACACAATAATACAGAAAAACAGAAAAATATAGTGCAAGTAAATATTAAAAAGTAAATACAAAAAGAAAAATAGTTTAAAAAAAGTGAAATAGTGAAATAAGAGTCTATATGCAAGGTATTGGAATGATATATTAGATACATAGATAAATAATTACTAAGTAGCAGATGAATGTTATGGATGTTGTTTCAAAGTTCAGGTGTTTAACAGTCTTATGGCCTGTGGGATGAAACTGTCCCTGAGTCTGGTGGTTTTAGTCCGGATGCTGCAGAACCGCGTGCCAGACGGCAGCAGACAGAACAGTTTGTGGCTGGGGTGATGGGGGTCTTTTATAATCCGGAGGGATTTCTTCCTGAGCCGCTGGGAGTAAAGATCCTCCATGGATGGCAGCTCCGTCCTGGTGATGTTCTGTGCAGTTTTCACCAGCCTCTGTAAAGCCTTACGGTTGAGGGCGGTGCAGCTGCCGTACCAGGCCGTGATGCAGCCAGTCAGGATCCTCTCTATGGTGCACCTGTAGAAGGTCAGGATACTCTCTATGGTGCACCTGTAGAAGGTCAGGATCCTCTCTATGGTGCACCTGTAGAAGGTCAGGATCCTCTCTATGGAGCACCTGTAGAAGGTCAGGATGCTCTCTATGGTGCACCTGTAGAAGGTCAGGATCCTCTCTATGGTGCACCTGTAGAAGGTCAGGATCCTCTCTATGGTGCACCTGTAGAAGGTCAGGATCCTCTCTATGGTGCACCTGTAGAAGGTCAGGATCCTCTCTATGGTGCACCTGTAGAAGGTCAGGATCCTCTCTATGGTGCACCTGTAGAAGGTCAGGATCCTCTATGGTGCACCTGTAGAAGGTCAGGATGCTCTCTATGGTGCACCTGTAGAAGGTCAGGATGCTCTCTATGGTGCACCTGTAGAAGGTCAGGATCCTCTCTATGGTGCCCTGTAGAAGGTCAGGATGCTCTCTATGGTGCACCTGTAGAAGGTCAGGATCCTCTCTATGGTGCACCTGTAGAAGGTCAGGATGCTCTCTATGGTGCACCTGTAGAAGGTCAGGATGCTCTCTATGGTGCCCTGTAGAAGGTCAGGATGCTCTCTATGGTGCACCTGTAGAAGGTCAGGATCCTCTATGGTGCACCTGTAGAAGGTCAGGATACTCTCTATGGTGCACCTGTAGAAGGTCAGGATCCTCTCTATGGTGCACCTGTAGAAGGTCAGGATGCTCTCTATGGTGCACCTGTAGAAGGTCAGGATGCTCTCTATGGTGCACCTGTAGAAGGTCAGGATCCTCTCTATGGTGCACCTGTAGAAGGTCAGGATCCTCTCTATGGTGCACCTGTAGAAGGTCAGGATCCTCTATGGTGCACCTGTAGAAGGTCAGGATGCTCTCTATGGTGCACCTGTAGAAGGTCAGGATCCTCTCTATGGTGCCCTGTAGAAGGTCAGGATGCTCTCTATGGTGCACCTGTAGAAGGTCAGGATCCTCTCTATGGTGCACCTGTAGAAGGTCAGGATGCTCTCTATGGTGCACCTGTAGAAGGTCAGGATGCTCTCTATGGTGCACCTGTAGAAGGTCAGGATGCTCTCTATGGTGCACCTGTAGAAGGTCAGGATGCTCTCTATGGTGCACCTGTAGAAGGTCAGGATCCTCTCTATGGTGCACCTGTAGAAGGTCAGGATCCTCTCTATGGTGCACCTGTAGAAGGTCAGGATCCTCTCTATGGAGCACCTGTAGAAGGTCAGGATCCTCTCTATGGTGCACCTGTAGAAGGTCAGGATCCTCTATGGTGCACCTGTAGAAGGTCAGGATGCTCTCTATGGTGCACCTGTAGAAGGTCAGGATGCTCTCTATGGTGCCCTGTAGAAGGTCAGGATGCTCTCTATGGTGCACCTGTAGAAGGTCAGGATCCTCTATGGTGCACCTGTAGAAGGTCAGGATGCTCTCTATGGTGCACCTGTAGAAGGTCAGGATGCTCTCTATGGTGCACCTGTAGAAGGTCAGGATGCTCTCTATGGTGCACCTGTAGAAGGTCAGGATGCTCTCTATGGTGCACCTGTAGAAGGTCAGGATCCTCTCTATGGTGCACCTGTAGAAGGTCAGGATCCTCTCTATGGTGCACCTGTAGAAGGTCAGGATCCTCTCTATGGAGCACCTGTAGAAGGTCAGGATCCTCTCTATGGTGCACCTGTAGAAGGTCAGGATCCTCTATGGTGCACCTGTAGAAGGTCAGGATGCTCTCTATGGTGCACCTGTAGAAGGTCAGGATCCTCTATGGTGCACCTGTAGAAGGTCAGGATGCTCTCTATGGTGCACCTGTAGAAGGTCAGGATCCTCTCTATGGTGCCCTGTAGAAGGTCAGGATGCTCTCTATGGTGCACCTGTAGAAGGTCAGGATCCTCTCTATGGTGCACCTGTAGAAGGTCAGGATCCTCTATGGTGCACCTGTAGAAGGTCAGGATACTCTCTATGGTGCACCTGTAGAAGGTCAGGATCCTCTCTATGGTGCACCTGTAGAAGGTCAGGATGCTCTCTATGATGCACCTGTAGAAGGTCAGGGTCCTCTCTATGGTGCACCTGTAGAAGGTCAGGATGCTCTCTATGATGCACCTGTAGAAGGTCAGGATCCTCTCTATGGTGCACCTGTAGAAGGTCAGGATGCTCTCTATGGTGCACCTGTAGAAGGTCAGGATCCTCTCTATGGTGCACCTGTAGAAGGTCAGGATGCTCTCTATGGTGCACCTGTAGAAGGTCAGGATCCTCTCTATGGTGCACCTGTAGAAGGTCAGGATCCTCTCTATGGTGCACCTGTAGAAGGTCAGGACGCTCTCTATGGTGCACCTGTAGAAGGTCAGCCTCTCTATGGTGCACCTGAAGAAGGTCAGGATCCTCTCTATGGTGCACCTGTAGAAGGTCAGGATCCTCTCTATGGTGCACCTGTAGAAGGTCAGGATCCTCTCTATGGTGCACCTGTAGAAGGTCAGGATCCTCTCTATGGTGCACCTGTAGAAGGTCAGGATCCTCTCTATGGTGCACCTGTAGAAGGTCAGGATCCTCTCTATGGTGCACCTGTAGAAGGTCAGGATCCTCTCTATGGTGCACCTGTAGAAGGTCAGGATCCTCTCTATGGTGCACCTGTAGAAGTTGCAGAGTATCCTGGAGTCCATGTTGAACCTCCTCAGCCTGCGGAGGAAGAAGAGCCGCTGTCGAGCTTTTTTGGTGATGGTGGTGGTGTGAAGAGTCCATGTCAGGTCCTCAGTGAAGAGTCCACGTCAGGTCCTCAGTGATGAGTCCACGTCAGGTCCTCAGTGATGAGTCCACGTCAGGTCCTCAGTGATGAGTTCACGTCAGGTCCTCAGTGATGAGTCCACGTCAGGTCCTCAGTGATGAGTCCACGTCAGGTCCTCAGTGATGAGTCCACGTCAGGTCCTCAGTGATGAGTCCACGTCAGGTCCTCAGTGATGAGTCCATGTCAGGTCCTCAGTGATGAGTCCATGTCAGGTCCTCAGTGATGAGTCCATGTCAGGTCCTCAGTGATGAGTCAGGTCCTCAGTGATGAGTCCATGTCAGGTCCTCAGTGATGAGTCCATGTCAGGTCCTCAGTGATGAGTCCATGTCAGGTCCTCAGTGATGTGGACACCGAGGAACCTGAAGCTGCTGACTCTCTCCACCGTAGTCCCATTGATGGCGATGGGTGCGTGTCCCTCTCTCTGCTGCTTCATGTAGTCCACAATCAGCTCCTTGGTTTTGCTGACGTTGAGATGGAGGTTGTTATCCTGGCACCAAGATGTCAGGTTTTCGACCTCCTCCTCGCCGTTGGTGATCTGGCCGATGACGGTCGTGTCGTCAGCAAACTTCACGATGGTGTTGGAGCTGTGTGTGGCCACGCAGTCGTGTGTGAACAGGGAGTAGAGGAGAGGGCTGAGCATGCAGCCTTGAGGGGCACCGGTGTTGAGGATCAGGGTGGAGGATGTGATGTTTCCCACCCGCACTGCCTGGGGTCTGCCCGTCAAGAAGTTCAGGATCCAGTCACAGAGGGCGCTGTTGAGCCCGAGCTCTCTGAGCTTGATGGCCAGCTTGGAGGGCACAATGGTATTGAATGCTGAACTGTAGTCAATGAACAGCATTCTCACATATGTGTTCCTCTGGTCCAGGTGTGAGAGGGCAGTGTGGATGGTGAGGGCTATGGCGTCGTCTGTGGACCTGTTTGCTCTGTAGGCAAACTGCAGGGGGTCCAGAGAGTCAGGGAGGGAGGAGGTGATGAAGGATTTGATTAACCGCTCAAAGCACTTCATGATGATGGAGGTGAGTGCTACTGGGAGGTAGTCGTTGAGGCAGGTGATTTTTGTCTTTTTGGGGACAGGAACGATGGTGGAGTGTTTCAAACATGTGGGGACTACAGACTGCAGCAGTGACCTGTTGAAGATGTCTGTGAACACCTCTGCCAGCTGAACTGCACACACCCTGAGAACACGGCCAGGTGCCATCAGGTCCAGGAGCCTTGTGTGGGTTAACCCCTTTAAAGGATTTACACACATCTGCCCTGTTTAAAACAAAAGGGCAGGGCTCCTGATCCTTCTCTGCACCCCCAGCCTGGCTGCTCTCAAATCGTTCAGATGTGGATGAATGATGTGAAATATAATCAAGTGTTAAATCAGACTTTAGTTCCACCTGGAGTAAATTCACAAGCTACCCTGCAGTATACAAAGTCATTCAAACTAGCTGCACCTTTACTAGCTTTGATAACACTTTCATGATCAATCATTATAAAACATATCATATATATTATTCTGAAATGGACCAATCTGCACAAAGACTACTTTTACTGTCGCTACTTTAACTATATTTTGATGATAATACTTTTCTACTTTTACTTGAGGAACATTTTGAATGCAGTACTTTTACTGTAACAGAGTATTCCTACACTCTGGCAATGACAAGCAACCTACAGTACACAGTGTCAGTGACACCTGCACCAACTTACTCTACCAACAACATGTTGATGGGATGGCAAGTGAAAGTTCAGATGGACAACCTTAAAGATTTGAGCATTCAATTTTGTTTTAATGTTTATATGAAGGTACTAATGCAATCCTTAAGTTGAGTTAAGACACAGATACATATTCCGCTGTTCTGTCAGATACTCACTCTCTGAGATGCAGTGAGCAGCTCTCTCCTCTTGCCCTCCTCCTGCTTCACTTCCTCAGCTCCAGTGATCTCCATCAGTCTCTCCAGAACCATCTTCACTGACAGCACCGGCACCGGGACCACCAGCTGTACGGCCTGACGCCTCAGCTCAAACACTGCTCACACACAATACAACACATCCTGTAGTTCAGAGAGTTGTGGCATCATGTGGCACTGAGCAGTTAGCATCACTATAATCTCCTTTGGGGTGTAGAAAGCAACCAAATGAGTTGAGTTGCCCAGAAGATAAACAAAGATGGTCGTCATGAGAAGGTAATATAAAATCTGTCATGCCGGCCATTCAGTAAGTGACTTTTTAAAATTAGATATTGAAGAGTCCGTACACACAACAAACACTGAGAAGTGCAGACTCCCTTGCTTGTACTACGCTTTTCTTCATAGTTTTGTAATTATTGTGTATAGCAGCAGGTGCATCCGGCCTCTGAGTGTTTCAACTTTCGCCACAGACGCTGTTTCTCAGAGCTCGTCCCCACACTCACCCAGCAGTGACCCTGCCATGGCAGATGAGACGCTCTTAGACTCTGTCTGTTTCTGTTCTCCATTCTGTGTGTGGAAAATGTTGCACGGATCGGGATTCTACAAAAAAGGGTTCGAAAAAACAGTAAAGAAACATTAAAAGTATATTACAGCAAGGTCAGAAAGTATTCAAATGTAACATATTACTTCATCATCAGTCTAACTAGTTCCTAGCACAAGTACATTTCCTGAGGGAGTTTAAGGACAAAGCAGCTCCCCCTGATGTTTAAGGCCACTCTATAGTGTATTAAACATGCAGGGTGGCCTGAAAGGTGGGTGCTCTTTAACGTGCATGCGCCTGAATCACAGTCTCACACAAATGGCTTTTATACTTCTAGTGCACGCAGCCAGGCACGGTTCTAGGAGGCTGCAAAAACCTGCATTTCAAAAACCTGCATAAATACGGGTTTAAACAGCAGCATTTGCCACGGAAGGCGAGTGGCAGCTACCGTAAACCTTCTCTTACTCTGGCATCTTGTGGCAACTCCCGTTCAGCAGCGGCAGATGCATCGGCAAGTAGTGGCATCTGTGGCAGATGCCGGAAGTACATGCCACTGCCTGCAGATGCCACGAAATGCGCATGCTCTCTCTCCAAATATATGGTGTTCTTAGTTTCCATACCTCCTGTGTTTTATGAGCGACTTATCAAGTCTTAGCAAACGGCATAAAACACGATTAAACATGATAGTATATAAAACCATGCTCGTATCTATACAACCTATAGAAATACAAAACGGCCTCAGTTTAGACGTAATTCTGTCCTCCTGCTTACCGCATCATTTATGAGAATACATGTCATAACATTAACACAACATATTCGAGGTGGTTTTAAATAACATATCCGTATTTATTTATTTCTCCAAGTTAGGTTTTTGTGTGCACTGAGGAGTCTCAAACAGGCGTTTGTGGCAGATGCCGGAAGTACTTGCCACTGCCTGCAGATGCCACGAAATGAGCCACGCCCTACTGGATATTTGGTAGATTTGGCAGCTGATACAACTCAACACATTAGTTTTATTTCCTTTAACTGGTGGATATAGAGTTGCTGCAGTGGAGACACTGTGCACAGCTGATTGACAGCTGGAACACAAACCACCAAATAAAAAAATAAACATTAATTGTCTCCACTCCGCAGGGATCCCCCGATACTTTCTTACAGTTGCTCATCATGGGGGGGGTCTCCTGTCCCCGGCACAAACACACTGACACACTGCCTGAGGAAGGTTATGTGTATTTTGTCATTAACTTTTTTCGGACCACTTATTTATTTATTTTGGTGACGATCCGACCTCCATGCTGCTACTCTGGTTCAAACTGCATCCACCAAACAATATGATTTATCTCCACCTCCCCAAAATAACCTAAATCTGACACGGTGTGAGATGTCTTTTTTAGCTGTTCTGTCCTCATTTCCTGCGATCTTCTTCATGCAGTCAGTGAAAATGAATGAATGGGCGTTTCTTTGACTATTTATAGGCAAATATGGGCGTTACGAGAAGCCCGCAAAAGCTGCGCCGCATTTCGATTTGATTGTGATTTATAAATCACCGGCCTATATAGCTGAACTCCTCCAGCGCTACACCCCAGCCAGAGCTTTAAGGTCTGCTGACCAGCTGCTGCTGGTAGTGCCCAAGACCAGGCTCAAAACCCGAGGGCACCGAGCCTTCGCAGCAGCTGGCCCCAGGCTCTGGAACACTCTGCCCCTCCATGTGAGGTCGGCCCAGACCCTAGGGGTTTTTAAATCTACACTAAAAACACACTTCTTCTCTCTGGCTTTCTAGTTAGAGCGGAGCACGACTCCTGACTTTTCCTTGTGTTTTATTTTTATATATATCTGTTGTAATTTATTGTCGTTTATTGTGATTGTAGTAATGTGTTTTTATTACATGTACAGCACTTTGGCTCGACCAAAAATCGCTTTTAAATGTGCTATATAAATAAAACCTGATTTGATTTGATAAAGGGAAACCAGTGTACGCAGTGTTTTATGAATCGGAAAATGTTTGTGCGTATTTATTTGCTTTGTCCTACGTAAGCAACCTTCCCACGTGAATCCTACGCAAGACTTTATAAATGAGGCCCCCGGTGAGGTAAAGGACTCTCTGAGTGATTGGATAGTTAACTTTAGTCATCTCAGTGAGTCTCAAATTGTTTGGTCATCTATGTAAACAAATATTTCCAATGCACACCTTTATCTATTTAATATAGTTGTAAAAAATAAAGTAATAAAGCATTCCAATGTGTACTATAGGACAGTAAAAAAAACAAAAACATACAGTTTAAAAGGGGAGTGATTAGTCAAATACGCATAAATAAAAAGAAAGAATGCTAACTAGGTAAGAGAGAGGAGTTTATCAAATAAACAAGTTTAAATTATTTGTTATTGGTTGTGATCATATTCTAAAGATGTTTGGATTATTTAAATATATACAGTTCTGTTTCATGAGTGTTGAGAGCTGTACCCATAAATGTCTTCATCTTGTGCTCAAAGTGCACCAAGTGATGCATTTAACTTCAATATTTAAAAAACAAATCTTCCCGGGGGAGCATGCCCCTGTACCCCCCTAGAGTATGTGAGGTCCACTCACAAATAAAGCAGGTTCACATGGATAGGATACTAGATACGTTTGCCAGGCATTATACACTACACATTTTCTTGGATTGCACCATAGTCCTAACAAATATTTTTGTTAGAAAGGCAGGAAAAGGGATTCAAATCGAGAACTATTTCCATTGCGGAGGGCCCACCGACCCCCTGTTTTGTGTCGTCCCCCCACTTCTCAAACCAAAGTAACTTTCTGATTGGCTGGGCGAATTGCAAACCACGCCCCGTAAAACTCGGAAAAGTTTTGTGAAGCCGCCATTGTATTTGCTGGCATTAGCATTATTAGCATTAGCATTAGCCCCGCGGGCAAACATAACAGGAAGAATAGAGAGACGAAGTCCCGCCCATCTACTTCCGACCCATGGGACATTATTTCGGAAAAAATATGTATTGAAGTCAATGGGGAGAGAAAGATGATCTTTCGATCCCATTTGAATTGTGCCACGAATTACACATATGATGTTTGTCAATCTTAAAGGGCCCATGTCATGGCCATTTCCACTGATCATAATTCCATTGTTGAGGTCTACTAGAATAGATTTATATTGTGCATTTTTCCAAACTCACATTGGTTTCTCATACAGCATCTCTGTAAACTACGTGTATTCACTGAATTTCACTCTCTGCCTTTAACGGCTCGTTGTAGCTCCAATAGCTCCAGCCCCCACCCTCCCTGTGAGCACAGTGTGCTCTGATTGGTCGGGACGTTGTGAATCGCGCTGAGCTCCGTGGAGGTGTTGTTTCCTTGTTTAGGATACACAGCGAAACACAGCCAAATTCATCCTGAGCACACACAAAGTCACAGCCGAAGTAAAAACAATAAGTGTGGCTTGATATTGAGTAAGAAAAAGGTTGATAAACGCTGTGAGAATGGGTCTGCAGATAACTGTCTGTTATCAGCCTGCAGCCAGGGAGGAGAAATCAGCTGAGCTGCCTGCTCCCTGCACACAGATGTGTGTGTGAGGAAGTCCGTGGATTGGTCAATTTGGACCAATCAGCGGGGGCTTAACGTAACGGCTCCGCGGACGTAACGTAACGGCTCCACGGATTGGTCCATTTCGTTCCGGGTACGGCTTGACATCATGCCGTACCCGGAACGAAATGGAAGAATCAAATGGACAATGACGTATCTCCAACGAGGCGTTTAGGGGAGGTATTTTCTGTGTTAGAGTTTTACTCGCTACAGGGTGTACTTTAAGGGTTTGTGACTCTGCACACCGTTTACATGCATAAAAACCTTCATAACACACAAGGGGACGGGTAATAACCGGAAAAGCATGACATGGGCCCTTTAACAAATAATGTCCATGTCAAAAAAGTCAGTTTGTCGTAAAACTGTTGAAATATAAGACTATGAAAAATACGTAACTAGAAAGACTACAAATCCCAGAATCCCTGACTGTAAGGACATGTCAATTGTTACACACTTCTTCCTCATTCCTGAGGTTAGTATTAAAAGTTATTATTTTAATGGCTCATTGTTCTTCATTGGCTATCCAGCCCAGCAGGTTCTGAGGTCCACTCACCCCCCCCTCCCTGAGCAGGCTGCCCAGGCTCTGCTGCTGCGCCAGCAGCTGCAGGGTCTCCTCCTGCAGCCTCTCAGCCTCGGCCTGCCTCGGCCTCTTCACCACACGACCAGCTGGGAGTTCAACAGCAGAAGAAACAACACTTAGAATGTAAAAAAACTTCTTATTGACACAGTTTCAGTATTTGAGAACAGTTTACCACATTGTTTAAAGTTACAGTATGGCAAAACTAAGCAAGTTGTTAGATGTTGGCAGCGGTGTAATGAAGTACGTTTACTCAAGTGTTTTACTTAAGTAGGATTTTGTACTTTTATATAAGTAAGATTATAAATGCAGGATGTTTACTTAAAATCCGTGGTGAAAAGTAACTAAGTATTGTTACTGAAGTACTGAGGTACTACACATTGGAGGTACTTACCATTACTTTATACTTCTACTCCACTACATTTTGGAAGCCGATTGTGTACTTTTGACTCACAACAATTATTTAACAGAGGTATTTACTAGTTACTTACACAATACTTAGGAACAACTTTTAAAATGGGATTATTCGGTATAGATTAAACCATCCAACATTATATTTTAATGACTAAAACGACGAGTGGGTAAACAGAAAACTAATTGGCAGCTATTTTTAAGTTTTTAATTTCACAGTTCCAGCTTCTTAAATGTGAAGATTTGCTGCTATTGCTTAAAATATTTGTGTAAATATTTTAATATTTTACTCCTAATACTAGTAGTACTAGTCTAAGTACATCTACCTAATAGTACTTAAATACTTTTACTTACGTACCATTCTGGAGGCAGTACTTTTACTTGAAATTGAGTATTTTTACAGTGTGGTATTAGTACTTTGACACAAGTAAAGAATCTGAATATGTTTCTTGAGTAAAATATATGAGTACTTCTTACACCACAGATTGTTGGCCCACTTGTTAATAGATGACATCATATTTACATACACAAACCTGTACCTTCAGAGGGTAATCTTGTTGACTAGTAATGTAAAGGGGTGGTTCTCTTGAAGGGTCCTGTGGAGCGGCCATTATCTTTAAAGTCTGTACAAACGTATTATTTAATATGGAGCACCGTGAATAATAACTGAGTTCAGCTGTCAACTCACCGAGGAGGCTGGACAGAGTCCTCTTCTGAGAGACCGATTCACATGAGGCACTCAGTGACATTTTACCTACAAAAAATGTGTATATACTCTTCGAGGCAAAATCGACTTTAAAGTCCCTTGTAACCAGTACATCAACAGTTTTAGAGGACTATTCCCGAGTAAAAGTCTTCATGCTGCTGTGGTACTGTTTCGGTTCACGTACTCCTCCATGTTTCTCCTCGCGCTCTTCTCTCCCATTGGTCCGAGCTACAGCCAATCATGATAGACCATTCGGCTGCGGTGCGAACATAGAGTGGCGAAGTTCCTCCCACTTACTTCCGGGGTATGGGACCTTATTCCGGAAAAGTTATGCATTGAAGTCAATGGGGAGAGAAAACTTATCTTTCGATCCCGTTTGAATTGTGCCATGAATTACACATATGATGTTTGTCAATCTTAAAAAATCATTTCCATGTCAAAAAAGTCACAGTTTGTCGTAAAACTGTTGAAATATAAGACTATGAAAAATACGCAACGAGAAAGACTACAAATCCCAGAATCCCGGTCCTGCATGCTGGCTCTTACGGAACCGGCTAACTCCCATTTTGTGTATGTACAGCTCTCAACATGCCCAGACTTGTAGTGATTTTCACCTCTTTTAATACTTTTCGCCTCATTCTGAAAGAAAGAAGTGAAATGTGCCAACGTGACGGCCGTCTTGGTGTGTGGTGCGAGACGGGAGATGTAGTTCATTGAGCGGTTTCACACAAAAAAAGTGTTACTTCACAGTTTTACGACACATTCGTATTTTTTTGACTTGTAAAATTATCTTTTAAATTGACAAACATCATATGTGTAATTCGTGGCACAATTCAAACGGGATCGAAAGATAATCTTTCTCTCTCCATTGACTTCAATGCATAACTTTTCCGAAATAAGGTCCCATGGAGCTCAACCGGAATGGGAGAGACTTCGCCTCTGCTGCTACAGTATTGATCACACCACAGTGTATAACAGTCTCCTTCTGTGTGTTGGATAACAGGAAGGGATTACATTTGTGATATGCCTAATTTGTCCAAGTATGACAAACTGAATTTAACTCACATAATCAAGAATTGTCTATTTCCTTTGTTTTATTTAAAGCTAGAAGTCAATAGTTAATCATTTAATTTGTGTGTCCCTACAAGAGTTTGGGATGTTTCATTAATTATTTTGGAAGGTAATGGCTTTGATAATTAAAGTGGGCTCCATGTACATTTGCTGAACACATATCTCTGAATTGTTTTTCACTTTGTATCATCTCTTTCTGTCAGGATATTATTTTTTCTTCAATGTAAATGTTAACAGGGCGTTGCTGTAAAATAGCATGTTTGCTGTATTTAAATAAATAAAACTATTCGGTGTTCATTATTATTATTTTTGTCTTCCTTACTTTAATTTGTTATTTAGTTATTTTGTTTTCCTCTAATGAGTGTTATTACTGTTATTTTATTTTGTTATTTTATTTTACATTCTCTTGCACTATTTTATTTGTTTTATCTGTTTCATTTGTTTTACATATTCATGTGGCACTGTTGGAGGAGCCTGTGACTTAATGTGCACATGACAATAAAGCCTTGAATCTTGAATCTTATCGAGACAGGATGGGTCCTGTCAGTGGATTATTATTATTACTATTGGCATTTAATGTATTTTGTTACCAGATGTAACTCCTGTTCACTTGGTAAATATTAAATAATGCGTCATATTTGATAAGACGATGAAACAGATTGTATGTCAAATATTAATTTGTTTTACATAACCAGGCTTGGGGAGTAACAGATAACATGTATTGCGTAATAAGGGTAAAGGATACTGTATTCCCTTACAGTTACATAAAAAAAGATGTTAACAGATTACTGTTACATTTAAAAAAATTGGGAATTAATAGCAGAGTTACGAAATTACTAAAAACTAAAAGATCATCTAGTGTTTGTTGTTAAAGGATCAGATGTTATCTCTTCTCTTAGAGCTGTACTGTTCTGCTAATACTTTAAGAGTGAATCTATACGCCTACTGCCTGAATCTGCTTTATGGTTTCCACTTTCTTTGCTTCATTTGTTCTGTTTTTAATTCAGAAGGTAAAATGATGTATGTGAGCTTAACTGTGTGTATTAAACTAAAACAGAGCATTTTCTGTCAGCTCAGATTTTATTTCTGCTTTTTTAAACTGTAGCATGTGCTCATGTGTTTCAGTGTTGGTGTATAGGCTGCTGCCTGAATATGCTGAATAAAAGGCAGCTTTTCCTATCAATAAAATCATTGTTGATCCTAAATATGCTGGGATATTAAAGTAACCCTCCCAACCCTGGCTACAGACTAGTGCACAGTTTGTTTGTAGCCTTTATTTAACCAGGTGAAAAATCCCATTGAGATCAACGATCTCTTTTTCAAGGGAGACCTGCGGTACATTGGTTACACATAAAAACAACAGAAAACAAAAAGGACATCACAACATAATTACAGGGGTATAAATTAGCAACCTATTCACAGTGATAGGTATCTAATAACATT
Source organism: Trematomus bernacchii (assembly GCF_902827165.1). Taxonomy (NCBI): domain Eukaryota; kingdom Metazoa; phylum Chordata; class Actinopteri; order Perciformes; family Nototheniidae; genus Trematomus; species Trematomus bernacchii. The sequence continues at coordinate 307,763 of NW_022987617.1, read as the reverse complement.
TCATCCAGCCGTGCTTTAAAATGATGCAAGGGAACCAAAATGCTCAGTTTCAATGTTTTTTGCATAGTGTTCCAAGCTAGAGGAGCAGCGCACATAAAAGCTTTAGTACCTAAAACAGTCCTACAGTGTAAACAGCAGGTACAGTGAGAGGCGTGTCAGGACAGGTGTGGCTGTAGTGTGCCCCCCCTCTTCATAACAGAGCTGACCTGTGTTTGAAGGCCTGAAGAGGAAGTGTATTTATATTGTGGGCGAATTCCTTGCTCAAATTCACAGTTGGGAGGTTCAAGAATAAGAAATTGTTGAGGATTAACATTTTTATGAACAAATGGGATTGTGACTCAGTTCAGATTTCCCATAGTGAGTGCCACGTATACAAATCTCAGTGTGACCATGAGTGTGCAGCAGCGTGCTCCATCTTGCCCTTGGTGTGTTGGAGTGGCGATCACTCCTCATCGTCAGCCGGCTTCTCTTTGTTTTCTGGAGATTCCAGCTCTATTGCGCGGGCAGCAGGAAAACTGTCTCACGGGAGTTGGTGAAAGGAACTCATGAAAAGTTAATGCAATGTGTCCTCATGAATTTTTAACAGGACTCTCTTCCTATTGTGCCACTAAAGTGCAGGGTGGTGATATAAACAGGAGTGCTGATTGCAAACCTCATCCGCTGTCAGCAGCATGGAGAACAACACGCAGTGACACCTTAGAATACACACGCACGCACGCACACACGCACACACGCACGCACACAACCTGTTAACTATTTATCAAAAGATGAGTTCGTACAGTGGGGCTATAATAAATGTCAGATTTCTTGCACCTTTGAAGTAAAAAAAGAACAACAATTAAAGAGTATTTCATTCATTGTTCAGCATTGTTTTAGAACATTTTTGTGACTCAAAGTTAACAATGACCTAAACACATTATTACACATTGAGTAAATCGTAGTTGAAAACTCATATTGTACTGCAAATACAGTGCAATATCTTTAACAAATGTGCTTTTCACAAAATGTTGGCAGTGTTAACAGCCCTGAGCCTGTTTTTCAGGTCTCAGGCTCGAAAATGACATTCCCAGAACAAATGACCATATCTTCCCTTCTAAAATAATAATCTTTATTCTCAAAGTAATGATAAACCTGTGAGTTGGATGTAGAAAAGTCAGAATCAATATAGATGTTTTTTATTTTAAAGAAAATTCAGATTTTACATAGTAAAAAACTGTAAATTACGTTGGGGGGCCCAAGATTATAAGAGGTTAATATAATGTTTTATTATAAAAGTGAATACTTTTTTGAAAAACAGCAGTTCAAAGATTGACCAATCATATTTAGATTGTTTTAAAAGTTTAAACGTTTTTTGTTGCACCTTTTCTACAACTTAGTCCTCTAACTGTGTTAATGTATGCACTAATTACACACAAGCAAAGCCTACTTGGCAATAAGCCTGATTCTAAACCCTTTAATGAAATCATTTGTTAAAATAAATTAAAAAATAATCAATTATGTCCCCGTGTTATGCCTGCACAATATATTAAGCTTCCCCTGATTGCTTTATGTATTTAGTTCAAGTTACATTCATGTAGGTCAGATCTTTTATCCATGCCTCTTGTGACAAAATCAATAGAGATGCTACAAAAAGCTTTGTGTGTAAGGTATGAGGAAGAGTTTCTGACCCAGAGAGATTATGTATCTCTGTCTACAGTTGTCACTCCCTTGTGACGGCGCACAGAAAGCGGAGTGCCCCCCTCTGTGAGGCGGCCACAGGAGTTGAGACACCATTCCTGGGAGTTTTACACCCAGAACGCTCCGCTCAGCCGGGAGGCTTTACATGTGTGCTACATTCCTGAGAGCTCCGTCAGATCTGCTGGGCAAAACAGCAGGACTGAACCCTCTTGATTTCCATTACAGAGCTGCCTCCAAGAGTGTGTAAACGAAACCAAATAAAAGTATTTACATAAAACAACTTCCCCTTCATTCACTGGAGCTGTGAGACGTGTCTTTGACAGAAAGGGGAAGTTGGTTCTGACAATGAACACTGAGTTTTGAACCTGCTGCCAATAGTTCACCTCAACAAGAGAACTGATCAAAACTGGACCATGTCCTCTGATGCAATATGTTACTGAAGTGAAGACATGCATCACTGTTATTCTGCTCACACTTCTATTTATTTATTTTATTTTTGCCTGGATCCCTGTATTCATTGTCTTCATGTAAACCACTGTACACACATTCCTCACTGACCTTTAATATTATTTAAACAAACCCTGCTCAGCATTTCAGATTTATGACATTTTGGATTTGAATCCTGTACAGCAATATAACAGAATGTTAATGCAACAGAAATGTTATCAGTACTCTCAATAACCCATATAACCTCCTCTAACCCCTAAACTGATACCACTTACTGCTAAGCCTCTGAAAAACTGCTGACAATGTTCAGTAGGTAATGTTTTACCTCCCTGATTAGACCACAGTCAAAGAATCCCAATGGCTGACGTTTTGTGGCATACAATTGTGAGATTTAAATACATTATTTATGAGGACAGGTATCACTTTAATTGAATAATATCAGAAATGTGATAATCCAAAAGTATCTACTTTGGAACTTAAAACATACCATCAGGCTGCTCTTAAAATGTGCAAAACGTCAGACCAGCATTTCACCATCAGGTTAGTTTCCTATTTAAACACACACTCTTTACATAACAACAAACTGTCTCTCTTCACGGAGCCATTGAACGTGCTTCCTGGTACACAATACTCATAACAAACTGAAGCCTGCTTTAACAATGTTTTATTAACTTTTTCGTAATTTCTCCTCACTTATATTCAAGTACATGGATTCGCAGATCCAGGAGACACAATCAGTAGCAAATACTTTCATACCATCATCATCATCATGTTCCTGTTTGATTTCCAAATAATTCCCCGTAACCCCCCTGAAATCCTCCCCCAGGCTAAGACACATGGACCTCATGTAAACATGATGCAAATCAATCTTTGCTTTTTGATTACAAAAAGTAATCTGGTAGAAAAATATCTTTTCTTTTATAGGTAGGTCTCTTCTTGTGAATATTTACATTAAGTACCTCACAGTATAATCTGATTTTAAAAAGTACATACTGTAAAATAAACACAAAAAAGGTCTCAGAGGGGTAAAAGGCCTTTGGTTTTCATGAAAAATACGAAAACAATGACAAAACACAAAAAGTCCATTCACTGTCCTGTGTACCACAACAGTGAAGACTGAACTGGTGATTGTTGTGCGTCTTGTAGCCATCATGTGGGACACCAAATATCCACAGGTTTCAAAGAGTTCAGAACAAAAAAACTGTGGCTACAATCAGGCGTCACTCCTGGGGACGGCGGGCCCACACAATCTCCGCTGGAAAAAGTAGCCCAAAACTATGAGCAGCATCTCCGAGGTGCTGCTGAGGGCCACGATGAATGGCGCCTGGGACGCGAAGTCAGCCTCTGCCCGGCGGAACGACAGCTGCATGACGGCCAGGGCCAGCAGGCTGTTCTGCACCCCCACCTCGATGCTCACCGTCTTCTTCTGCGGGGGAGCCAGGCCCGCGAGCCTGGCCAGGATGGCCCCGACCACCAGCCCCAGCAAAGGCACTGTCACCCCAACTGCCACGATCTGGGGCCGCACATTGGCCAGGATGGACGCTCCCATTTGGTAGGCCATGAAAATGCCACCGACGATGAGCACAAAGCTGAAGGGTCGTATGAGTGCCAACAGGACGCGAGTGAGGGCGGGCAGGCGCAGCTTGACCAGCATGCCTAGCGAGATGGGGATGGCGATGAAGAGGAGGGTGCCCAGGATCTTCACAAAGGGCACGTGCAGGGCCGCGTGCACACCCAGCAACCGACCATACAGGGCTGAGGACAGAGGCATGGCTGCTGCCGCCACCACCGTGGAGACCAGGGTCATGGAGATGGCCAGGGTCACGTCTCCCCCGAGCAGCAGGCTATACAGGTAACCCCCCCCACCTCCTGGGGCAGAGCAGGTGATTACCAGGCCCAGGGACAGCGCTTTGGGCAGGTTGGCCAGCCGGGATATAGAGTAGGCATACAATGGCATCACCAGGAACTGACCAAGCACCCCCAGGAGCAGAGGTACCGGGCTCTTCAGCAGCCCCCGCAGAACCTCCACCTCCACCTTGCACCCGAATGCACACTTGTTGACAAAGATGAGGGGCAGCAAGGCGAACAGCACCGGGTTCTCAGAGAAATGGGACAGGCCACCCGACTGGATGAGCCGGGTGGCCGGGTCATCATTCCCAGGCGCCACTTTGATGGAGTAATCCGTCCTTTCCTCGATCAGAACCGGCACCGAATCCTGGTCCAGTTCCAGCAGCTGGATCTGCAGCTGAGCCTTGCCTGGGAACCCGGAGCGGATGCTGATAATGTAGCTCTTGGCTTTTCCTTGGTGGCCGCTATCCGTCACATTCAGTATGGAGAGGACCTCCGGGTCCAGGGAACGGACCGTAACCGTCTGCTTCCAGCTCTGGCGGCCCTTAACGCTCGCGGCCCCGCTCCGGTACTGGCTGCAGATTACAATCACGCCGTTGGTGTTTTCAGGAAACTCGAATTCCTGCGACGAGCCGTCCCCGATGCTGATAAACCTGCTGCTGCCGTCTGCCGTGAGGTCGGTGTCGTTACTGCTGTCGACAGTCAGGTTTCCGGTGGCACACGCCCGGTCTGCTCCGCCGGTAATAAGGAAGAGACAACAGAATGTAAATAGCGTCCTCATCTTGCTGACGGACAGGGGGCGGAGGGGCGCCGCAGAGACACGCTTCTCCCCGCGAGCGGCCTCCCCAGACGGTTACACCGCCGCCCTGTTACACCGGGACGGTACACTTCTCATTCTAGTCTCCGGGACAAAACAAACGCGTCGGCAGCCAGCTCCACATCTCGTCTGGTTCCCATTTTCTCGCTGCCTTTATACCGGAACCTAAACATCACCCCGCCCTGTCCTGCTCGAGCCCAGCTCCACAGCAGCAGCCCCCGGCACACAGGAAACACTCTAACACACTCCCACAGGTTCTCACGGCTTCTCTTTGTCTACTCGGTGTGAAGATGTCTCTGTGGATAAAGCCAAGAACCTCTCCTGTCGGTCTGTTTGTCTCCCCGCTGGATGGACGCTGAGAGCATCGTAGCTCCGCTGCTCGGATTTATTTAAAGCTAGCCTGAGTAAAATTGGAACTTCCGGTCACGACATGCCAAATTAAACCGCTTTATCTCATAGTAACGTTGGTGGAATATAAAAGTACAGAATTTGGAATTAGTAATTCGACTATTTTAGCAAAATATATCATCCACAAATGCTGCTACCTCAACATTTCTCTAAAATGTATTGGTTTTCTGAATGTGAAAGAATATTAAATGCTGCAAAAGTAAAAATTACCAACAATTTTACCAATTTCTACACACCTTAATTCCTTATCATCCACTTGTGTTTTGTTTATTTTATTTTTTCTTTCTGTTGTTTGTTCATAATGCCCTCAGTTTTAATTCATTTAATGAACACTGTTGTGATGTGCCCTTTTCTGAAATATTCTATAAAGTTGAAAGAAAAATAAAATAAAACATTGGTGGAATATTAAACTGAATAAAGGGAGAACGTCAAATACGTTGGCAATTTAATTAATTGCAAATGTATATATACATTTGCAATTACCACCTGGGAGTGTCAAGTCAAAATGTTGGAGTGTGTTTTTATATTGTGCTCACATGGTTAAACATTCCTAAATCCAATGTTGTTTAATGCCTATCAAATACCCTCAATGAACTCAAATTATGAGATATTACAGCCTAGAATTATAGGCCCACTGGTTTCCCTGGAGATTATGTACATTTGGAGGCAGCATAGGTGTTACAGACGGCAGTGAGGTCCGATATACTTAAAAACTGACAGGTACACAGAGCACAGCACACACCATGAGCCAATACATGATTAACTCCAGGCCCCTGTAGCAGGTTAATCCAGCCTTGGATATACAACCTTCAGTCAAATGTGAACAATAGGAAACACTTTCTTATAATTTCAGCAGTTTGTATGACAACTTTATAAAGATACATTTGCAGAAATAAACCATTTGGGCCTTCGCTAGACTCATATTGTATCAATCAGAGAAACCCTTTGGAGATCCTGGATATCCAGTTCAACGATTGTGTATTAACTGGTTTGTTATACTCAAATATCAAATGATAAGGGCCTTTAAGGAGGGTCCTGCTTTATCAGTTTAACTGAATAGAGTGGTGCAGTCACGCGTCCTAAAAAAAAAGTAAGCTTCTTCCGGTTCCCTCGACAAAAAAACAATGCAATTTCTCCATAGGATTTTGGAAAATAGCTCGAAATAAGGTCTGTGGTTGACACACATTTAAGAGACGGATCACGTTTTGTTCAGTCGGATAATCTCCACATGTCTACCCTACTTTTCTAATTTTCTAATCATAAATCTAATCGATAGATTTATGATCGATAGATTCACTGCACCACTCTATACAACCTGATCTATGTCTGCTAGGACAAAGTACCACATAGCAGATCTGGGGCCAGATTTTATTTTAGCTAAAAAATTGTAACATTACACAGAGGAGTAAGGGAACTGATTTATTAATGTGATTTATATATAGCCTACTGTTTACTTAATACATAATAACGTTTTCTAAAAGTAAGTGAGCAGGGGAGAATAACAAGGAATTCATTGTTTTTCCCAGGGCCAGATGCTAAAGCATGGGCCTATGCCTGTTATTCTTACATTACATTACATGTTACTTGTTAGACGCTTTTATCCAAAGCGACTTACATACTCTATACTGTGGACAATCCACACAGGAGCAATTTGGGGTGAAGTGTCTCAGGGACACAACGACATGCTGACTGCAGTGGGGTTTGAACCTGTGCTCCCCTGATCCGAACACCAACGCACTAAACCACTGCGCCACACACCTCTTACACTTTTGTGATATTCAATTGAATAATTTCTTCTTTCACTTAAAAAAACTGCTTTTGGATTCACGACAGATTAAAAAAATGTGTTTGAATTTTTATTTTTTAACCTAACCCTATATTTATATTTTATATTAAAGGTGGGGTAGGTAAGTTTGAGAAACCGGCTCGAGATACCCTTTTTGTTATATTCCATGGAATGCTCTTAACATCCCGATAGCAATGAATATCTTAAGTGCTTTGACAAAAAATCCATTAAAAAATGTAATCTGTGGAAGCCGTAGTACTGTGAAAAGCACGACCAATCATTTTAGCCGGCCCGGCTAAAATGACTGGATGGCCTACCTGCCTGTCAGCCTTCCATCTGTGCACAAATTTATCTCGTGCCCTCATTGGTCATGTGCCGCGTTCGTGTGTGTTGGAGGAGGGGCTCTGTAAGGAAGTGGCAGATTTTTTCCGGCTGTGTATTTTCTAATTCTGGCGATCTCGAGCCGGTTTCTCCAAAATTACCTACCCCACCTTTAATATTATAATTTTTTCCTCTCGATTTTCCACACTTGGATAATTTATGTTCTCTAGTATTGTTTTTCATATTCTAAGCCTAAGAGGCGAAGTCCCTCCCCTTCCGGGGACCTCCATGGGACCTTATTTCGGAAAAAGTATGTATTGAAGTCAATGGAGAGAGAAAACGTATCTCTCGATCCCGTTTGAATTGTGCCACGAATTACACATATGATGTTTGTCAATCTTAAAAAATAATTTTGTGAAGTAACACTTTTTTTGTGTGTGAAACCGCTCAATGAACTACATCTCCCGTCTCGCACCACACACCAAGACGGCCGTCACGTTGGCACATTTCACTTCTTTCTTTCAGAATGAGGCGAAAAGTATTAAAAGAGGTGAAAATCACTCCAAGTCTGGGCATGTTGAGAGCTGTACATACACATAAGGGGAGTTAGTCGGTTCCGTAAGAGCCAGCATGCGGGACCGGGATTCTGGGATTTGTAGTCTTTCTAGTTTCATATTTTTCATAGTCTTATATTTCAACAGTTTTACGACAAACTGTGACTTTTTTGACCTGGAAATTATTTTTTAAGATTGACAAACATCATATGTGTAATTCGTGGCACAATTCAAACGGGATCGAAAGATAATCTTTCTCTCCCCATTGACTTCAATACATTATTTTTCAGAAATAAGGTCCCATGGGTCGGAAGTAGATGGGCGGGACTTTGCCTCTCTATAGGTACACAAATCACCTTCACTTCCGAGCAACAAAACGTTTATTTTTAAGGAAAGGAGGCACTACTTCCGGGCCCTTTCTCATTTCACTAATTTCCCCTCCTCGACTCCTCGAATCCTCGGTCCTCTGGTAGTGACCCGGAAATGGATTTCAGCGTGCCATTTTGAAGGACATCTCATTTCTCTAAATGCACTTCGAGGACCGAGGATCAAGCATCGAGGAGGCTCTCTGGAGGAGCTATAACCGAGGATACACTGATGGGTCCTCCGCGCCAGTCCGCGGATCCTCCGCGGATGTATTTCCGGCAACAGTGAAGTTTCAAAGAGTCGTGACGCACGGCCGCACTTATCTCAGCCAATGACAGCTCTGCATGCATCCCCTGGATATTATTTTAGTAACTGCTTGAACGGCGACGCGATGTTTCCAGTGAGAACAGCTGTGAGGTCCGTGCAGAAAGCAGAGCAGTATGACTCTTTTAAACATCACTGTTGCCGGAAATACATCCACGGAGGACCCATCAGTGTATCCTCGATTATAGCTCCTCCAGAGAGCCTCCTCGATGCTCGATCCTCGGTCCTCGAAGTGCATTTAGAGAAATGAGATGTCCTTCAACATGGTGCGCTGAAATCCATTTCCGGGTCACTAAACTGTTGGGGAAATATTTTCCAAGGTCCATAACTTTGACCCAGTGTATCAGTTCAAACTGTCCTGACTGAGCACACGCACCTGTAACCTTGGCTGCTGTGCTCTCAGTGTTTTGTCTCCCTGTTCCTGCCTGTTGGCGTCAGCTGATAGAGGTGTTATGATTCTATCTTGTTATGCACAATGTTGATTATTCTCTCTGAACTAGCTAAATACATGGGTCTGAGGTAGAGTTCTTCAGAATTGACGTGGCAACTCTACCGTGAAGTCAGAACCTCTGACTCTTGGACTTGTTTTGTGAATTCTCCGGCCGAAGCTCGAAATAAACCATCAGTGTTTGACATCAAAGCTCCAGCTCTCGGTGACTCCCACTGCATTGCTACACAGAAGTTTCTCCCACACCGGAGGACCGAGGAGTCGAGGAGTCGAGGAGGGGTAATTAGTGAAATGAGAAAGGGCCCATGTATGATGAGAGGGGGGGATTATATAAAACAACCGATGCTGTTTTTTTGTTACCTGAAGTAAATAGTATAGACTGTAGTCATTGAAGCTGCCTCCACCTCTCCCCTCTCTTTCACATTGCATTGTCTTTCTAATTGTCTTTTACAAACATGGTATTTATATTGCTCCTCTCTATTTTCCTCTTAATCAAGACCTGACTGTCAGTTTCTGTTCCCTGACATTTAACCCTGGTAAGTAGTGTCAATTTGTGTAATGTAATTTAAGCAAAAAAAACATGTTTCATTCCAGGCACACCGTCCGGTAAAATGTAACCAATAGGAAACACTTTTTCTTATAATCAGCAGTTTGTATGACTATTTTATTACAGTAAGATAAATGATCAGAAATGAACCATTTAGGCCTACGCTAGACTCATATTGTATAAATGAGAGACCCTTGGAGACCCTTGACGTCCTTGTGTATAAACTGGTTTGTTCCAGTTTATCATCAACTAACATAAGGGTTTCAAGAAAGGTCCTGCTTTATCAATTCAATACAACCTGAACTATGTCCGCAAATGACAAAATATCACGTAGCAGATCTGGGGCCAGGTTTTATTCTTATTATATATTATTATTAACATGTTTGCACTAGTATATCTTCTTCTGAAATGAAGATCTGAATACCTGTTCCCTCTCAGGCAGTATGTTGTGAAACTGATCCATTATGCTCATGTGGGAAATCAACAGCCACTCTCCCTGAGCAGTTTCCAGTTACAGGCCTGCTGCCAATAAGCTATTGCTTATTTGTCATACACAAACAGCAGACACAACTGGGTAACCTGACACCGCCTGCCCTGCCCTGTAGAGTGGCTTTAAAGGGGACCTCCATTCTGTCAGCAAGGCCCTGGGAGCATCCCTTTTTTTTACAAACTGGCTCCTGCTGGGAGTCACTCACATATTTAAAAGTCATTCTCAATTCATAACCTCCAGTTTCACTTCCCTGCAGGGTCAGCCAGGTCACTGGGTCGGTATTTTCCAGAGAGAGCACCACCTGAGGCCTGTACTACGAAGCTGGATTTTCGCTTAGCCGGCTAACTTCAGGGAAATCTCGGGCTTTCCGGTCCTACGACGCTGGCTCTCTTTTTAGCGGGCTAGATTTCCATGGTAACTTATGCTGAGCGGCAAACCTGCTCCGGAGCAGGTTAGGTGGCAGGCTAAGAGATCAACTCAGTGAAAGCACCGCCTGCTGACCAATCAGAGCTCCGTGTGCGGAGTTTAAAGCGATCAATTCATATTACAGGATAGAGGAAATACAGAAAAACTGCCGTTGCAGGAAAGACGGCCGGCCAAAATCAACTGACTGTGTGAACGTGAAAATTAATAGAATATCCCCTCCCATCTTCAGAGCAATCTGACTATTATAACATTAGCGTTAAGAAAGCTTACTTAAATATCTGCCACAACATAAGTAACCAGATCAGAGTAACATTACGTACAGTCCGCGGCACTGTGAGTGCAGACGTCGATGTGTCCCATTATCATTCATATCATATCACATCATAATGTATCATATATTTCCTTATCTGAGTCAGCTGAGCCGTATCTGGCCGTGCAACACTCACAGTGTCACATACTGTATGCAGAAGTATTATTTTAAGCAACACATTAAGTTGACGAAACACTCGAGTCAAATGCAATTAAAGTCAGATCGTGTCTTGGACGGGGCAGTGATATCATAAACCTGTTAATGTACGCATTCAAACGCTTTTTCTTTTACCAGCTGTATTCACCTTGCAGGTGCAGCTATGTGGCTTTTATCCTGGATAAAGTGTTTAAGTCATGGATGTTTAAAGTTTAACTTCTTCATATTTGACTAATATTAAAGTTCACTTTTCATTCAGGAAGTATGACGCTGCGCTGTCAGTACGCTTGTCCATGTTTGTGATTGGTCGAATGCTCCAAATACCACCCCTTTCATGTGAACGCGCACCTAACTAGATAGGACACGGCTGGCTTGAGCGATCCACTTGATAACCAGCGTCGTAGTACAGTTTAGCGAGAGCGCGTATGTTTTGGATTGGGCCAACCGGCTAACTCAAACATATCCAGGTTAAGTTGAACCAGCTTCGTAGTACAGGCCTCTAGGCTTATCATGGATATAACGTGTCAGCTCTCAGCGAGTTGGAGCCAGTCGTGGGACAGCTTGTTCTTCATCTCAAGGTTCAAGGTTCAAGGTTCTTTATTGTCAATCTGACATAGCTACAGAGTAATTATGTAGTTGAAAATCTTATGTCACAGGCTTCTCCAACAATGCAACATAATAACATAATAACAATAGCAATACAAAAAGAAAAATAGTTATAAAATAAAGTGATGATGTGGAATAGTGCAGTCTATTGTGTTGCCGTGAGTTGTGCGCCCTCCTTCTGTCACCACGGCTAAGTCAAGGCTTCGAGAAAAAGAAAAGAAGGACGTAGAGCAAGACAACCTGCTGTGGTGATCTCTCTGGCCTCCTCTTTGACATTTCACGGAGCGACAGCCAGTTGTGGGGCTGCCGGGCATGCACACTTCCTGCCTGGCATTTTGCTGCTCCCCTCCCAGGGCGTTCTAATTATTTACCCATGGTATGATCATTTACCTCATGACTTATGAAGAGGAATGCAAAAAAATCCCCTTTGTTACATTTCCCAAAGCCCAACTTGACACTTTCCCCAGTGATGGCTTCAGTGAGAATCCACAGGAATATTTGCTGCAACTGTTTAGAGAACCCAGCTGCAGCATCAGCGTCTGCGTGTGAAATCACTGCATCATGTGAACATTCATGTACCAACTCAGGGCAGTAAAGAAAACCGCTGAGGCAAATATAAAAATGGTGGTATTGTGTTAAGTTATGTTTGATTTAACAATTTCATATAATTTTTTTTTTTGACCTATTGGAATATAGGCCAACCAAAACAGTGTAATTGTACAGTTTAGCACAGGATCCAACCAAAGTCCAGCTGGGCGGACCGAGTGTTTAATAGAAATTCTGATCGAACCCGTATGGATCACACACACACACACACACACAAGTAAAACAATATAAATGGTTTAATTTTAAAATACATTTACTAGTTTTTAAAGCTATTTGGTCATGTCCTAGCTATTAACTGTCCTTAAGTCAGTGCTAAACTGAAAACAAAGACCAGCTGTGAGGCAGGTTTTTATAACTACGGCCCAGCCTCCCAGAAGACCTGAGCTTTTAACGGAATTGCATTTATTTATTTGTTCTTGCTTTATTCAGTCCTGTGTGTATTAAGTGTTCTTATTATTCACATAGTTATGTGTTACTGTTTATTACCCAGGAAAGGGGGGTTAATAGTTTTTTTGTTTGTCTTTGTGTATGAAAAGTGCTGTATAAATAAAGTTTTGATTTGATTGTTAAACAGTGCAGCGGTGTATATCAAGGATTCTCACACATGCTGCCTCATGCATTTTATCTCCAACACTGTTGCTTGGGATATGATCTGACACTACAACTAAAGCGCATCCATTTCGTACCACCAACCCCACTGAGTCAAATGAAGGACTCCGTCAGAGGGCAAGACTTTATTTCCACAAGATAAATATAGAAAACAAAAGTGCTGCAAAGTTTTCTGAACTTCGAAAAAAAATAGACCCTCACTCGGTTAAATGGATGAATACATGTATAGAGGGTGAAGCTGCTCTGATCTGCCCGCCCCTCACTGACATCTACATTGAACACCCAGAGAAGGAGCACACAAAACAATAAAGAGCTATAATTGAAATAAAAAAACTGCAGAAAAGAACAGGTTAACTCAAGCTGTTGACATTCTTTACATCGTTTACAAATTAGCAACTGATTATTGTCAAAGAAAAAGATCCAGCATGTTCATCCCTGCTAAATGTGATGTTCTCCTGAACGTGTTTGGGATAGGACCGTGGCAGGCTCGGATGAATATTACTTTATTTTGAGACGCTTCCGAAAATATCAGAGTGAGGTTTCAGTGTGCTTTACAACAACTTCACAGAGTTAAATAGATTATAAATGTCCCCTATGACAGCTATGGCATCACGGTGATGTCAGCACATACCAGGACAAACACACAGGAAGAGGAAGGGATATCCCTCGCTCTGACCGACATCTGTCAAGTTTCTCTTTTTGCTTTTTAAACTATATTCTTTCAGGCACTGGCGGGGAAGCACCCATGCAATCACTTGCATTCCAAATAAGGCGTTCAAAGCGAAAAATCTGAAGACAGGCATGAGAAATAATAAAGAATAAATCAGAATAAAAGGAAACAAATCATTTTGACTCTGTTGGAGGACAGTCTTGGTTGTATACAGTGTTATAATGAAGTGTTTGTTGCTTGGATGGATCCGGAGGGAGACAATTATTGTTAGTGTTACCAAGAAAATGGCATTTCTTCCCTATGAAATGTCCCCTGGTCCATTCAAACCCCTCTCTGACTGACAGAGCCCTAAATAACTAAATGTGTATATACATCTTTAACCCACCCTGCAGGGTCGCCCAGCTCCCGTATCATCACTATAACTGCTTATTCAAATCCTTTTCCTTTTCATCATTGTCAATTATACAGTTTGTAAAATGTGTTTTTGTACAAAGCAAACCAAAATGGTGTGGTTTGAGAGCAGGGGACTGTAGCCACAGGAGGAGCATGTGGAAGGGCAGGGAGAAAAGAAGATGTTGAAGGTAAACTGAGATCCAAAGGAGAATAGCAGAGGAGATATAGAAGGATGGAAACGGGAAGGTGAACCACAGAGACTCATGCCTTCTCAGGTGGTATTTATAGACAGCGTGTGTATTTATAGAGCAGGGCAATGGAAATCGATAGACTCATTAAGCCCTCCTGGTAGGAACAGTTCAATAGAAACACACACAGCTCCTCGTCTGCCTGCACAGCGCTGCAGCCGTCTCACTCCTGCAGGACACTCAGTTTCTCAAAGCAGCCAACCTGGAACGTGTGAAAAGGGGGGAGTGTTAATCAAAATGAGATACAAGACGTAGAAAAGGTGCAGTACACTCAATTACAGCCTCCAAACGTCAGTGTGTGGGGGGGGGGGGGGTGACTCCTCCTCCTGGGCTAAGCTAGCTATGCATCATCAGGAGAGACGAATGGCCATATTGGATTTGTCTTCTCATCAATATGAGGTGTGTCGTGTGTGAGTAACTTAGATCAGAACAAGCTAGCGAGTGGATATTTGTTTATGTTGTAAGAAACTTTACATTCAATTTCGTGATTGATTTGCATGTACATTTAAATACATTCTAAATACATATACAATTTGTATTCTTTGTATGGTGCGCTGTGATGCAGACTTCAGACTGAAAAGAGTTTATGAAGTTGTTCACTATGAAATGTTTTATAATATATTATTGACAATATGAGCACTGGCCTTCTTAACTTTGAAAATATAATATACTGATAAGTTATTTAAAGAGTGTGCCATCAGATACTCCACTAGAGTGGCTGACACCATTTTTTTGCAATGGTTAAATGTCAGCAAATATTTACGTCACGATTATTCATTAAAACAACTTTAAGGATGTGTATCATTTTTTGTATCTTAGGGGAAAATTATAATCATTAGATTTAATTAAGAAACAACATGTTGAAAGTATGAGTGCTCCTATTGAAAGAAGTATTCAGAACCTTTACTTAAGTTAAAGTACAAATACAGCAATGTAAAAGTACTCAAATTCAAGGAAAAGTCTTGTGTCAGTGATGTATCAGTATATAAGACATCAATAGATCAAAGTCTCTGACATTTTCTTTCTAATCTTTGACATTTGGTGATATATTTGATCATTATTGAGATGTAATCATATCAAAAGTTTAGTTTAGTTTAGTTTAAAAACTCGAGACAACAGATGTGTACCTGAATGAACTGCTTTTTGTTAAACGTCGGTAGTCAAAAAGGATGAAAAGTACAGTTAGCAAAACATAGCAATATCATCCATTTTGTTCAATCTTTATCTCAAAAGTTAACTGTAACTCAGGCTGTTAAATAAATGTTGTGGTGTACAAAGTACAATATTTCCTTCAGAGATTTAGAGAAGTATAAGTAGCATCAAAAGTAAATACTCCGGGATAGTACAAGTACCTTAAAAATGTACATAAGTAAAATACTTGAGGAAATGTTCTTTCCATTACAGTCTACAGCAAACTATTCTTGACTAACTTGCATTAATCTAAAGCTTGACCCTGAAGCAGGATCAGCAGCTAGCATCCTGTCAGAGAGCTGTCAGTGCTGAGAGGAACAACACCTCTATGGAGGTTTCTCATTTCCCCTCCTCGACTCCTCGGTCCTCCGGTAGTGACCCGGAAATGGATTTCAGCGCGCCATGTTGAAGGACATCTAATTTCTCTAAATGCACATCGAGGACCGAGGTGTGTGTTGTACAGTGTGTAGGTGTGTGTGTGTGGTTCAGTGTGTAGGTGTGTGTGTGGTACAGTGTGTAGGTGTGTGTGTGTGGTTCAGTGTGTAGGTGTGTGTGTGGTACAGTGTGTAGGTGTGTGTGTGTGGTTCAGTGTGTAGGTGTGTGTGGTACAGTGTGTAGGTGTGTGTGTGTGGTACAGTGTGTAGGTGCGTGTGGTACAGTGTGTAGGTGTGTGTGTGTGGTACAGTGTGTAGGTGCGTGTTGTACAGTGTGTAGGTGTGTGTTGTACAGTGTGTAGGTATGTGTGTGTTGTACAGTGTGTAGGTGCGTGTTGTACAGTGTGTAGGTGTGTGTTGTACAGTGTGTAGGTGTGTGTGTGTTGTACAGTGTGTAGGTGCGTGTTGTACAGTGTGTAGGTGCGTGTTGTACAGTGTGTAGGTGTGTGTGTTGTACAGTGTGTAGGTGTGTGTTGTACAGTGTGTAGGTGCGTGTTGTACAGTGTGTAGGTGCGTGTTGTACAGTGTGTAGGTGCGTGTTGTACAGTGTGTAGGTGTGTGTTGTACAGTGTCTAGGTATGTGTGTGTTGTACAGTGTGTAGGTGCGTGTTGTACAGTGTGTAGGTGTGTGTTGTACAGTGTCTAGGTGTGTGTGTGTTGTACAGTGTGTAGGTGTGTGTTGTACAGTGTGTAGGTGTGTGTGTGGTACAGTGTGTAGGTGCGTGTTGTACAGTGTGTAGGTGCGTGTTGTACAGTGTGTAGGTGCGTGTTGTACAGTGTGTAGGTGTGGTGTGGTGGTACAGTGTGTAGGTGCGTGTTGTACAGTGTGTAGGTGCGTGTTGTACAGTGTGTAGGTGCGTGTTGTACAGTGTGTAGGTGCGTGTTGTACAGTGTGTAGGTGTGTGTTGTACAGTGTCTAGGTATGTGTGTGTTGTACAGTGTGTAGGTGCGTGTTGTACAGTGTGTAGGTGTGTGTTGTACAGTGTCTAGGTATGTGTGTGTTGTACAGTGTGTAGGTGCGTGTTGTACAGTGTGTAGGTGTGTGTTGTACAGTGTCTAGGTATGTGTGTGTTGTACAGTGTGTAGGTGCGTGTTGTACAGTGTGTAGGTGTGTGTTGTACAGTGTCTAGGTGTGTGTGTGTTGTACAGTGTGTAGGTGTGTGTTGTACAGTGTGTAGGTGTGTGTGGTATAGTGTGTAGGTGCGTGTTGTACAGTGTGTAGGTGTGTGTGTGGTACAGTGTGTAGGTGTGTGTTGTACAGTGTCTAGGTGCGTGTTGTACAGTGTCTAGGTGCGTGTTGTACAGTGTCTAGGTGTGTGTGTTGTACAGTGTGTAGGTGCGTGTTGTACAGTGTGTAGGTGTGTGTTGTACAGTGTCTAGGTATGTGTGTGTTGTACAGTGTGTAGGTGCGTGTTGTACAGTGTGTAGGTGTGTGTTGTACAGTGTCTAGGTATGTGTGTGTTGTACAGTGTGTAGGTGCGTGTTGTACAGTGTGTAGGAGTGTGTTGTACAGTGTTTAGGTGTGTGTTGTACAGTGTCTAGGTATGTGTGTGTTGTACAGTGTGTAGGTGTGTGTTGTACAGTGTCTAGGTATGTGTGTGTTGTACAGTGTGTAGGTGTGTGTTGTACAGTGTGTAGGTGTGTGTTGTACAGTGTGTAGGTGCGTGTGGTACAGTGTGTAGGTGTGTGTGTGTGGTACAGTGTGTAGGTGTGTGTTGTACGGTACAGTGTGTAGGTGTGTGTTGTACAGTGTGTAGGTGTGTGTGTGTGGTACAGTGTGTAGGTGCGTGTTGTACAGTGTGTAGGTGTGTGTTGTACAGTGTGTAGGTGTGTGTGTGTACAGTGTGTAGGTGTGTGTGTGTACAGTGTGTAGGTGTGTGTGTGTGGTACAGTGTGTAGGTGTGTGTGTGTGGTACAGTGTCTAGGTGTGTGTGTGGTGCAGTGTGTAGGTGCGTGTTGTACAGTGTGTAGGTGTGTGTGGTACAGTGTCTAGGTGTGTGTGTGGTACAGTGTCTAGGTGTGTGTGTGGTACAGTGTGTAGGTGCGTGTTGTACAGTGTGTAGGTGTGTGTGTGGTACAGTGTCTAGGTGTGTGTGTGGTACAGTGTGTAGGTGCATGTTGTACAGTGTGTAGGTGCGTGTTGTGCGTGTTGTACAGTGTGTAGGTGCGTGTTGTACAGTGTGTAGGTGCGTGTGGTACAGTGTGTAGGTGCGTGTTGTACAGTGTGTAGGTGCGTGTTGTACAGTGTGTAGGTGCGTGTTGTACAGTGTGTAGGTGCGTGTTGTACAGTGTGTAGGGGTGTGTGGTGTGTACAGTGTGTAGGTGCGTGTTGTACAGTGTGTAGGGCGTTGTGGTACAGTGTGTAGGTGCGTGTGGTACAGTGGTAGGTGCGTGGTGTACAGTGGTAGGTGCGTGTTGTACAGTGTGTAGGTGCGTGTTGTACAGTGTGTAGGTGCGTGTTGTACAGTGTGTAGGTGCGTGTTGTACAGTGTGTAGGTGTGTGTGTTGTACAGTGTCTAGGTGTGTGTGTGTTGTACAGTGTGTAGGTGTGTGTTGTACAGTGTGTGTAGGTGTGTGTGGTACAGTGTGTAGGTATGTGTGGTGGTGTGTGTTGTACAGTGTGTAGGTGTGTGTGGTACAGTGTGTAGGTGTGTGTTGTACAGTGTGTAGGTGCGTGTGTAGGTGTGTGTTGTACAGTGTGTAGGTGCGTGTTGTACAGTGTGTAGGTGGTGTTGTACAGTGTCTAGTGTATGGTGCTGTTGTACAGTGTGTAGGTAGTGTGTTGTACAGTGTCTAGGTATGTGTGTGTTGTACAGTGTGTCTAGCGTTGTAGTGTGTAGGTGTGTGTTACAGTGTGTAGGTATGTGTGTGTTGTACAGTGTGTAGGTGCGTGTTGTACAGTTGTAGGGTATGTTGTAAGTGTCTAGGTATGTGTGTGTTGTACAGTGTGTAGGTATGTGTGTGTGGTACAGTGTGTAGGTGCGTGTTGTACAGTGTGTAGGTGCATGTTGTACAGTGTGTAGGTGCGTGTTGTACAGTGTGTAGGTGTGTGTTGTACAGTGTCTAGGTATGTGTGTGTTGTACAGTGTGTAGGTGCGTGTTGTACAGTGTGTAGGTGTGTGTTGTACAGTGTCTAGGTGTGTGTGTGTGTACAGTGTGTAGGTGTGTGTTGTACAGTGTGTAGGTGTGTGTGGTACAGTGTGTAGGTGCGTGTTGTACAGTGTGTAGGTGTGTGTGTGGTACAGTGTGTAGGTGTGTGTTGTACAGTGTGTAGGTGCGTGTTGTACAGTGTGTAGGTATGTGTGTGTTGTACAGTGTGTAGGTGCGTGTTGTACAGTGTATAGGTGTGTGTTGTACAGTGTCTAGGTATGTGTGTGTTGTACAGTGTGTAGGTGCGTGTTGTACAGTGTGTAGGTGTGTGTTGTACAGTGTCTAGGTGTGTGTGTGTTGTACAGTGTGTAGGTGTGTGTTGTACAGTGTGTAGGTGCGTGTGGTACAGTGTGTAGGTGCGTGTTGTACAGTGTGTAGGTGTGTGTGTGTGGTACAGTGTGTAGGTGTGTGTTGTACGGTACAGTGTGTAGGTGTGTGTTGTACAGTGTGTAGGTGTGTGTGTGGTACAGTGTGTAGGTGCGTGTTGTACAGTGTGTAGGTGTGTGTTGTACAGTGTGTAGGTATGTGTGTGTACAGTGTGTAGGTGTGTGTTGTACAGTGTAGGTGTGTGTGTGTGGTACAGTGTCTAGGTGTGTGTGTGGTGCAGTGTGTAGGTGCGTGTTGTACAGTGTGTAGGTGCGTGTGGTACAGTGTGTAGGGTGTGTGTGTGGTACAGTGTGTAGGTGTGTGTGTGGTACAGTGTGTAGGTGCGTGTTGTACAGTGTGTAGGTGCGTGTGGTACAGTGTGTAGGTGCGTGTGGTACAGTGTGTAGGTGCGTGTGGTACAGTGTGTAGGTGCGTGTGGTACAGTGTGTAGGTGCGTGTGGTACAGTGTGTAGGTGCGTGTTGTACAGTGTGTAGGTGCGTGTGGTACAGTGTGTAGGTGGTGTGGTACAGTGTGTAGGTGCGTGTGGTACAGTGTGTAGGTGCGTGTGGTACAGTGTGTAGGTGCGTGTTGTACAGTGTGTAGGTGCGTGTTGTACAGTGTGTAGGTGCGTGTGGTACAGTGTGTAGGTGCGTGTGGTACAGTGTGTAGGTGCGTGTGGTACAGTGTGTAGGTGCGTGTGTGGTACAGTGTGTAGGTGTGTGTGTGTTGTACAGTGTGTAGGTGCGTGTGGTACAGTGTGTAGGTGTGTGTGTGTGGTACAGTGTGTAGGTGTGTGTGTGGTACAGTGTGTAGGTGTGTGTGTGGTACAGTGTGTAGGTGTGTGTGTGGTACAGTGTGTAGGTGTGTGTGTGGTACAGTGTGTAGGTGCGTGTTGTACAGTGTGTAGGTGCGTGTTGTACAGTGTGTAGGTGCGTGTGGTACAGTGTGTAGGTGCGTGTGGTACAGTGTGTAGGTGCGTGTAGGTGCGTGTTGTACAGTGTGTAGGTGTGTGTGTGGTACAGTGTGTAGGTGCGTGTGTGGTACAGTGTGTAGGTGCGTGTGTGGTACAGTGTGTAGGTGCATGTGTGGTACAGCTGTGTAGGTGCGTGTGTGGTACAGTGTGTAGGTGCGTGTGTGGTACAGTGTGTAGGTGCGTGTGTGGTACAGTGTGTAGGTGCGTGTTGGTACAGTGTGTAGGTGCGTGTGGTACAGTGTGTAGGTGCGTGTGTACAGTGTGTAGGTGCGTGTGGTACAGTGTGTAGGTGCGTGTTGTACAGTGTGTAGGTGCGTGTTGTACAGTGTGTAGGTGCGTGTGGTACAGTGTGTAGGTGCGTGTTGTACAGTGTGTAGGTGCGTGTTGTACAGTGTGTAGGTGCGTGTGGTACAGTGTGTAGGTGCGTGTGGTACAGTGTGTAGGTGCGTGTGGTACAGTGTGTAGGTGCGTGTTGTACAGTGTGTAGGTGCGTGTTGTACAGTGTGTAGGTGCGTGTGTGCGTAGATGCGGCGGACAGACAGGTCTCAGTTGGTTTGGTGTCCTATGCTTACTTTTAATACTTGTAAATAAAACTTTTGGCCCGTAATTTCATTTCCTCATTGTAGCGACCAGAGAGGGGGGGGGGGGGGGGGTGGGGGGGGGGGGGATATATCCAGTCTCTGATAGTGTTACGTTATTATGAGAGTGCTCTCATACTTGATTCTGAAATTGTATATATTTATATAAATATATGTGTGTGTGTGTGTGTGTATATATGTCATCATTAATGGACGTCTCTTTAAAATGACCGCTCAGAGGAGAGGATTTCTCATTTCTCTAACCGTCTGCTGCTTCCCCTCCTTTCTCCTCGGTTCCCCTCCTCGACTCCTCCGCTCGCATCTCGTGTGGGCGGGACTGAGACACGAGGATAGGAGTCGAGGAGGGGAGTCGAGGAGGGGAATTTGAGAAATTAGAAACCTTCTATATCTGGACACCTGCTGATGAGTCTGAGAACTGAGAGGCTGATCCCAGAGCTGTGTCCTCATTAGGATTTATACAAATGACTTGTGATATATAATGCAGCACTTCACGAACATCCACATTTACACAACTATTTTAAGCACCTAATGGGGCATTCAATTATAGAGAATATGAAAAATGGAACCCTCAATGTAAATAATTGAATATATATGTAAAAGAAAACAGTAAAAACATCCCATCACAATTTCCCAGAGCCCAGAGTGACATCTTTAAACTATTACATATGAGATTTAAAATGAAACAGAGTCGGAAGCTAATCTTAACATTTAAAAGGCTGGAGAAATTGTTGTGTTGGCCAACTGATTAGGAATCAAAAATAAATGTCAGTCAAAAATCTAACTGATCAAATCTGTTTTTGACTGATCTCATGCTCTATTCTAACTGCAGGCCTGCCTGCTCATGGGCATCTAGTTATCCCGATGGCAGAAAGGGAACAGAGTGCGAAGAGTCTTTCCAGACACACAGATGTTGCTGCTCATCTGTAACCCAGAGAGTGCTCCACTTACTCTGTAACCTAGAGTGGTGCGGGACCGAGTCCTAAAAACCTGGAAGTGAGTTAGCATTTTACCACTACCGGTTCCCTCATCTCGGAGTCAATGGTTTTTTTAAATGTGTTTTTGGTTAGCAGCCTGAATAGGGTATGTGGTTAACACAAGCTGAAGAGTTTTTTACGTTTTGTTCTACGACATTAAATACGTCAGTGGCCACTGGTGAATTTCCAAAGCTTCTATGTGTCATACAAACGCTGGTTGCTAACAAGTGTCAGCCGGAGGATTAGCCGCCTTTAGCTTGGCGGTGGTGACGTGAAGTCATGTGACCTTAATGTAGTTCCTTTATAGCGCAACATTAGCTTCTCAGTTCAGGAGATTGAATTTATGCTTCAAAAATCATAAAGTGATGTTAATATGTGGAGATTATCCAGCTGAACTGAACATGTAGTATTCTAAATGTGTGTTGGCCAACAAAATTATTTTCTGTAATATTCCAAAATCTATTAGGGAAATCCCATTGCTTTTGTTGAGGGAGTCCTTGTGATCTTCCAGGTCAGACTACGAAAACACATCATCACTGCCCCACTCTGCTGTCTGTCCCCCTATCAATGCACCAGTACACAGCTCCGCCTCCTCCCACTCACTATAGTTAAATATAATATTTGTTTACTCGTCATGTTATAGTCTTGTAATATTTATTTTATAGGGTTTTATATTTTTGCATCGATTCACTTAGTCTTGTGTCTTATTTTTCCCGGAGAGGAATCATTATTTATTTTATTCTTATTATCATACCTTATAGCAAAATGTGTCTCTTAACCTGTTCAAATGTTATATTTTGCTGCTATGCTGCATTTATAGGAAAAGGTCTTAACATCTGATCTGAGGGGAATTTCTTGCTGTGTGCCATTTTGTAAAGCACTTTGAGCTGCACATGCTGTATGAAAAGTGCTATATATAAATAAAGCTTTATGATATAAGGGATTTCTGGTTCCGATGATGACACGCCCTTACCGTCGGGACAGCAGGTCCTCCCTGTCCTGGCTCCTCGAGCTCTCGGGGCCCACCGAGGTGGCCCCTGCAGGCAGCTGGCTGAGCTGGTCCATCACCTCCAGGCCGCTCTCCTCTGCTATCTGGTGGATCAGGTCATCCACCTGGTCCTGAGGTGTGGTCAGCGTCGTCGCAGAGCTCATGGAGTCCTCCATCACCTGGTGTAGGATTGAGTAGTATGGTTTAGAATAAGACAAAAGAAAAAGCCACAGGTGAACAACTGGGATTAGTTTAAGTCACACATGTCCTTTTTATCTGAATATGGACTATCTAAAAATGTTGAGTTGTCAAAGCAGGCTTTGTTCAAAACACTGGAAAGAAAATACAAATAAACATAGTGTGGAACCACTCACTGAGGTGTGGACGTCCAGGTTCTGGACTTGGGTTTCAAACTTATCCATGACTAGGGAGACCTTCTGGAGATCCATGGAGCCAAGAGCTTTGTCCAGAGCTTTGGTCACCTGGCCCATGCTTTTGGTAACCTGATGGTAATAAAAGCCTTTATAATGCATACCGAAAATGAAATGAGCTGGTTCTAAGCTGTGTACAGTGTACGGGAGACAGCACCACAGAGGTTAAACAGTTACTCACCCCCTTCATGGTGACAGCAGTCTGGACTTTAGAAGCCACAGCGTCCACTCGAGACGCCATGCGCAGCCAATTCAGGCCTTCGTTTTTTTTTCGGATAGCGTTCTCTGCATAAATTCTGGCACATTCCACATTTTTCTGCTGCAATGCCTGGTGATGAGACAAATATATTGTTAACACTGGAAGATGCATCTGCAATGTACCTCATTTAAATTAATCTTCCATGTATGTGTACACATGTTTGAACGGTTAAGACCAACACACAGCAATACACTTCATTTGACCTAAAAAAATCACACATTATACAGCATTAAAAACAAAGTGCTATATTCTACTAAGATATATAGGAAATACAACATAGGATGGACGGAGGATACATACAAAATAAAAATAAGTTTGTAAATGTCATCTCCTCTTGTTTGTAGAGATGACATTTGTTGTTAGTATTCTCATTGTATATGAGATATCACTGGATATCCTTGTTTAAATTGCATATTGAAAGGTGAAGACTTTTCTTTTTGCCGCTGCTTTTAATTGAACTATTCACATCTTAAACTGCACTGTAACTTTTATCCATGTATTTTTTCTTTTAATGTTTATTTTCTTTTCTTTTCAATGACTGATTTTAAATGCCATTTTCTTAATGTCTTCCATTTTTGTAAAGCACTTTGAATTGCCTTGTGTTGAAAGGTGCTATATAAATAAACTTGCCTTGCCTTGCCTTGAAGCTGACAAGTTGACATTAGAAAAACTAACAGTCACATTTTAAACAGTAAAAAATGTTGTGACCCCATCACCATGTTGATATCTCCTCTGTAATCTGATACCCAAACATGCATATAAACAGTAACAGAGATGTCCAATGACTTTACAAAAGGAATATTAACACAACAAACAACCAAAGGGCCCTCCTAGTCAATGCCAAAGATATACTGCCCCCTGCGTGACACTCCTGATGTCATACTGTAGGACCAATACACGTGGATTTACTGAATACATTATTTAAATAAAAACTATAATAATAATAATTACATATTACAGTTAAAACATGTTGGATTTAGTCATTCTATTGAGTTTTTATTAACAAATGAATTGAACAAACTTGATTTAGATTTAACAATTATCTGGTGGAATTTGATTCATATTTACAAATGATCAAGGAGAAATCCATTTGTATTTATTATTAATCTGGGAATAAAGTATTTACATTTTGTGAATATATGTGTGAAATGTATTTATATTTTCTGAATATCTATTTGAAATGAATGTATGGATTCATATTTATATAATGTACATTAATAATTATAGTGCATATAACAATAACAGAAAAAGATTTCCAATAATTACGCCTTAAATTCATGTTTTTTTTATACATCTTGAAAATACAATTGAACATTGAATAAATTGTAATGTTGTTAAAAAACGAATATCTAGCTAATGGTAAAAAAGTTTGAAAACCAAAAGTGTTTTAGTTCAGAATATTTTAAATATGAGAAAAGACATAAAACAGGATGATGTCAAGCAAAGAAAAAAGCTTCCCGTTTGTTTCAAACTCCATCTTAATTACTGACTGTATTATCGACTAATATATTCAATTATGACTCGTCAAATAAGCCTTTATTGTCATTTGTCATTGTCTAGGCTATACTTAGAAATGACTTCATAAATCTGGAGACAAGAGTTCCTGGCACAAAGACAGCCACACCCAAACACCGTCACCACCTTCAGCTGCCAAATAGAAAGACCACAAAGCACGTTCTACAACCTTTATATAAGGAAAGAGAAGAAAGAAAAGAGACTTTGGGCTGCAGATAGGATCCGTCTGGATGATTAACACCATTCACACTTAGTGAGTGAATACAACCGGAAAACTAATCACCAAACTAAGTGTATTTGTCAAAAAACAAACAAATCAAAAACTCTAAATCAAAGTGCAGCTGAAGTACCAGGGGTTACATCTTACGCAGGATCCATTCCAATGTGCAAGAATCGGAGATGTCCACCATCAAACAGAACAAAGAACAATAGGAGGTCAAACTATTTGGTAAAACACATGTACCTTTCCTCGTGCCTAAACACCCTCCAAAAAGAGGAGCAAAAACAGCAACTTAAATGAACTATGATAATTACACTTAATAAACGTTAAAATAATCTAAAGAAAATAAATGTTTAACTATTAAATAATACTTAACAATGAATATCTCCAACACAAAGCTTGACCTTTTAAAAAAAAATATTTTTGTAGTGTTCACAGTAGAGATGAAGATAGAAAGTAATTACAGAGGGGGAAAGGAGTCTAACAACTAAGACGGAAAGGGAACTGATGACACATTGTGATGACATCATTCAGCCCCGCCCCAGAGGCTCGGCTTCAGCCTGGCAGTGTGCTCACCTTCTTGACCTTGGCCTGCTCCTTCTCAGCCTCCTTCTCTGACTTCTTGGCCAGTCTTTCGAGCTGCTTGGAAGTGAACTGTGATCCACAGAGAAACATTCAAAGTAAATGAATAAACATGTTTAAGTTAGAACAACCTAATATAGATGAAACCTTTTTGCAGGTACATACCTTTAGCTGGAAGAGTGTTTCTGTGGAGACAGTGGGAGACAGAGTGTGTATTATATAAACAGTAACATATAGCAATATACTAACTTCGAATTATATCATAATAAATTGTTAAGAAAATTAACAGAATTGTTCAAAAAGAAACAGTAAGGAGACATATAAAGGAACCTTTTACTTCTAAATGTTTTCAGAAGTAGTTCTTAACATCTGACGCCCTTTGCATCAGGAAAACCTTTTTCTTGATAATCATTTTGGTTCACATTTGGTATGGTCCTCTGGTGCCTCTTTTCCAATACACTTTACAAATATTGTCAAAAAACTACAAATACACAACTGGAGACAATATAAATGATTCTAACATAAAATCATAAAAGGCAAAAATGCTGTCAAATTCAAAGCAAAACATAAACAAAAAACAATATATAGAGAATAAATAAATGCGTTTCAGTTATCATGTAATGAGGAAATAATACAACATGATTCACTATATCAAATGTGTTATCTTACTTTTTATAACCTAGCTCAATTAAAATGTCCCTATAATATAATCAATAAATAGAACTTAAAGAAAAAACAACAACTTTATTTGACATTCTGGTAAAAAGCTAGTGTTTCTTTCGCATAAGTGCTCATGTTTTGAGCAATTGTAAACCTTAGTGTCTTATATAGTTTGTCGAAGGTAGCGTTAAGACAAGATGTTAAATTAATCAGAAAAAATAAATGAATAGTCAGTGTAGCAACTATAGTTACATAATATGATAAACGAAACAACTGGAAATCAAAACGCCTGACAGCTGAGCTAATAAAGCTAACAACCCACCCAAGCTAACCAGCTAATGTAAGCCAACATTAGGTTGATTATATATATAGCTTAAAACAGGAAACACCTATCAAGACGGATCGTTAGGCTGTTAAATCAGGACATACCATCCATGTCAAGAAGAATTTGATTCCAGTTGAGCACAGGAAAATATATTTAACAGTCTCGTCTCGGTTTGTTTTGATGGTGGATCTGAAACATCTGATACTGGACTTCCTGGTTCGGGTATTCTTCTTCGCTTGTTTTTTTAATTACAGGTTGCAAACGTTAGTTATGAAGTGCATACTGCCACATACTGGACTGGAGTATATCGTCACGTGAATTCATATTATTGTATTAATATATGCTAGTTAATAAAGGTTTAACTTGTTCAAATGAACAGGTAATACAGAGAATATAATACATGTAAAGTAACGTGTTGTTACCATAGACTGTATATATAAAGGTTATTACTATCAGTGGTGGAAAGTTACTAAGTGCTTTTACTAAAGTACTGCACTCAAGTTCACATTTAAGGTACTTGTACTTAACCCCAGTATTTTAATATTTTAATTGAACCCTTTCACTACTTTATACTTCTACTCTGCTACATTTTGGTAGCCAATTGTGTTCTTTTTAATCCACATCATTTATTTTACATATGTGTTAACTAGTTACTTCATAAATTCTGATTTTGACACACAATACTTAGAAAAAACTTAAAGAATATGAGTATTCGTATTGATTTAACCATCCAACATTATATTTAAGTCAATCTAATCATGAGTGGTTTAACAGAAATTGTATTTGAAGTTTTTGGTTTCACAGATCCAGCTTCTTAAAGGTGTCCTAAAAAAAGCAAAATGCACTTTTTGATGTCTTTTAAACATAAATATTTGTTTCACAGTGTGTCAGAAAATAAAACCCTCTCTCTTTTCCTCTGATCCCACATCTCTAAAAACGGGGATACAACGGAGCTGATCCAGATTTGCTGCCGATATGAGGTAATATCGGAAATGTGGGATGGCTTTACACCCACAGCCCTATCAGAAACGGCCCTATCAGAAACAATGTGCAACGTGTTTTGGACGTAATATGGTCTTTGTTTACATTAGCAAGCATCGCTAACACTCAGAGCTAACCTGTACTGGAGAGAGTATGTGTAAAGAACCTTGTAGTAAACCCGCAAGAGAAAAAGCATTTGGGCTCCATATTAGCCGCATTCCCACCGGAGTACTTTTCCCCGTACTTTTCGCGTTTAGTTCCGTTAGTACCACTTATGTCGCGTTCACACCAAAAAGAGCACTTAATCTCGGGAACTTTCACCCCCATTTTTAGTGCCTGCTGAGAGATGGTACTTTCCTGGGGGAAAAAAGTGCCTCAGTTCTGATTGGCTGGGCGAATTGCAAACCACGCCCCGTACAACTCTGAAATGTTTTGTAGAGCCGCCATTTTATTATCCTCGCATTAGCATTATTAGCATTAGCATTCGCCCAGCGCACAAACGCAGAGAGACTAACTTATGGCAACACAAAAGAAAACATGGGAGCGGTGGAGATGAGGAGGTGTCGGCGTTCTGGCGATTTACTCGGAAGGCTTCAGTAGAAGCTGCTGGGAGTCCCAGCAGCTTCTACTGAAGCCAGTCCCCAACTCCGGGGACTTCCGGCCGGGGACTCCGGGTGGCAGTATACGCCGTGAAGTTGTTTGCGGCCTGCCAGTAAACCCAAAGCAGAAGAAGACGAGGGAATTTATTCCGGTGTGAACGCGATCTGTACTAAATGCCCTGGGGTAATAAGTGCCGGGGCACTAAGTGCCGGCACTAAATACAGCAAAGTACTTTGTGTGAACGCGCCTATTGTTTCAGAAATAATCCTTGATGTGGTTTTGAACATGACGTTTAATTACGCCAGCATTTAGCTGGGAATCTGCAGGCAGAGAGGAGACCTCACTGCTTGCCTTGCCGTGCTCAAAAGGGGGCGGGGCCAGCAGCTACAGACCCAGAATCAGCACTTCTCTAACCAGGCTGAAACAGAGGGATATGAGGGATGTCTAAAATGCATGATCTGTTTGGTATTTTGAGCAAAACACATCATAGACATGTTTTTTAATATATTTTTGAGACCCATAATATATGCCTAAAAATAGCATGATAGGAGATCTTTAAATTTAACTGCAATACTTAAAACTTAAAGCTCCTAAAATTAAACTTAAAACACTCAAACCTAAAGCGTAGCTTATTAGAGCGTGACTTAGTGCTTAGCTCTTTTTGCTGGTGCATGTGGGCTTTGGCTCACCCGAAACATCCATGTTGTAGAGCGGAGGACTCCAGCCCCGCAGGACACAGACAGACCGTCTTCATCAACTGTCTCTGTGTCCATCGGACGGTCCAGTTGCTCCCACAGCTTTTGCTTAATAGGACGACCTAGAACCAAACTTTATGGAAGCAGGTGACCGTTCTGGAACATTTGAGGAGCGAAGAAGCACTAAATACATCTTTACGTTGAAGGAAAATAGAGAGATAGATTTCTA
Source organism: Trematomus bernacchii (assembly GCF_902827165.1). NCBI lineage: Eukaryota > Metazoa > Chordata > Actinopteri > Perciformes > Nototheniidae > Trematomus > Trematomus bernacchii. Next base: position 278,533 of record NW_022987617.1, on the reverse strand, counting down.
AGAGATTGCAAAGTCTGCAAATGAACTGACTAATTTGTGCCATAACGAACCTCAGCATGGCCTCCACAGCTCTATGGTAGATGGGCTGGAAGTCCTCTACTGAGCGGATCCTTTGAGGATCCTCAAGGTGCATGGGAGCAGTGGAGGTCTGGGGGCTGGGGGCCACGTTAGAGACAGGTGGCAGGTCAGCAGTTTTAGAAGGACGAGCCACGGAGGTCTGCTTCCTTTTCTGGGGAAGGTGTGCAGAAGCAGCAGGGAGACGGCGCTTTGTATTGGGCAGGTGGAGAAGGTCAGAAAAACACGAGAGGATGTCAGACTAGGAAACATCTTACTTAACAACATACCTTTATAATTTTACAAGAGGAAACATTTACATCAGATGCACTGCAGAGGAACACTTTGTCAAAATGAAAGACCATTTACATTTGACTGGACATTAAACATTCACAGAGTGAAGCAAAGTAAATCAGTAATATGTGATGGAGCTTGATAAGAAGTTACTGAAAGGTGACTCAAGTAAGCAGTGCATTAGTCCTGTAGAGTGACCTTGTATAGACCCAAAACATTTAGTATTGACAATATAAAATAAAAAACATAAATGAAGGAATATGAAACATGTAATCAAAGTCTGAAACCTCCTCAAGACGAGACAGGTTAGGTAACAAAGCCAGACCCGCCTCATGTCAGTTAATATTGTGCTTTAGTGACACATATTTACTATATACTATATACATTTTGCATATGTCTGTTTATTGTATGAAAATATAAAATGTTCTGGAAATAACGCTAAGTTAATCAAAGTCTCTAATTAGCTACATTCAAATTCAAAATATTAATGTATTTCAGCTTGGAGCGAGGCGAAATAGCCTACAAGGGATATAAATGATTTGCATTAGATATATAAAACAAGTATTTGTTAATATTATCACATGTGGCCGTAGTAGCAGTAGTTTTAATCAATGCATGAGTATTTTTGGTATTTTTTTAATGCCTAGATTAATCTATTGAGTCGTTACAGCAGCAAACTTGACCTTAATCTGATGCATACAGTGTTGACTGGTGATAGAGGAGCCTGAATGATTTGATACTGTAAGCATCAGTGAACTATGAGGTTTCTCAAAGTGTCCACGGTGCATTACATTGGAAACAACAGGGCCTTTCACAGTCATGAAATCTTACATTTTCCATGACCTAAGTCGCTTTTCTCGCTTTAATAACTCTCTGGGACTCTTTAGCTCTTGTCAGGATGTAAAATGACTTGAGTAGAAGCGATCATTTGGAAGGAATCGCAGAGTGAAAGATGACAAAATACTTTTCTTGACCGTGCTCAGGTTGTTTCTGTTTAAATGATGATCCCATATTAATGCTGCTCCTGCGTAAAACCACAGCAACCATGGAATCCTCTACGTCCATCTTGTGAACCCCGTCACGTTTCACCTCTCATATAAAGTTTATGCTATCAGCCTGAGATAAAGTTAATATCAATATGAATCTGTAGACATAACTAAACTGGAGATGTTTTGCATGCAGTGTTCAGTTTGCTAGCTTAGAGACAAATCACAATATGTACATCATAAACATATAGGCGCACCAATCTAGTGATATAAATGTTTTATCCTTATCTTCAACCTGAAAACAACAGGCTACTTGATGGGAACAAATTATGAAAGCACTGTGTTCTGTGACATACTTTACCCTCAGTGAAGTGTTGAAGCTGAACCACTTCCAAACAATGTTTTCCCCAGGAACATGTTTCAACTGGCAGTATTTGTAACACCACATGTCATTCCTCCTCCATCACACACAACACATGTCATTCCTCCTCCATCACACACAACACATGTCATCCCTCCTCCATCACACACAACACATGTCACCCCTCCTCCATCACACACAACACATGTCATCCCTCCTCCATCACACACAACACATGTCACCTCTCCTCCATCACACACAACACATGTCATCCCTCCTCCATCACACACAACACATGTCATCCCTCCTCAATCACACACAACACATGTCACCCCTCCTCCATCACACACAACACATGTCACCCCTCCTCCATCACACACAACACATGTCATCCCTCCTCCATCACACACAACACATGTCATCCCTCCTCCATCACACACAACACATGTCATCCCTCCTCCATCACACACAACACATGTCATCCCTCCTCAATCACACACAACAGATGTCATCCCTCCTCCATCACACACAACACATGTCATCCCTCCTCAATCACACACAACACATGTCATCCCTCCTCAATCACACACAACACATGTCATCCCTCCTCAATCACACACAACACATGTCATTCCTCCTCAATCACACACAACTCATGTCATTCCTCCTCCATCACACACAAACATATGCAATAAAGCAGGAAACAGTGTGTCCAGAGGGTGGCGCTAGAGGACAGTCTGAGTCCCTACACAGATCAAGGGTTATCCTCTGTATAGTGTTACGGCTGTATGTATTCCCTGTTTCTTTTTCCTTTTGGTTCCTCTACCCAGGTGTGCTGCATTGCTGCAACGAGGTTCAGACGAGGTGCACCTGGAGAAAGAAGAGCTTAAAAGCTCCATTGCAGCAGCAGAAGAGGGAGGCCTCTGGTGTGGGGACTGCTGGGTTTCTGCCTCTCATCCTAGGATGCATAGTTGAACATTTGAAATGTTGATAAGAATAAATCCTATGGATTTGATGATTTTAAAGGTGTCTTTTGTGTTCTATTTGGGTCCGTGGTGGAATTTTGTTAGCCCCATAGGGCCATTTTAAGGGTGGGGCGTAACAATAGGGAGTCAAAAGACACATACTGGCCGTTTCTCAATCGCGAGGATATTGGCTTCCAAGCCAATATTTCAAGGATGCTACGTCATCGAGTGCCGCCGAAGGACTGTTCCAATCTCCAGCAAACTTGGAATTCCACCGAGGCCGCGTCCTTGGTTTGGGGGAAATTTCGAGGCTGCACATGGGTAGACTTCGCGTCCTTAAAATCCCCACAATGCTTTGCGCATGGACCAATTTCCCCAAATCTGTGGCGGAAGATGTAAGGCGGGGCCTCTCATATGACGCACACCTGCACACTTGCTAGCCTGTTCCACTCTTCGTTTTCCGAATAGCAGGAAGTATTCTTGCCTTGCTTCTGAAGCAAGATGCTCGGCTCGGCTGTGCTACCAAGCCAGCGTCCTCGCGATTGAGAAACGGCCACAGTCACTGGAGTGTCAGTTTGCAACATTTCAGATATTACATTATCTAGTTCACAATGAAAAGAGGGAAATGTTGTACCCTTGCTGTACTCATTTTTATTTAATGATTTACTTTTTATACAAATACATTTTTAATGGTATATATTATCTACTAATGTACTCAAAACCTTCCAAAATGTGCTCCAAATTGACGAAATACAACATTACAAATCTATTTTATGTATATATCACAAAAACAGAATAATATATTATTTTATAAGAGAACAACATTTTAATACAAGAGGCATTCTGCACAATGACTACTTTTACTTTTCATACTTCAGTAAATGTAGCTGATAATACTTCTGTTCTTTTTTAAATGATTAGTTCTTATCATGTGAATATAAATAAATAAATAATTATATATATATATATATATATATATATATATATATATATTAAACACTTTGTCAGGAAATACTCTGATCTACGCATACTTACTGTGAGATGTTTAATTAAAGTTAGTATAGAGAGAGATTAAAATCTTGACTGACAGACTTTTTCATTGGCCAATAAGAAATTAGGAAACTAAAAACCCTTTATAACGGCTTACTAACAATTCTAACAGACGTAATGACTTATTAGAAAGTGAGAGACACAGGATCAGATGGTTGCAGACATTAATCAATTGAGTCGTTACAGAAGTATACCTGACCGCCTTATCTCTGTAACGACTCAATTGATTAAACAAAGACTTAAGTTATAGTGTTTAATGTTATTTATTGTAGAGTAGCCTAAATGATTTGATAATTGCGCGGTCTGGTTGGAATGGTCACTGTCTGCAGAGCGTGCGCGTTTTCTTTTAAAAGTGGTTTCTTGGTAACTGACTGATGCTACTAGCTGCACCATTATTCAGTACAAGGCCAGCTCTGGACCCTGTCAGTTACCTCGGTATCTCAGTCACTACCAACCTCTCAGATATGTCTTTCATCGGGAAGCTGTTGAGTGGAGGAGAGAAGCTGACGAAGCCCTGCCGGCCGGAGGAGACGGAGCCTCTGCCGGACCGAGAGGAGCTGCTGGGGAAGAAAAGGGAGTTTCTGAAGAAGAAGATTGACCAGGAGTTTCTGTTTGCCAAGACCAACAGTAGGAAGAACAGAAGAGGTATCTTAAAATGTGTTGTATATTCTTTGTATATCATTTAATAAACTTTAAACCTAGTCAAGAGAGGTATTGTCAGTTTTTTTCAACATGTAGCTTCAATTATTAAGCTAGCACTCAAGCTAACGTTAACTCTTGCTAACAGAACAAGCTAAGCTAAGTTATTGTTCACAGATGTGTTACATTTTTTTTGGCTATTCAATGTAGCTTACATAAAGAGTTATTCAAATAAAATCACATTATTACATGAATGCAAGACATTTTGACATACACACTGTGGTAAAAAGCACATGGTGAACCATAATTTAACAATTGAGAAACTGTTAATGGGTTTAAAAAAACGACATCAAAGAAATAATCAGCATTTGTTAAATAACATAAGAGTATTGTCATTTAAAAAATGTTTTACGCATACCTAAATGGAACGTGTGAACCTTTAAATCAATGTACTCTAACACACTGATGGAAAAAAGACAAAAGATTTCCAATGGTCAGAAATAAAAGGAAAGTGCTCCATGATTTACATCATTGTGCAAAAAGGTCCAGTACAACAAGAGGGAGATACCACAGTGTAGATAATATGGAAAAAGTCTGACCATGACACAGTTAACTTTACTGTGTTTGTATCTCATCATATCACCCAACATTGAACATGAATTCTATTCCATTTAAATGCACCCGTTCAAGAACTCTGTTATCATGCAAGTGTATCTGTACTTGAGAAAATAATTTGCTCAGCTATCCTTCAAGAAACAGGAGGTCCTGTTTGTGTTTCGACACCTGATAGAAACTATATACATTATATACGTTTTTCGTTTTGCATGTTGAGAACATTCCTGCTCATTTACTGTATCTCTCCATGCGTTCCTTACAGGAGCTCTGCAGGCGCTGAAGAGAAAGAGGTGGTACGAGAAACATCTCAAGAACATCGACTGTGCTGTGAAGGCCATGAGGTCTGCTCATGAACACATGTAAGGCACCAGCACAGCAGCTCATCAGAGTTAAGAAGATCATCATTATGTAATCAGGATTGAATAGCAGGATTAGGTACAATGTTCAAATACATTTTAAAATCAAGAACACTATATAACAGCGAGCGATATTGCCTGAATTTTCTCTTTGGTTTCATTTAGACTAATTTTATTTTTCTAGATTTCAAAAAATTGGGGATTAACAGCAGGATTACAATGTTACAAAAAATGTAGGATATGTATGAATATAAATGTCATTATAGAATAAAAACATTGTTAAGAAGACCTTAAGTAGAAAAAGAAGGAGAACTCGCTAAAAATGTCAGCCTGTGGAGACAGGTTAAAATGTTGAATAATTCAAAGTGAAGTGAATGAACTGTATGTGGATGTTTTTATGACATACCATGAGATTGCATCCGTCTAACAGCAAATATATCATCCTCTTTTTCTTTCAAGCCTAATACAAAGTTAACGATAGAGTGCTGGCTTTTTTAGGGAGATTGTCAACAAGCTGAATGACGTGATGAAGGAAATCACAGAGGAGCACGATCTGACCCAGGACATGACCGAAACCCTCCTCAGTTCTGCCTGCTTTGAAGTGGAATTTGATGAGGTATCCTTTAGTTATTTCATTTTAGTGGGACTGAAGTTAAAACAAGTATTCTTTTATTTAACTGAGCCTATGTGTGTGTCTCCCTCAGGAAGAGCTGCTGGCAGAGCTGCAGAGGCTGGAGAACAGTTTGGATGAGAGTGTCTTTAATAAGGACGCAGCGGAGAGGAGGCTGCCATCCTCTGCATCACCTTCTCAACCTGGTAAAAACATCAATCACAATACACTTTTAGCTTAGATGGTAAAACAGGACGTGTCACACCACAGATCCAACGTGTTTTTTTCTCCCCAAAGCCATGACAGAGGAAGAAGACATTGAAGGAGATTTAGAGCGTCTGAGGTGCTGGGCGAGTGCTCCCTCATAGACACATCGGCCAAAAACACAGGCTGTAGGAGGAAAGGATGGAATAAATAAGCAGAAATGAAAGGATTGTTATGAGAGTTTTGTGAGAGCATTACATGTAAGGCGTAGGCTATTACAAACAATCTAAATCATTTATATTGTAGTGCTATGAGTTCTGTGATAGAGTTTTATAATACAATACTATACATAGTGGACTCGTCCTGTTAATTTGTGGGCCATGGGACATTTGTGACTTCCCTCCAAGTTATAATTTTGGTCCAATCCGTATGGAAATATCCACAGATATAATGTGCAGGTTACTATCCACACCAGAAGGGGGCGGTACATGACCACACACAGGCCGTTTTCACAATGACGTATGGGAACTATAGAGAGTGTGTGTGAAACTGCTCAATGAACTACATCTCTGGTCTCGCACAACAACACACATCACCAAGATGGCCGTCTTGCCAAAAAATCACTATCACCACAATGAAACACGTCCAGAAGAATGTCATGCAAAGCTCCCTGCCTGCCTGCCTTCCTTCGATTCTCCCTGAACGGCCTGATCTTTTTAATGTTCAATGTTAACCATTTGTGCAGATGGCATGAAGTAGAAAAAGATCGCCGATGCTAATGTAGCGTTAGCGTTAGCATGTCTCCCCCGGGGGCATCCGGGCTCAAACGGTGTATTATAGAATGATCACACCGGTGTGACAGTACTCTTCAAAGGGTTCACGAAATATGACTACACTTACTTACTTCATGTTAAGGCTAATACAAATGACAAGGCTAAGGCTGTAATGCTAACTAACGTGCTCACTTACGCGACTCTGGGATTTGTAGTCTTTCTAGTTGCGTATTTTGCATAGTCTTATATTTCAACAGTTTTACGACAAACTGTGACTTTTTTGACATGGAAATTATTTTTTAAGATTGACAAACATCATATGTGTAATTCATGGCACAATTCAAACGGGATCGAAAGATACGTTTTCTCTTCCCCGTACTTTTCGCGTTTAGTTCCGTTAGTACACCTTATGTCGCGTTCACACCAAAAAGAGTACTGAGTGCCTGGAACTTTTACCCCCATTTTTAGTGCCTGCTGAGAGATGGTACTTTCCTGGGGGAAAAAAGTGCCCCAGTTCTGATTGGCTGGGCGAATTGCAAACCACGCCCTGTACAACTCTGAAATGTTTTGTAGAGCCGCCATTTTATTATCCTCGCATTAGCATTATTAGCATTAGCATTCGCCCAGCGCACAAACGCAGAGAGACTACAGTAACTTATGGCAACACAAAAGAAAACATGGGAGCGGTGGAGATGAGGAGGTGTCGGCGTTCTGGCGATTTACTCGGAAGGCTTCAGTAGAAGCTGCTGGGAGTCCCAGCAGCTTCTACTGAAGCCAGTCCCCAACTCCGGGGACTTCCGGCCGGGGACTTCCGGCCGGGGACTCCGGGTGGCAGTATACGCCGTGAAGTTGTTTGCGGCCTGCCAGTAAACCCAAAGCAGAAGAAGACGAAGTGACGTCAGCGGCTCGTTTGCGTAATCTTCCCTCAGGGAACTTATTCCGGTGTGAACGCGATCTGTACTAAGTGCCCTGGGGTAATAAGTGCCGGGGCACTAAGTGCCAGCACTAAGTAGGGCAAAGTACTTGGTGTGAACGCGGCTATTGACTTCAATACATAATTTTTCCGAAATAAGGTCCCATGGGTCAGAAGTAGATGGGTGGGACTTCGCCTCTCTATTGACTTTTTTGCAAAGCAGCTCATCTTCAAATGCCATATGCAATAGTTGAAGTTGAAAAAGGAGCAATTAAATAGGGATTAAAAGTATCTGTAGCAAAAACACATGTAATCGGTTTCTCTTAAAGGCTTAAAGTCACACAAAGCTCCCTAAAGTTGTAGGAGCAACCTCTTGAGCAAAAAAGCTATTAGAGTTCTTGGGGTTTGGACTGAAGAGAAAACTCCATCTAAAGAGAGCAGACAACGATAAACACATACTTTAACAATTGCATCATAACAGTAGATGCAGTAAAGGACATCGCTGATTTTCTCAGATCATGAGAACGGAGCTGCCGTTAACCTGTGGCTGAGGCTGTTAACTGACTCCAGGGCCATTTGCTCAGCACCTGGATGTAGGCCAGGGGTGTCCAAAAATGTTTCACTGAGGGCCACATACAAAAAAATGTACGATGGGCTGGGCCCCTCACTAGAGGTGAGGTATATTGGTTCATAAGTTAGGTTCATAAGTTAGTTTATAAGGTAGCAAACTAAAGCAAATGTAGCTAATTTATGCTTGATACTTGAATATGCTCTAAGGAAAAAAACAGCCTACATCATTGCTCTCCAGAGGGTTTCATTCATTTTGTTAGAAAAAGTGTTCAGCTCATCGCTTATAACAGAAGCCTCAGATTGTTATAATAAGGGGAAATAGGAAGGGTATATTTCAAGCAAATATAGTTATTGGGTTTTTTTTTTTAACAACTAAGACTAACAACTTGTTAGAAAATGTTTTCAACTTTAATTGACAGAATTTATTTGAAAAGTGGACTTATTAACACATGAATACTACTGTGTAATATCTGTTTACTATACACATATATTTAAGAAGTACAATATAAGGTAAGTACAAGTTTCATGTGTGGGCCTTAGATGGCCCCCGGGCTGTAGTTTGGACACCCCTGATGTAGGCAGTTAGAAGCTGGGCGAATCTCTCCACCACCTTAAATCACCTTAAGGAACTTATCAAGGTAATACTGTGTAGGCGTAGGTTGTGACCCATTAAACAGAGAGCTGGTGCCAACACAGCCTGGTTTTATCAGCAGGATATCACACCTCAGGCAGCACTGTACCACTGTTATCACACCTTTAGCAGGGCTTTGACTTGATTAAGGGCATAACATTGTCATTGCAGCTCTTCCCTCATGATGTGTAGACAGAAGCTGTGGTACTATAAACACTCACTCCAAAAGCAGAATGAGCACTAGCTCTAGTCCTTACCATTTACACTTGTGATGCATCATGGCATCATGTAATTCACATTCAAACACTGTTTGTTAGATAGATGTTATACTTAAATCAGTCCCAGTATGGGAATCTTAGAGACATTAAAGCAAGCCTTGAGCTCCTGTTTTCCCCGGCCTTTTTAAATCATATTTTTGCATAGTCTTTGGGAAATATTAGATTTTGCTGCCTCCATCTAGAATGTTTATCCATAAATCTCCAAATGTTGCATGCAGCATCAACACTCAAGACTTATATGCATTTTTTTCAGTTTTTATATGTAGCATGTATTCAACAAATAAATTGTAAATGGTAAATCTAAGTTAAAAGTTTGAGAAATGTAAAATATGTAATGATTTTATCGTTTGCATATTAAAGGAAATAAGCAAATTGGTAAAACTATAATAATAAAATAATTCTCTTGACTCTAAACCTCTTTACCTTGCCAATATACATTATTTATTTTAGTCACAAATTAAATAGAAAATACCATGAACAAGGTCACAAGTTTGTTGGTTTAATTTTCATGTTTCCAATAATTCATACATACTATGCATACAAAATATGAAACCACATCAATTAAGAAGCTGTAGCGATAGGTTCAAGGTTTAATCCTGTATCACGTCTGTACTTAAATACAGGACAGGTCGCACTTTATTTTCTGGAGGTTCCAACAAGTTATCATTTTCACCTAAAATTAATTAATTAATTAATTAATTAATTAATTAAGATAATATTAATTTCAACAAACCCTCAAATTATTGAGTTTTTTCTAATATAGATTATTATAGTTTTTCTGTCAATACTGATACATTTAATATTTTTGGAACGCCTTTAATCTAATTACAATTTATTGTATATTTAGAGTATATATGCTACTGTAGCTCAAAGACAAATGGTTGAATCGAACAAAAGTATATCTAACAAATAAAAACATATTAAATAATATTAAAAAAAAACATTATACAATAATAGATACAAATATATTCATGAGAATTCATAGTAAACTCCTGGAATTGTATGCATTTATGTCCTATGCCATATGTTATATCATATGGTGACCCCTGAACTTCCATCTAGAAGCAACATGTACAGTCATTACATTTCTCATAGCAAGGAAAAAATAGTTTATACCAGTTGGAAAAATAATCTCATTTTCTTTAACCAGGAAATGCTTTTGTGTATTAGTCCGTCAAAAATGCAGTTAGAACATTTATTTTAATACAAATAATACCATAAGTTAATAATGTAAAAATATTCACTGACATAAATTAGCTCTACAGACTTTAGAAATTGTGTGTGCAGACATGAGCGAAACTGTGCAAAGGGTCAAAGTGTTACCTCTAGTGACCCTTTAAATCCAGTATCTCTGCCTGCTTTGAGCGAGCACTCAGGATTAATTAGTCTGTAAACCAGACAGAGCTGGTGACGCTCACAGCAGGGGGGGGGAGAGGCAGGGATGGCGTAGACACCAAGAGAAGATTGTCGAAGGTGTAGCCTCCGACATCGCACAGGCAACTCTGAATGTGCTGGGGAAAGGACATGTAAGGAGTGTAGGACAGTGGACTGAAGCCTGATGGGGTCTGGGACCAGCCAGCAGGAAGAGTCAGGTACGACTAACACACAGTACACACACAGCAGAACATTCTGAGAAAGGATAACAATGTTTTAAAAGGAATTAACATCCATACATTTGAATTTACCTATAATATTATTTTTGTCATTAAGTGCAGGGGACACACACAGGTGCATTTTGCAAGATTTATGTGTATAATGACCTAACACCTTGATAACTTGCGTATTTCTTTCTTCTACTAGCCATAGAGTAAATCAATTCATTATGATAGTTTGTACTATGTCTCAACACTCTCATCTACCAAGGTATAATGTGTTCAGCTGTGTCTGGTGTGGTTGAATATATCAAGATAGCAAGTAGTTGTTAGTTGTTGATCAATATATGCAGGCTTGGAGAGTAACAAATAACATGTAATGGGATTAGGTAATCAGGATACAAAAAATTGGTAACCTTATTCGCTTAAAGTTAGATAAAAAAAGTATAAGATTACTGTAACATTTAAAAAAAAGTGCCTGAATACGCTTAATGAAAGGCAGTTTTCCTACTGTATAGATAAATACTCCTAGCAGAGAACACAGTTTTGGAAACTAATCCTGGTTTCTTTTTTCTATGGTTTCATTGTTCTGTTGTCCTACATAAAACACTTAAAGAGGCCCTTTAATTATTTTAGGCGTTTTCCCTGTCTTGTAGTTTGCCATATAGGTTTTTGTGCATGTAAATGGTCTGCAAAGGCAAAAATCCTTGTGTTTGCACATTATTATTTCTTCCTGTTTTATTTATTTGCATTGCATTTGATATTGAGGTAATCAAAAAAGTAATGGGAAGTAATCGGCTTATATAACGTATGTTGTGATACTTGGATAAGTTAACTGATTCAAAAATGTTTTAAAGGTAACTAGTAATTCTAACGGAATACATTTTGTAAGGGTTCAAGTTCTTTTTATCATCATTTGCATAACAGTTACAGCGATCAGTCGTGGGAAATGACTGTTGTATTTCAGGCTTGCTGCAACAGTGGATTGAACTGAATGTGAACAGAAAGAGAGCAGTAATAAATATATAGTATTTTGTGATTCTTTCACCTGATACCTCTGATTCCACACCCAGTTACAGAGAGCCCCCCCACATCACAGTCCAACACTGAGTCAGAATCAGCTGACTCCTCTCCTCGTCCGCCCGCCATCCTCATCACAGCTCCTTCACGAGAAGACATCCACTGCTCTAAGTCCAATCTGACCATATCTGAAGCCTCCAAAGAGCAGCAGCCTTCTTCCAAGCCCTATGTAGTGGGGAAGAGACACTGAACACACATGAGCTGCCACAGAGGGTAGGATGGGATCAAAGCAAGCAAACACTATGAAACTGTAAGCTGTGGTGGAATCATGTGGTTAATTCATTAATGGACATAATAGCCTACAGCTAAATTAAATGAACAATCTCTCTTCAGTGTCATTTTATCAAGCACATACATATTTATTTTTACTGACTCATACTTTGTGTTTACCTCCTTAAATCTGCACCTTGTTGAGGTTTTTATGGCCATAATCTATGAAATCTATAATAATGCAACTTTATTGGTTATTTAGTTATTTCAGTAGTAATGCTCAGTCTGTGGATCAGTTGTATAAAATAAAATATGTTTTATTGGTTTTAAGAAATAGGAAGAAGCTTGAAAGTGAATGGACTTACAGTACTGCTTCAAGTTTGACTATTTGTTTTAATAAATATGTTTATTTATTTAAGTGAAATACAAAATTGCTTCATGCATTACTCCTATTACTGTTAATGTTTATGCTTTCTATGTGCTCACAGTAGGCTAATTCTAATAACGTAAATAGAAGCCATGGGCAATATATACCATGTTGTTTTGATGACTATGTTGATTACATGTGTGGTACAATCATAATACGTTTACATGTTTATTTGTTATTTTATTACAGTTCTCGAAGATGGAGTCAAAATGGACTTTACAAAAACCGACCATTTGCGGATGATGTGATCACAACACACTGAAACTCCGGGAAAGCACTTAGTTGTCCTGTTGGTAGCCAAAAGCATAACAATATGGCGGCGCCCAACTCGGTGTGCTGCGGACTGTCGAGTTAAAGCCATAAGGGTCTTCTGAGGTTGAAAACAACCTTAAATGAAAGGATGGATAACGTAGGAGAGGACGAACCGGAACCTATAAAGCTCAAGTCTATCAAGACTAATAAAACATTCACAGTGCCTCAAAGTGACAGGGTAAGAGAAGTAGCTCCGCCAGACTCTGTTCAGGACTCTCATAGCGTTATGATTTACTGTTAATTAGCAAGAATACATAACTCATAGATGCCTAATGTACACTTAGCACGATTCATTATGGCCTAGTCTGATAAACGGCTTATATTTGTCACAGGTATCACTACATTTAAACACGGTAATGTGTATTTGTGTGACGCTCAGTATAAATGAATCACAATCTGCATTCAAACTGTATGAAGCTAGTGCAGTAGAGCAGGGGTTCCCAAAGTGGGGGTCGCGAGATGATTACAATTACAAATGTATTATTCACGTGGCCAGTCTCTGGCACTGTTATTTTGGGGGTCGCGGGCTGAAAAGTTTAGGAACCCCTGCAGTAGAGAAACACTACCGTAGCCACCCTGTTACATTCATATTCATACTGTTAATTATAAACCCTGCTTTTATATATTCTTATTTTGATCATGCAGCACATCATGCACTTTTATTCTGGGACAGGATTTTTTTTTGTATTGTGTCATCTTATATTTTTTAATATTCTTATATAATAGTTTTTACCTTTATATGTTTGTTTGTAAATCTAGTTTCTTAATATTTAGGTGTGGAGAGCTGAGCGTAAGAATTGCATTGTACAGTGCAACTGCCTGTTGTATGACAGAACAAATATCTTTAATCTTTAATAAAAAAAAGCAGTGTTGTTGTACTGTACTTTATAATATATAAATATATATATTTATGTATAAGAATTATTTTTACATTATGATACTTTATACTTTTTCTTCTCTACAGTTTGAATGCAAATATTATACTTTTTATTACATGTATTTATTTACACGTTTAGTTACTAGTTACTTTGCAGATTTTGGTAAATAAATTCAACAATTAAAAAATATCTGTTGTTTAAAATGGCCATTTTGCATAAGACATAGTTTTACTTTTGGTACTTATCGTGTATTTATATGCTCATATATTTTCACTTTGACTTATGTACAGTTTTAATGCGGGACTTTTACTTGTAACTGAGTATTTTTAAAGTGCAGCATTGCTACTTTACTTAAAGGTGGGGTAGGTAAGTTTGAGAAACCGGCTCGAGATACACTTTTTGTTATATTCCATGGAATGCTCTTAACATCCCGATAGCAATGAATATCTTAAGTGCTTTGACAAAAAATCCATAAAAAAATGTAATCTGTGGAAGCCGTAGTACTGTAAAAAGCACGACCAATCATTTTAGCCGGCCCGGCTAAAATAACTGGATGGCCTACCTGCCTGTCAGCCTTCCATCTGTGCACAAACTTATCTCATGCCCTCATTGGTCATGTGCGCGTTCGTGTGTGTTGGAGGAGGGGCTCTGTAAGGAAGTGGCAGATTTTTTCCAGCTGTGTGTTTTCAAATTCTAGCGCACTCAAGCTGGTTTCTCCAAAATTACCTACCCCACCTTTAAGAAAATAAGAGTATTTATTCCACCTCACCTTAAAAGCAATAAACAACAGGAAATCTTTATTAGGTTAAGTGGCTGCAAGTGTTCACTCAGAGGAAATGTGACACTATGTAACAAATTAGCTGTTTTTAATGGTGTTTGGCATTATTTCCGTAAAGGTGTGTTGTGATAAACTACCTGCAGTTATGAGTGCACATTGTGGAAAAGGAATTGGTTAGTTGGCGCCTTTGCTATATGTGTCAGTTAACTTTTAAAGTAAAATGCAGGTCTGTGCCTCTGAGCAGCTTAGCTCATTACTGGCTTCAATCTACACATAAGCCTAAATGTTAAAGCTATCTATCTACGTCATTGGGTGATTCCTCCTAAGGTGAGATCTCTTGCTACAAAAAAATCTCTCTTCCTTAACGACCTAGTTCACTTTATTAGAGCAGCAATCACAGTCACTATCATATTTAATGTGCATTGGGCCAAAGTTCCATTAAGGTAATTGCAAATTCTGCTCATCATTTTGGTTCAACTATTATTCATATTCACTTCAGTATTTATGAATACATGAAACTGTCACATCCAGAGGAATAGAGACACTTTCCAGTTACTATCATAAACCACATTTATTCTCCAGGCTTTATCCTGTAGGTCAATCAAATGAATCAATCTAAATGTTGTTCATATAGCCCCATATCACAATTGCACCTATGTTGCAGAGGGCTTTACAGTCTGGTAATAATGTATTCAAAATGTAATGACTGTAAAATCTTTGATTATAGCATGATGCATGAAGTCCACTGATGTGCGGAGAGCCTCTTTACCATCTCTGTCTTTTCACTCTTTTTCAGTTTGGGAGCTGCAGGAGTGTCAGAGAGTTTGAGAAGTTCAATCGCATCGGAGAAGGAACTTACGGCATTGTGTGTAAGTGTTTAATGTTTGAAGAGGAATTAGAAATAGCACTTTATTTACACTTCTCAGTAAATATACTGTTTTCTTCCTTCTGTAGACCGAGCTCGAGACACCAAGTCAGATGAGATTGTGGCTTTGAAGAAGGTCCGTATGGACAAAGAGAAAGATGGTAAGATCAATGCTCTGATTCATATGTCTGTGTTTTAATGCAATAGTTTTGGTGTGTTTTTCTTTGTTCCACATCCTATGTGTTGTTATGCATAGAATGACCTTTTTGTACATGTGGGAACTTTGTCCAGACTTAAAGCATGTAAACAACCTGAACAGGAGCATAACAGGCCTGATTTATTCCTGGTTTCTGTTGTTTGCGTGTTAAAATGACCTGTACGAGTGTTTAAAGCCTCTGGTTTCCTCCTGGTTCTGTCAGGGGTCCCCATCAGCAGCCTCAGAGAGATCACCCTGCTGCTGAGGCTCAGACATCCCAACATAGTGGAGCTGAAAGAAGTGGTTGTTGGCAGTCAACTGGAGAGGTAGTACACATACTCACACCGCCATGGTAGATTTCAAGTTTTACAAGAGAATGTTATACAGCAACAATTAATGCTGATCGTCTCACTGGGCGAAATGTAACTATTCAGCATCTGTCCCAGCCAGTGGTTGCGTTAGACATTTTCGTTGTCCGTCATTTTGACGGACAGGATCGTAACATTTCCGTCATAATCCATTATTACCCGTCACTATATGTTCATGTTTTAATGATGAGACATATTTAATATTTATGTCTAGGTACTAAGCAGCAAATGTTCATTCATTCCTTTTTTTTCTGATTCATACAGAACTTTTAAGGGCATGGAGAAAAAAAAAATGAACAGAGACACCGACCGTGCGGTCACTTTTCATGTCAAAACGAATATGAATGACTTATTTTTCCTTGCCACTTGCTTGTCCCTCTGCTGCTGGCTGAACGTTGTCAGTTTTAGTCTTACTGGCTTGTCCTTCATCCTCCACTGCATCAATCCCTCTTTTTTCACCTCGTTTATCCACACCATCACAATTACTGGGCTTATTAAAAAAGCTTCGGACACTCAGCTGCCGTGACATTTTGCGATTGCTAAAGCCGGTTAAACAACGAGGTAATCGACGAGGTCAAATACAAGACTAGACAATAGCTACTTAATATGCACACACTCGCCACCAACTGGACAGGGGTGTGAATGACTAAATAATAGTTACAGTAGAGTACAGTAGATCGCCCTCAGTCGACCTGGCCACCGCTGGTGGACATTTTGGCGCTGTTCCGAGTTGTGTTCTAATCTGTCAAAATGACGGACTGCTTTCAGAGTTTTCCGTCATTCTTGGAAAAATTACGTCATAGACGGAAAATATTCGGTTAACGCGACCTCTGGTCCCAGCTGTCTTTACCACAGTCATCTCAACCTGTTTTACACACTTTATCCTCCATGTTGTGTAAATGTGTGTGTTTCAGCCTCTTTCTGGTGATGAGTTACTGTGAGCAGGATCTGGCCAGTCTGCTGGAAAACATGCAGACCCCATTCTCTGAGGCTCAGGTAGGACAGATCTAAGGATTTTCTCACATAAATTCAGCATTTTGTAGTTGGTTTGAATTTCTCACTTAGATGCAGATAAATGAATTACAGTGACATTGCCCCCTTTAACTCCTCTCAAGGACCCCTGATTGTATCCAAACATCCTCTTAGTTAGGTCTGTGTTACATCATGTTCTCTTCTCCAGGTGAAGTGTATCGTCCTGCAGCTGCTCAGAGGCTTGGAGTATCTCCACCACAACTTCATCATACACAGGTCAGTCACACGCATTGACTGGAAACACCAACGCTGAGGCTGCAGTTCTTTTTGTACTTTATAGACTTAGGAACAGAAGTAAAAAAACTCTGACCGTCATTTTCTAGAGAGGATTACATAAATCTATCCAACAATAGTATCTGGTCAGCTTGTTGACACACCAAGTTGATGCTAACATTACTTGTTAGTTGTTTTATGCTAGCAAGGGTTGTTCTGCTATAGTCTGACTAGTTAAATAACATTTGTTCAGGTTAACTCAATTGACTTCTTATCTGTGAAACAACTGAACAGTTAATAGCATATATCTATACTGACCTAGATGAAATGATTCAGACACATTTTGACTTCTGGGATAAATATGTTTTGGTGTATTGACAAAAAGATTGTTGAATGTACTTTAGACAGAATTACACATTCAAAGAGTAATGACATCATGTTGTCTGGACTCAGGTCATAGTCTGGTGTAGCAGCAGGATAGACGGATGTTTTAAAGCATTCTTCAGCCTATTATGTTTAAATGAAGTATATCAGGTTGGCCGGTTATCTTCGTACACATTTGGATGTGATACATTTAAAATATTCTTGCTTCAAAAGATCTAAGTCGATGAAGGAAGTGAATACACTGCTGTATCTTTTTACATATCAATTATATAAGAGGAGTCCTTAATGTAGGGGCATCTTTCATAACAAACAGCTAGGTACAGTATGAAGAGATTAATGCTGAGATGCACAAGAAAAGAATGGATGGTTTTAGAGTTCTCAATGACATACATATAAAACTATATATATATAGTGTTATATTTAGGTCTGATTCTCTAGACACTGGAAAAAAGGCTTATAGAAATGTAAAAGCAGATTTACAGTTGATGTTTCGGGTAGGGCTGTGGCAAAAATCATAATCACGATTATTTGGGTCAATAATTGATATCACGATTATTAAATACGATTATTCATTGACTTTGAAAAAATACATTTATTGAACTTTAAAACAAATACAAATAATAATTTGAACAGTATCTTTTTAACTGTTGATTACCCTGAACGTATAATTCAACTGAAAAACCAATACAAAAATAAATAAAATAAATGATACATTTAAATAAATAATATCAAAATAATAAATACCAATAAACAAGATCAACACATATTTTGGAGCGCACTTCCCCAAGCTACTAAACATATATAAATATGATAAATACAAATAAATGAGACCAAAATTAATTAGATCAAAATATGTTCTAGTGCACTGTCACAACCTAGCAAAGCTAAATAATAGTTTTTTTCGATTATGTTGTTTTCATAATTGTGGCAGGCCAAAATCGTAATTGCGATTAAAATACGATTAATTGCACAGCCCTAGTTTCGGGTATACTAATATAATTTTAGGCAAGGACCCATATCTATATTCTGATTTGCAAAGGCAAACCATGTAGACTTTTGACCAGGGAATGCCTTAAGGGCAGAATACCTCCAATTTGGAAAGAATCTAAATAGTGAAAATACATAAAAAAAATGTTACAGCTTTGTGAGTTCATGTGGATAAGCTTGAACAAATCTGACAAAGGTGTGTTTTAACCTGTTCAACCCTGAGCCTGTTTTTCAGGTCTCAGGCTCGAAAATGACATTCCCAGAACAAATGACCATATCTTCCCTTCTAAAAGGGTTAAATTAATAATCTTTGTTCTCAAAGTAATGATAAACCTGTGAGTTGGATGTAAAAAAGTCAGAAATCAATATAGATGTTTATATATATATATATATATATATATATATATATATATATATATATATATATATATATATATATATATATATATATATATATATATATAGATGCCCTGAGACACAGTCTCTGGGGGGACCCCAGTGCTTAAGATTAAACGTTTTTTGCTATATTATAATCTAAAAATGCATGACAAGTGTGGGAGGGGGGGTGAGTGCATTGAGGCGGGCGGATGATCCTCTCTAATCGTGTTTTCAGGGACCTGAAGGTGTCTAATCTGCTGATGACAGACAAAGGCTGCGTTAAGATCGGTGAGTCATCACAATCAGCAGCTGTCACTGTTATCCTGTTATTCCTGTTCTCACTGGCCGTTTCTCAATGTCGAGTATACCTGCTGCAGAGCCACTATTTCAAGTATACTACGTCATCGAGTTGCGCCGAATGCTGGGCATTTAAACATTTAAACAGTCCTTCGGTGCCACTCGATGACGTAGTATACTTGAAATAGTGGCTCTGCAGCAGGTTTACTCGACATTGAAAAACGGCCACTGTGTCCCTACTCCAGCATGACCTTTGACCCCCCATCTCTGTCCCTCTTTCTGTCAAGACTGCTAACTTCAATTTTTCCTGAAATGAATATAGATAAAGCATTATTTATATATCTGCTAATTAAAGAATATTCTCTATTTACAACCTCCTGCAACACAACAAATTAAAAAAATGTTACAAGTCTGCACAGTTGCATCTCGAATGTGAATGGTATTTTTGTAAAGTAAAATATATGAGCCAAAAGCGATTATATATTAGTTTTTTAAAGAATATATGCTGTTGTTCCGGCTCCTCCAATAATATTCATCATTGTTCAATGACTATCTTTGAGTGACAAAAGAAGCAATTTCAATATGTCACCTGGGCTCTGGGAGTTTTTGAGTTGACATTTTAATGGATGAAATTAATTTTCTGACATTTAATCATTGTCTGGATCTGTTTGTCCTGCAGCTGACTTTGGGTTGGCCCGGATGTACGGCATCCCCCAGCAGCCCATGACCCCTCGAGTGGTCACACTGTGGTGAGTCTCACACGTGCTCACCCTAAATAATGCTTTATTTGTAAATAGCAAAGGTAATAATACCACGTTGTAGAAATTCTCTGTTACAAGTTAAAGTCTTGCATTTAAAATGTGACTTAAAAGTACAAGTATTTCCATCAACCTATACTCAAAGTACCAAACTAGAAGTACTCATTGTGAAGACTGGATATTTTTAGAATAATAAATATTAGATCATTGGATTCTAATTAATGATCCATTCACGGAGACAGTTTAACTTTGCAGCTGCTCAAGGCGGAGATAACTTAAAGGGGACCTATCATGCAAAATGCACTTTTGTACGTCTTTTATACATGAATATGTGTCCCCGGTGTTCCAGGGAACTCACCAAGTGTCAGAAAACACAACCCTCTCTATTTTCCTCCATACCCAAATCTCTAAAAAAGGGGCTGCAACGGATCTGATAAAAATTGATCCAGATTTGAACACTTCTATGTCGTCAGTAAAGTGGCGCTACGGCTATTGGGCCAACTCTCCACCTATCAGGGGAATGTGGGGTTGGGCCACGGCCGGCCATTGCCGCTCGAAAGCGCTGGAGACGCTGTAGTACATATGCCAGGCCTGTAAGTGGCGCTGTAGTCTGCCACAAAAGCAGCGAAGAAGACTTCCCGCGTATAGTTACCATGGTTACCCTTCTGTTTATTCTCCGCTGTGGCTTTTTTTCTCCCTCCCCGAGGCAAGCGTTTGCTCCCGCTGCTTTAATTCAATGCAATCCCTCCCCGTCGAGGCAAGCACTGTAATTCTCTCCGGTTAGTCCACCAGCAGATGACAAACACCCACCTCTCCGCCTCTTCCAAGGAACGAAGGGACCGTGCGGCAGAGTTTCAGTTAGGTTTTCTTTCACCGGTCAAGATGTCCGTTAAAGTTGAAATCTTCCGGACAAAATTTGAAAAGTGCCGGTCAAAGGTCTTCTTTGTTATTTATTGAGCTTTAAAACAAATTAATAATGACTCTATATAATAATATAAGAAAAAAACACGGAGGACGGAGATCTCTTTTTCTCCCCCTCTGCCCAGCAGCTGATCTCAAAGCACGCTCCCCTCTCCTGCAGGGGGGCGTGGTCAGCTGCAGCTCATTTGCATTAAAGCTACGTCACAGAATCAGCCCCCTGCAAAAACAGGGCTGGAAAGAGCAAATAGAGCGAAATGAGGCATGGCTAAAATGCAGGATCTGTTTGGTATTTTGAAAAAAAAACAATATTTATATACCTTATATAGGTATGGCCCTACAATATATTGTTCAAATATAGCATGATAGGTCCACTTTAAATTGTGTGCGTGCGTGCGTGCGTGTCTTCTAATCTCCTCCTTTAGTTCCATCACCTTGGGCAATGGCTCAGTCACGGTATGTGTTAATCCCCCCCCCCAAATCTGTCTGCAGGTACAGAGCTCCAGAGCTCCTCCTAGGGACAAAGACCCAGACTACAGCTCTGGATATGTGGTGAGGCTACATTATGAGACACTCATACACACATTCACATCATGCATGACCTCCACATAAGAAGGAAACATTTTTTCAAGGGGGGGGCACTACAGGGGAATCTAGTAAAAAAGATGTAACCAAGACATTTTACCTTGAGACTTTCTTGTTTCATTTTGTTGACATATGTCACATTTTGTTGACATATGTCAAAGGCTTTTACAGAGGGAATTTAAAGGTCACCTATTATGCAAAATCCACTTTTTCATGTCTTTTATACATAAAAGCGGTGTGTGGCGCAGTAGTCTAGTGCGTTGGTGTTCGGATCAGGGGAGCACAGGTTCAAACCCCACTGCAGTCAGCATGTCGTTGTGTCCCTGAGACACTTCACCCCAAATTGCTCCTGTGGGGATTGCCCACAGTATTGAGTATGTAAGTCGCTTTGGATAAAAGCGTCTAACAAGTAATAAACATGTGTCCCCTCTGTGTAAAGAGACTCTGAAAGTTTCAGGAAAAAAGATTCTCTCTTTTTGTCCTGATCCATTTATATAAAAACCTGTCTGAAAATGAGCTGATCAGATTTTGGCCACTTTATGATGTGTGTAACCATTAGCCAATCACCAACCAAGGTAACCCCCCCCCCCCCACCTTATCACCTGAATCTCCTCCTAGAGCACCATAAGCCGCGTTCACACCGGAGTACTTTTCCCCGTACTTTTCGTGTTTAGTTCCGTTAGTACCCCTTATGTCGCGTTCACACCAAAAAGAGCACTTCATCTCGGGAACTTTTACCCCCATTTTTAGTGCCTGCTGAGAGATGGTACTTTCCTGGGGGAAAAAAGTGCCCCAGTTCTGATTGGCTGGGCGAATTGCAAACCATGCCCCGTACAACTCTGAAATGTTTTGTAGAGCCGCCATTTTATTATCCTCGCATTATTAGCATTAGCATTCGCCCAGCGCACAAACGCAGAGAGACTAACTTATGGCAACACAAAACAAAACATGGGAGCGGTGGAGATGAGGAGGTGTCGGCGTTCTGGCGATTTACTCAGAAGGCTTCAGTAGAAGCCAGTCCCCAACTCAGGGGACTTCCGGCCGGGGACTCCGGGTGGCAGTATACGCCGTGAAGTGGTTTGCGGCCTGCCAGTAAACCCAAAGCAGAAGAAGACGAAGTGACGTCAGCGGCTCATTTGCGTAATCTTCCCTCAGGGAACTTATTCCGGTGTGAACGCGATCTGTACTAAGTGCCCTGGGGTGATAAGTGCCGGCACTAAGTACGGCAAACAGGGTGCGTACGGGTGCTGGAAATCCTTGAAAATGCTTGATTTTTTTTTTTCAAGGTTTGAAAAGTGCTTGAATTTTGGGAATGGTGCTTGAATTTGGGATAAAGTGCTTGAAATTGTAAATGCTTTACTTTGCTTTTTAGATGAAAAGAAAATAAAGAAGTCGGAGCGCGCTTAATTGCTTCGCTTTTACATAAAACAGCTCCGCTCCGGCCTTCCCGCGCAATGCGCGTGACCGGCAAGTGTTACGTGTGTGACCTGGGCATTCTGATGAGAGTGATAGATGACAGTATGCCAGGAGGTTGCCGTTTCAACGAGCGTTGGCTAGCAGAAGACAAATACAAGCCATGGCTAAGACGAGGGTCAAGCGAAGCCCAAGAGGAGCCTCCTGCAAAGTGTGCAACAATAACGATGCGAGAGTCTGCGCTGACGAGCCACACACCACACGAAAGGTACGCTGTCGTAGAACATTTTAGATTAGGCTATCGTTGCATGTAAAATACATGACACTTTTCTCTGTGCGCGGCAAAATGGCTTCACTAGTCTGGCAGTATTTTAAGTGTCCGAAAATGACAATAAAATAGCGGTATGCAACGTGTGTGTGAAGCAGAAATCCTGCAGCTCCACCCGCTGTGACGGACCGGTGAGCGGAGCAGAACACACATTAAGAGTTAGACCTAACACACTTAGCTATTTGATCTACCTCTGGAACAAGCTAAACTAGTTATAAATATATTTATTCTTCACTGTCGGGTCACTCATTACTGGATCAGTGAGCTGCATGAGATACTGACAGGCTGTCAGGAGAGAGAGAGAGGGGGAGAGAGGAAAAGAGAGCGCTTCCGCTCATTTCTCCCGTGTTATTATCCAAAGTTAATGTAAACTTGAATAATGTACTTCATTTGAATGTAACAATTATGTTGGTTGTTGTTTGTGGAAGCGCCAGTGAATGAGCCCCATTAACTGAGTTTTAAACATCACTTTAAATGGAAGATCCCCATAGGCCCCGCCCACTCGATCGGATCGGCGATCGGTATCGGCCGATACTGATTCCGGCGATCAGCCCCAAAATTGGCGATCGGAGCATCCCTAATAATTGTATCTGATATGTTTTATAATGATTGATCATTAAAGTGTTATCAAAGCTGGTAAAGTTGCAGCTAGTTTGAATGACTTTGTATACTGCAGGGTAGCTTGTGAATTTACTCCAGGTGGAACTAAAGTCTGATTTAACACTTGATTATATTTCACATCATTCATCCACATCTGTGAAGTAACTAAAGGTATTAAATACATGTAGTGGAGTACACCATGTACCTCTGACTTGTGTTTACTGCCAACCTAAAAGTACCTCAAAAATAGTAATCAATAATGTATTGAAAAGTTATTTGGCTGATTGTTTTATATTGGCTCAGCCAGGTTATATGGGATGCCCAGTCTACGTACAGATGGGTCACTCATTTTGAAATTTTAAACTTAGTTTTGTTTTCTAACATTTTTAATTTTTCATCCTCATGTAGAATGCTATTATGAAACACACATTTGGTTGTTTATAGCATAAAGAAATAATCATTTGAGTGTAAGTATGTAATTTACAACAGCTGTAAGATGCTTGAAAAGTGCTTGAATTTGACTTTGGAAAAGGTGTAAGAACCCTGGGCAAAGTACTTGAGAGGGAGAGAGAGAGAGAGAGAGAGAGAGAGAGAGAGAGAGAGAGAGAGAGAGAGAGAGAGAGAGAGAGAGAGAGAGAGAGAGAGAGAGAGAGAGAGAGAGAGAGAGAGAGAGAGAGAGGAGAGAGAGAGAGAGAGAGAGAGACGAGCTCTCTCTCTCTCGTCTCTCTCTGCTCTACTCTCTCTCTCTCTCTCTCTCTCTCTCTCTCTCTCTCTCTCTCTCTCTTCTCTCTCTCTCTACTCTTCTCTCTCCTCTTCTCTCCTCTCTCTCTCTCTCTCTTCTCTCTCTGCTCGACTCTCTCGCTTCTCTCTCTCTCTCTCCTCTCTCTCTCTCTCTCTCCTCTCTTTACTCTCTAGCTGAGAGACTCTCAAGTACCTGAAAACTGTACTTAAGTATATATTTGATTACTTCACATCTGTACTTTGATCTGTTAGTGTGATAGACACTGAGAAATGTTTCAAATGTTCGTACCTGCCCACAGATTGCGGTGGAATGGGAAATTGAACATGCAAAATAAGTCATTGGCATAAAAACATAGTACTTCACCTCTAGTGTCCTTGTATGTGAGGGGAGAGTTATAATATCATCACCCCGCCACTCTCAGGTTCCTAAGCTTTATCACCAAAAGAGACTTGTCACACTATTCTTACACACAACACCGTAAGGAGCCAATAGGAACCCTCTGTTTGAAATACCTGCTGACACTGAACAGCTGATGTTCTGCAGGGCAGTGGGCTGCATCCTGGCTGAGCTGCTGGCCCACAAACCTCTGCTCCCAGGAGCCTCAGAGATCCAGCAGGTGGACCTGATCGTGCAGCTGCTGGGGACCCCCAACCAGAACATCTGGCCTGTGAGACCCCCGCTCTGAACATCTGCTCATATTGACATATCTGTCAGGTCTGAAGATGTCAAAGGAATATGCTAAATTGTTTGTGTGTGTGTCCCAGGGTTTCTCTCAGCTGCCCCTCATTGGTCAGTACAGTCTGAGGAAGCAGCCGTACAACAACCTGAAGAATAAATTCACCTGGCTGTCTGAAGCCGGACACAGACTGCTCAACCTGCTCTTCATGTACAACCCACAGCGCAGGTACACACACACACACACACACACACACACACACACACACACACACACACACACACTCTTACACATGTGGGGACAGGATAGTCTATTTTATATGTCAGAGTTAAAAATAGAACAGGTGTAAATATATAATCTCAACTAAAATCTGTTGTTAGGGAACATTAAAGAGCAAGAAGACTAGGGCAGGATCCTTATTTCACTTTTACAGCCAAATTGAAAACAAAGGCTAACTCATTTAGAACACTCGTGCGTGAGTTCAGTTCTCAAGCACGTATGTAAATGTACTTTGTACAGCTGCAAATAACCACATTAATGATGCAGTGTGATGCCACTGTTGGGTTTGACAGCAACATGTAGGTCTTCACTTATACAGATGAATGTGCTGGAGGAAACATTTTCACCAAGCCTGCCAACCAGTGAAGTGCACTCATATATACATAATACAATGAAATAAATACTTGCCATACATCAATACTGCCACATTTGCAGAGCTCAGCTGCAAACAATCTGTACATCTTGAACAAAGGGAGAGACAAGCTCAGCCTCCCCTCTGATTGCGCGACCCCTCAGAGACTGAATGCAGTGCGGGCGTAAAGTCGTTCCTGTCACCATCTCTGTCTTTAACCAATGTGATGTTAGTCGACCCCTCTTCACGTCCTGGGCTTCCTGATCCCAATTATTTCACGTATGTGTAAAATATATATAGGGTTGCTGGTTATAAAACTGCCACAGGGGAGGCAGTGACCACATCTGCCTCACTGGGGGGGGGGCTTCAGGGCACACGTAATTAACGCTTGCTCTGCCTGCTAGTGCTGTGGAGCAAACCCCACCTCTCCTTTTTTTTCTCTTTCTTATTTTCTCAAGCAGATTGCATTCCCACATTTTTCACTGGCCTGAAAAAACCCGTCAAAAGTTGTCTTTGGTTCAAACAAACTGTGGGGCTGATTTGAAACACTGTTGACACTCGATCAATAACTCAGCATTTCTCCGCTTCAGAGAGAACAGTTGAGCTCACTGAATACACACATGTTGTCTCTGTCTGCTGACTCATCCTTCCATTGGTGTCACAATGATGCTGAACACAGGTGGTCATTTCTTCTATAGAACTCATTAGAGGATGGCTTCTGTCTTTCCTAATCTGCCCCTGTGGCCCTTATCTACTGTGCTCTAAAGGGCCCATGCAGTATTTCCTGGATATCTGTAGGCTTCAACAATATTCTTATATATATCAGGAATTCAAAGTCAATGTTCATTTTTCTTTGTGTTTGTACAGACAGAGATCGAAATAACGTTTCCAACAATCCCGAATACAAAATACAATTATACAAATATGTATACAAATATGTCAATATCACTCAAAACTGACTAAAATACAAGCTGATTCTTCACAACTACTGTGGGTAGGGTGGGCGGTTCTCTGCAGGATTGTGTGTGTGTGTGTGTGTGTGTCGGTGTGTCTTTTAAAGAATGTAGTTGAATACAATTTTAACTAAGTTAAACAAATTGTGTGACTGAAACATCAATCATGTTTTTATATGTGTGCTCCTGATGCAGAGCTACTGCCAAAGACAGTCTGGAGAGTTCCTACTTCAAAGAGAAGCCTCTACGTGAGTGAAAGATTATGATATGCATCATCAGCTGTTTCCCTTGCCCTCTGACCCCCCCCAACTCATCTCTCTCTACCTCTCTGCAGCCTGTGAGCCCGACCTCATGCCCACCTTCCCCCACCATCGCAACAAGCGGGCCGCCCCCCCAGCAGAGAGCCGCTCCAAACGCAGCAAAGTATGATGGGAGATGGAGTTGATGAGACACTCAGAAATGACCTTGTGCAGGAGGAACATTCTCAGGAACGGATGTTGGTTTCTGTTCACAACGAGTGCATGGAACGTAGATCTGCTCATGGGGAGATGTTACTGCTAATGCAAACAAGTTCAACTATTGGTCATTCATTTTCATCCAGCTGAAGCTGATAAGTCACACTGGCTGCGCTGTGTTCAGTATGATGACACAGAGGTCATCTGAACATGTAAAAAGGCTATGAGGAGCATTATTTTTAGCTATACTTCCTAGTTCTCGCATTGCTGCCAAGGCCTTTGCACAAAAGAAGGGAAAGTAATGAAGACGGAGTTGCCTTGACAACAATGCTGAGGCATTTTGTACTTTGTTTCGAGCATTTGTCACATTTGAGATGTTCTGTTATAACGGTCTCTGCTGTTCTGTGATCAGTTTGGATCTTAACATGAGGATGAGACTGAAAGGCATGACCAGGAAGAAGAAGAGGCTTTAAAGTCTGACGGCCTGGCATTATACACTTTGAGTTAAAGGCAGATTCTTCCAACTCAAAGAAAATTAGTTTTTGGCAACAAAAATGGGATGGAATGAAATGGCAGCTTGGTCTCATGTTTGGTCCTCACAGCCATCTGTTTGTGTGATGACTGTCAAAGTGACCTTTGGGTGAGGGTCATCCCTGAATCTGCTCCCTCATCATAAGTTGTTATAGGGATAGTTTGCGTTAAAAAAAGCTTTTCTGCGAATTAAATGACAAAATGGATATCACTCTGTGTCTACATGCTAAGCTAACGGCCTGCTGGCTGTGGCTTCATATTTACTGAACAGAGGTTATCAATCTTATTTTCTTACTTTAGGCTAAATCAGGGATTTGTTTTCAAATGTCAAAGTAATCCTTTTGGAGCCTCAGCTCGGCTAAACGTACTGTAATAATTAAGCAGGGGCTTCCTTAGCAGAAATCACTGAGAAGCGGTTGACTCCTGGCTGTCTGCAGTCACATTTTTGAGTTTGGTATATTTACAGAGCCTCTAAATGTCTTTAAACTGTCATCTGTAAAACATAATAAAGATGTCGTAACAGCAACTGTGCCTTTTCCTTTGAAGTGTCAGTTTATTGAATGCAGGTTAATCAGTAGTAATGGTCAGCGGCAGGTTAGTTCCCTCACAGGGACGTCCTGACCTCACACTGAAGCAAACAGGAAGTCCCGTCAGTCCGCAGACAGGCCTGTGATCAGCAGAGGTCAGAGAGTACAGACTGACTGGTCCTGCTGTACAGCTAGCTTTCTTTGTCTGAAAGCTGACAACAGGACAAATACTAGCTAAGCTTGTGAAGGAAAGCCCTGAACAGACGGTACTGAAACAATATGGTGATGTCTTGAGTTGAAGCATATTCACCTCCCAAAATAACAGAAATCCTTCACAAGACATAAATAAATACTTAAAATGTAAACATACGGTATCCCTATTCATCAGTCAAGTTGTATAAACAGTGGTCTGTTGAATCATTTATGGTAGAGAAAACTAAATCAAAATGTTAACAGATGTGCTTGGTTGATTCTCTTTAACAGGAAGTGTTCAGCGTACTGAACAATCTGAAACTTAAATAGATGGAAGTCCAAGAGGGAAGTAGTTTGAGCTGCTTTAAAAGAAAAGTGAAGCCGAGGTTCAAACTTCAGTCTTAACCTTAGAAAATGGATTTAGAGAGCTTTCCATCACATCACATGATCTCCATCAGCAGCCCATTAAGCCCTGCTAAAGGCTGTTTAGCACTATCTGCTGAGAAGAACATGTGATACGACCAAATCAACTTCGTTGTGAGATTATTTTCTGAAGAGCTACTGGAGACTTAATAAAAACATATTTTTCAAGTTTTTGGATTGAGGAAATGTAGTGTTTGGCTCTTACTCAAGCACATCTCTACTGCTGTAGATATGAAATATGAACGCCTGCAGACAGCTGCAGAGGGACACTGAGGCAGCTTTTTGATTCACTTCATCAAAATACATTAAGACAAACAAGTTTCATAAAAACAATTAGATGCAGTCACACACTCGCATGCCTGGCAGGAGAACTCTTCTTCAAATGTCAGTCCTTCATTAAAACCCAAAGCAAAGTGCACACAGGCAGAAAAATGTACAGTCCTTCAGAGAGGGACAAACTATCATTCAGATCTGAAGCAGCCTTCCTCACGTCTAAGCACAAAGTTGTAGTGGATACATTGGTGCGGCTGCTTTGTAATGGAACAGTCTGAAATGGGGGGGAAAGAGCTCTATAGTCCAACTACCAAATCACAGCATGGTAAATAATGTAGCAATCTGTCAACTTCCTCCAGGGATTCAGACCTTCTGGAGGATCAACAGGAGGATCACATTTCTTGCCATGTCTTTGTTCCAGTCTTTTATTTTGAAATCCATGAGGAGGTGAACCGAGCGCTGAGTTAGAGGATGAAGCTTGTGGGACGGAACAGCTGATGGGGGGGGGATGAGAGTTGATGGGAGCAGTTTGACTTCTGGGGGGGGTTGGAGCCTTGTCTCTCAGCCCTCCATCCCAAAGTCCTCTGTGAACTTCTGGACCTTCAGCAGGTCTTCAGTGTTGACCGTGGGCCGGGTGGTGGCCAGGGAGCGCAGCATGTCCGACTGAAAGGAGAGGGGACGCAGGACAGTTAGCTTCACGTTGTTTTCCATCAAGCAAGATTATACGACATTAGACATCACACTGTGGAACATTTTGATGAGCGTTGTGTGCAGCTAAGGTAAAGTAGAAAAGAGACTGATCACACTAAAGTAATTGATGAATAACGGGATATTATTGTGCATTATCAAGCTGCTTAAGTGAATACTCGATTCTGATTGGTCAATTTGAACATTCAATATGTATCTCACCATGCAGACTATAGGCTCCAGCAGCTTATGACTAGGCACCTCCATCCAGGTCATCTCTATGGCTGCAGGGTCGCCAGGGGAACAAGGGGTCAAGAGGTCGTCCACCGTCAGCTGGTTGTTGCTTCTGGACGGCCCTCGAACCTGACGAGTCAGAACAGGAAACAGAGATCAGTGTTTAAGGATAATTAGTAACTATAACAGGAAATTGACTGAAATGGCCTCTTTAAAGTGGACGTATTATGCTATATTTGAAAAATATATTGCAGGGCCATACCTATACAAAACATGTCTGGTATTTTAAGCAAAAAACTTCACAAACAGATCACCCATTGTAGCCATGCCTCATACTGCTCATACCCCTCTATTCCAGTCCTGTTCCAAAAAGGCTGATTCTGCTTTAAATGGAACGGCTGCTGCTAGCCACGCCCCTTTGTAGCGTCACGCTCCTAACCACTTCAAGCTTTATTTCTGAAACAGTATGGAGCTCAAACCTTTCTCTCCCGCAGGGTTTACCGCAAGGAAATTACGTTACACATATTCTCTCCAGTACAGTGTTAGCTCTGAGGGTTAGCATGCTTACTAATGTAAACACAGACCATATTACTCCCAAAACACGCATTGTTTCTGATACAGCACATAGCTTGACATGTTCTTTCTTAAGTCTTTACCACTGTGCCATTATATGTATTATATATAACAACTTTACTCTAAGTGCCTCCTGCAGACATCCTGCTGAATACACAGACACACAGCTGCAAGAGGGGATTCAGCTAGACGACTGTATATGGAGACGATAGGTTGGGACGTGTCGCGTGTGCCGGATGTCCCCAATGACGTCATAGGAGCCAAAATTCTGGATCTGCTGGTTTGCACACCTGTTTCTTTTGTGGGTAAGGAGGAAAAGAGAGAGGGTTGTGTTTTCTGACACTTTGTGAGTTCCCTGACACACCGGGGACACATATTTTTGTGTGAAAGACATCAAAAAGTGCATTTTGCATAATAGGTCCCCTTTAAGATTTTTGTTTTCCACTGGCTTCCAGAAGATATCACCTTTTTGAAGTGGGTGGCAGACTGGACCTTCCTGACGGGCTGCATGAGAGCGTCCCTCACGATGATGCTGATGTCAGCGCCGGAGTACCCCTGGGTTTTGTGGGCGAGCTGCCGCAGGTCAGGCTCGCTCAGGCTGTGAGGCGTGTTCCCCAGGTGGAGGCGGAACATCTGAGCCCGAGCCGGCTTCTCCGGCAGGGGGATGTAGATCCGCTTTTCAAACCTGACCCCCCACAGAGGAAACCCCCCTCTCCATCAGTGAGCAGCTTCACACACATTTAAGCCTTGTGCCTCACTGGGAACATGCATTTTAGATTTGATCATTTTGACCTTGTGAATGCATATGGCTTACATTTTGGCAAGTTATTTTGTTTTTTGGAAGTTTAACCTAAACCCATATAATACGTTTATAACACTGTGTGTAGGCGACATGAAGTAAAACAAAGATGTCCCCATTAAACCACCATTTCTGATCCTATGGTGCTGGTACACTCTCTTCCTGGTTTCCACTAGGGGAAATACTTCTGCACAGTGTGTTGCATCAAAATCCATGTTACTTTTCATAGCTCGCTTAAAATGTAATTCTATTTTGTGAGTTTTTGTGTGGCACTCACAAACTACCAAGAGATGTAAAGACTAAAGAAGATGAATCTGTTATTATAATAACAGACTATGACCATGCTGCAGTTGCCCAGACTCACAGTGTTTAGAGTGGACACACAGCTGTTGTATAAGCATGGCATAAGTGTCTCTTCTGACTGACAGAGAATCATTTGCTTATCTGAATAATAATAACACTACAGAAGTCATGGTGAGGCAAACACACGGAGTGACCTCTGACCTTCTGCGGATGGCGGCGTCCAGCACCCAGGGGATGTTGGTGGCCCCGAGCACCAGGACCCCATCGTTGTTGTTTCCCACACCTGCACAACCACAGAGCTTCAGTCAGCTTTTCTGTATTCGCTTATTGGCATAACCTGACCTTGGTAAAGTACACACAACATTAGAATAGTCTAGACGGCACAGCGTTCCCTGTGCAGTGTCAGGTGTGTCTCACCCTGCATCTGGACCAGGAACTCCGTCTTGATGCGGCGGGCGGCCTCGCTCTCGTTCTCGTTCCTGGAGCCGCACAGCGAGTCCACCTCGTCGATGAAGATGATGGAGGGCTTGTGCTGCCGAGCTAGGTCAAACAAGTTCTTCACCAACCTGGGGGGGGGGGGCAGGGGCGGAGACAGATTGATTGCAATATTAGAGGAGGAACAGTCCTTCTAAGGCTGCAGCCACACGAGGACGATAACGGTCGTATCTGCTAGAGTTCTCTATCAGATAGACGGTTCGGCCACTCGAGGCCAACATGGCAACGCAGAAAACAATAACAATAACGATAACGGGTCCCAAGGTGGGTAGATCTGCGGACGAAACGCTCTGGGGGGCCAAACGGCTCTGTGATTACGCCCTATAACGGTCATTTCGAGCCAGGTCCCGGTATCTCACAGGACAGTGCACCCAGCAGGAGCTGAGCGGAACAAAACACACACTTCAAGTTAGATCATCACCCTTAGCTATTTTAATGACCTCTCAAACTACCTAAACTATGTTTATTTTGACTGTCGGGTCACTCATCACTGGATCAGCTGCTGCATGAGACCACGGATACTGACGGGCTGTCAGAAGAGGGGGAGGAAAAGAGAGGCTCCGTCCTCCGTGTATTATTCTTATATTATTATATAGAGACTCTGAGGGCCTAAGATATTCTAAAAAATAATATTTGAAAACATAAAAAAATAAACTTTCATTAGTTTTACCAAAATAACTTGATTTAATTGTATTTAAAATAACATTTCCAAATAAATAAATCCTTCGAATCTGCCTGTTCAGTTTCTGTTGGAATGTGAAGGGTTAAATGAAAGAAGCTCGTCTCTGCGAGTTATGTGAAGACGGGAGAGCTTGTTGGTCCCTCTGTACATTCACAGAGGGCCAGCTATAGTAACTCAATGAGAGAGTAATGTCAAATGACAGGACAATTGACCAATCATATCCTCCCTCTAAATGGGTGGGCTTTATTTTCGCGGACTTTATGACAAGATCCGCCCGCTGTGAAGTTTATGCATGTGTATAAAATGGTGCAGTGACGCGTCCTAAAACCCGGAAGTAAGCTGCGCATGAGTTCCCTCCACACAAAAACAATGGGATTTCTCCACAGGGTTTTGGAAAATAGCTGGAAATAAGGTCTGTGGAAAACGAACCTGTTAGATAAATGCACGTTTTGTTCAGCCGGATCATATCCACATGTCTACCCTACTTTTATTATTTTCGAATAAATCTAATCGATAGATTTATGATTAGTATAAGTTCGTTCATGATGGCTCATGTCAGTGATAGTGATGACATCGTTGTGAAATTATTAACCGAGTCATTTTCAAGATTGAGTTACAATGATAAACTGGAGTGGCAAAGGATCAGCTGCATGACCCCGCCATCAAGTGCTTCATCCAAAAGGACAGGAGGATGGACTTTGTGTTTAAGTGATTTGATCATCAAAGGTAGGCCTAAGTCATTTTCAATGTGGGCCGCCGTGCCGACGCAATTCATTTGTAATTGTTACTTGGCTGTGGGTGCCCTGTGATGATAGGTGTTTACATGGTGTTGTTTTGTGTGGTAGAGGGCCGCTGTCATTGATGCGTTTTGCACCCCGGGCCGTTGTTCTGATATTCCGCTGAAGTATACGCTGTGACGTAATAACTCTTCTTTTTCGAGGGAAGGGGGCCTAGGTATAAAAGTCACGGCTCGCCACTGTAGTTAACAGTCTACGATGATGGCTATGGTGCTAGGGTAATAAAGTGTATGTTAGGGCTGCACGATATATCGTGTCGTGACGATAATCGCGATATGCGCATGCGCGATATTCACATCGCGTGGACGTACGATTAAAAAAAAAAAAAAAGGATCTTTTAAGGATCTACCGCTAGTCTTGAGCACTGTAAAGATAACCTGTTAAATAGTATTTGCCAGGTGTCTTTAATTGTAGTATTCTCTAAAAACAAGTTGTAATGATAAAATCCCCTCAAATGTACTCGGTGCCAGGTAAGAAGATATGGTAGAACTGTATGAGGCACTGCTGCTCCTTCACTGCACAATGGCCTAATGTTGAGCTTTACATCTTCTGTTGCTCCACAGTGAAGTACATCCGCGAGGTCTCTCCGCTCTTCAAGAAGCCGTCCCTGGTGGCCGAACTGCCGTGGGATGGCGTCCGCCCGCAGTCGCCTAGCTACAGCGGCAGCGAGGACTCCGGCTCGCCCAAACACAGCTCCCCCCCCCCCCAAAGACAGGAAGGTCATCAGCCTGAAGATGTGCTTCATCAGCAGGAACCTCACCATGCCAGACCTGGAGAACAGGTACGCTGGGACCTCCTCTGTGTGTGTGTGTGTGTGTGTGTGTGTGTGTGTGTGTGTGTGTGTGTGTGTATATGTGTGTGTGTATGTGTGTGTGTGTGTATGTGTGTGTGTGTGTGTGTGGGTGTTTGTGTGTGTGCTTTTAAAAAAAAAACTCAAACACGTCATGTTACAATTCTTTTGCTGCTTGCTACAAAAGGAAAACTCGCGTGGCTCTCATGTCAGGGGTACTTGAGTGAGTGACATGCAGGCTCTGCATGCACAGCAAACCACCAATCACAATCAAATCTCCAAAGCAAACGGACTCGGTGATTAAAGGTAAAAACACTGAATAAAGTAGTTTCATGTGTTTCTCCAGGGCAGTTCGGCGCTGCTAACCGAGCTAGCTCAGCTTGTTGCTCTGATAACTTAAGATCCAGACGTCCGTGACTAAAATCCTTCATCCGGTTAAATATAGTTAAAAAAATACCAATTGTATAGCATTAAAGTTCAAGAAAGGATGGTTTGCGGAAAAGAAAACGGTCTTTTCTTCAATTCCTGTATGTTTTCATATCGCAGGGGAAAAAAAATCGCAATGTCAGTTTTTTTCCAATATCGTGCAGCGATGTGTAAACTTTGGATAAATCGTTAGCAAAGGGCTGGATATCGAACTGCTGACCCACCGATTGGTAGACCTTCATTCATCAATCTACATGCAGGGAGGTACGGGTGCTTTGTTATGTTAAGCACAGGGGCATTAGGGGTAGGGTCATTGGTTGTTGGGGTAGTTGTGTGTAACTGGTGTGAGAGCAGTGGGCTGAAAACACAACCCGTCTCTATAATAAAGGTGTCTTTCCCAGCTTAGAGTACAGCTTCAGACTACAGACCCCCGCCCAGGAAGAGACGTACTTCTCACTCTCTCCCAGCCACTTGGACATGAGGTCTGAGGAGGAGACGGAGAAGAAGGTGGAGTTGTTGGCCTCTGTGGCCACAGCCTTAGCCAGGTACGACTTCCCCGTGCCTGGGGGGCCAAACAACAGGATGCCTCTCCACGGGGTCCGCTTGCCTGAGATCAGAAGACATGTTGGTCATGAGAGGGAACTATCTAACAGAGGTAATGATAAAATACTATTTGACAGCCTTGAAGAACATCTAAAGTGAATTACATAATTCTATTACATCAAGCTGATATCCTGATATCCGCTCTGATATTAATGTTCATTTTTGAATGTAATAACTCTGCCATCCTTCTCACCTTTTGGATCATTGTATGTGTCAGTGTGTACCTGTGAAGAGGTGAGGGAACTTGATGGGCAGGATGACGGCTTCCTTCAGAGCCTCCTTGGCTCCCTCCAGTCCGGCCACGTCGCTCCACCTGACGTTGGGCTTCTCCATGACGATGGCCCCTGCACACAGCAGACAGAAACTCTTTAGAGGTGAACTTACACCAGCAGCTGTCTAACATGGACGCTTTTTGGTATCTATGGAGCTAAATACTGGCCAAAAGTTTTGATCATTTGAAAAAATTAAGATAATCTGAAAGTTTTGATCCTGAAATTTTAAAAATAAGATGATGGATCCAAACTAATAATAGGTGTATGAAAAGTTTTTCAGTTAGTAGTAATTATTTGGAATAAACTGTGTATTCTTTCACATTTCCCTTTTTTTTATAGATTCTGTTTCTTTAGTTCTTCTTATTTTCAGCTGCAGATTTTATACTTTCAGATTCAGAACTATTATTTCATATTTTCAAATGTAATTCTTCAGTTTCAGATGTCAGATCTTTAGATCGTATTTCTTAACTTTCAGACTTTTGGCCCAGATGTGGGAGGCGGGCCTTAACTGCAGGGTTAAGGGGTTTGAATCATGAGTGACAGCAAATTAAAGCTGAAGCCCTTTCTCAGCCATGTTGCCTTCAGGGATGGTAGGAACTAGTGAGCTCTTTTGGTTCGTAATAGGAAACAATCATATATGTCATCAACACTCAAGAAACACTGTTTGGTTATTAAATTAAACAAATAACCATATTGTATCAGTGTAATTGAAAGTAACTTCTATAAGAACCTCTCATAACTCATCTTATAGACTTCTCTTTAGACACTCAAAATGTCAAGTCACATGACAACAGATCACCAATAAAACCACTAGACCAGTGCTCAACTTTTTTTTTTTGGGGGAAAAAAGTCCAACTTTTATTTTGAAGGCCCGCTGTGCATGCAGTAGGCGTTGGACTGGAAGTACTGGAGACCATACACGGTTTTGAAAACTTCTGTCACGTAGTGATCATCTTCTCAATAAAACATCTTTGCTGATGTTTTTTCGAGTCTTCTGGCCAATCAGAATCAAGATTGTTGCCGGAAGTCCCCACGGAGAATAACTTTGCGGTAGAACTGTTCTTTATACATCCATGGGTACAACTTCAGATACAAATGAACACATAATGAAATATGACCCCCGGTTTGATGATTGACAGGTCACAGAACAATGGGAGCTACCTACCCTTACCCACAATTTAAAGTAATTCACACAGACTCTCTCCTCTTTGCTCTTCTCTCTGTGTGGAGCAGCAAGTTCAGCTGTCAGAACAAAGTGAAAAACAAACAATGGCATCAAATATTATTAATATGTCGGGTAGTAATACATTTATTTATTTTCTTCTCAGAGTGTACCAGAATGCGTAGTTTATATGTTAGTATTTCTAAAAATCTCCTGGGGTTGGGTTTTCAGCATGTGATACAGTTCAGCTTTGATTCCATCATCTCATTAGCATACTCTACAGGAGGGGTAACATGAGTGTTTCAAACTAAACGATGCAAGCTTGATACACGCTTCACTGGATTACTCGAACCACGCTCCAAGCCTCGGCGCAGTACGTAACATCACAACTAATCGTATCCCTGTCCTGTACATATTCGTGTTTTTAATGGTATGCTTATTCTTCCTAACTCATCACGGCTTCTCGTACGTATGCTTCAAGTTGCAATGCTTCTTTCAGAGGTTTCACTCCATGCAAGATCAGGGGTAGGGAGATCAGACCCTATAACACAAGCCCCAGCAGCTCATTCCAGCTAACAGGAGCCATACTCCATGCCAGTGGTTCCCAAACTTTTTGTGCCCAAGGCACACCAAAGGACAAGTACAAATCTCAAGGCACACCTATTGTGCAAAATAGCCCTTATAACACGTGTTATCACTCATATCATGTAAAATATCTGTAAATGTGCATAATTATTTACTAATGCCAAATAAAATGTGACAAAGACAACTATATTACTCATGAAATATTTATTAACGAAATATTTCAGAAATTAAATTTGAAACTTTATCAAATTAGGCTTCATCAAAGCAGCAACACACTCATTTAAACCAAACAGGTCACAAAATTAAAAATGAGGCAAAGACTCAGCAGAAATTCAGCACAGAGAACTGTCAATGCAAGGAAGCTGCACTGTCCATGGGCCTGAACTACAAATTATAAATGTAACATTTCAGCAATCAGCATTGAAACATGTGCTATTGTAAATATTTTGCCGATTTACAAATTAGTGAGATACATGTGCCTGTCGGGGCGCGCAGATTTTTTTAATCCTTGGTGGCACTGAGGAGAGGGCCACTCGCAAGTCCTGTTCAACAGAGAGCCGTGACCTCCTGTTGTTCTTCATGTAAACCAGAGTAGAGAACCGAATCTTGTCTGTGGATGATAAAATGTTTTCATTCCTGCCCTGAAGCTTGGCGTTTAACTCGTTGAGATGCCCAAATATGTCTGCGAGGTAAGCCAGCCTGGCGCACCTTTCATCCGCGAGCTTGTCTTTATGTGGGACAGCGTGTTCACGTGAAAACTCCAAAAGCTCTTCCCGAAGCTCATAAAGACGGGATAGGACTTTCCCCCGTGACAGCCAACGTACCTCTGTGTGGAGGATCAGGCTTTGGTGGTCGGCTCCCATCTCGGCGCACAGCTGGGAGAAGAGGCGAGATTTCAGGGGCCTTGATTTGATGTAATTCACCATCTTCTCCCGTAGTATGGCTTTCCATTTCTTTGCAGAAGAAAAACGTCTCTTTGATAGAGTCAGCATCAACATATCTGACGTTTGCCAGAAGTTGGGCAGCCAGTATGTCAGTAGATTCGTCTATTTGTAGGGAAAATCTGCCGCTCGCCTGCAGTGCCATAAGACCGGTAACTTTCATGATACAGTCTGCTGACAGTTTTTTTCCTCTTTTCTTTCGGTGGTGGGTTGTCGGCAGTCTCTGCACTGGTGGTTGGTGGTTTGCTCCACACAAGAAAGCGCTCCATTTTCCCTCTTGCGTGTTTCTCTGTTTTAATGTTGTCCTTCAGCCTTCGATGTGTCACGGTCTTATAATTCCCACCTGCAACTGCGTTAACAGCGAAATATGGGGTTCTGTGAGGATTTTTTTTTTAAAGAATTGTTTTTAGGTATAGAGTTTGCCTCTGTATTATGAAATGAGTGCATACAAAGTACTGATATAGTAAATTAAAAAATAATTATTTTTTGTGTAATTGTATATTGCAATAATAACGTATGGTTGTCACAAAATCCCACGGCACACCCGGACTTGCCTCACGGCACACCGTTTGGGAACCACTGCTCCATGCAACATAAGCAGCAGCTCAGCCGAGCTAACAGGAGTTCCACTCCATGCAAAACAAATATTGCTAATAAAATCAAGCACTAACGTTGGGGAGTATGCATCCCCAACGTGGCCCAAAGTTCTCTCGTTAATATCAGGTTAGTAGTATCCCATCAGTAAACACATGCGGGCCGGGAGAAGCTCTCCCTAAACACGGCTCAACTTCATTGTCAGTAAGACCAGGCCAGAGAACACTTAACAGATACGTCAGCAGCACCTCATACTGGCCGCAGCTCACTTCATTCTAACTGGTTTCCTTCTCTCTCACTGCATATTTTCTGTCTAACCCTCGTCATGTTTTCCATAGACTCGCCGCATCATACAAGGTAAGGTATATCACGTTCAGTGCAGCTCTACTATTGTAAACACCTCACGGATATTATCGTAATGATTCATTGCATCGATCATTCATCATTCATTGTTGGGGGTTTTTCTTTCCTAATAGGCTTCTCCTCCCCTAAATCATCACAGCATGATGGGGTCTAATCTCCAACATATATATTTCCCCTTGTTCACACGGCAATACATATGTTTTACACTAACAAACTAAGTTCTCTGATGAATGAAATCAGAGAACTCTTTCTTTCAATGTCTCCCCTGTCAGCGTTGTCAGACAATACAAGCGAACAGGAGTTCACTTCATGCATCATGATCATCATAGAAGTCAGGGAACTTCTTTCTCAGCTAATGTCCAGTAGAGTTGGGTGACTCCTGATTCATCCGGATCTTAACCTGGACCCTAGTATGACCTGGGAGTGACGAGTCTCCCCTCTCATTAACCAGAGTCTTGAGTCCTACACCCGGTGATGTACAAATTAAAACTATAATTGCGTCTCTCGCTACTCTCCCGATAACATGTAAATAACTTTACAGCGTACCCCAGTCCATCTGCCTAGCTTTAGCAGTAGGATAGCTGCAGACATTATTGTTTGATTCAGGGGATGCAGATCAGTGAACTCCGCGGACTCAGAACCGTAACCGTAGCAGATCCAGACTCATCATACAGTACACGAGTCAACAGCAGACTCAGATTCGCTAATCCTGACTGAATCAAGGTAACTTCCTTCACTAACAAAGCAGACTCTGAATTTGAGCGACGAGTGAGTCAGCGGAACTCAGACACAGATTCGGTGAGCGGACCGAATGAGCGGATTGCTCCACACAGCGCGAAACAGCAAACTCGTTGGTTGGTCTCGTTTGGATTTCAGACTCAGTGAGCGTCAGCTGTTCGTGATAACGCATTCTGTACACAGATCATTGACGATTTCACAGTCAAGTCTAAGAAGCCAAATCCAGCAATTAAGACACAAACATTGTCAGATCATGTTTGTGTAGCGGAGGTTAATGTAACGTTGGTTTAATATGCTTGTGAAATGCAAATATCAGTGGCAAATTACAATACACAAACAGTGGACTGCCGCCCTCACTAGTTGCTCTATATGTATGTTTGAAGTTGGAGACTATGAGCTCCTGTCTCACCGGTAGGATCCTACGCTCTTGGCGATGCTGACTCATATGACTCAAAGGACTCGTATGATCCGGATCTCTTCGATGACTAACTCAGAAGACCTCGAGTCAGTAAAAGGATCCGGATTAGCTATCTTCATGTCCAGCAGCCTTCATACACGGCTGTAGTTCAAGATCTTATCTATATTATTTATATACTTTCTGCCTCTCACTGCATAAGTCTCTGTCTAACTCTCGATGAATCATTTCATCAGATTTCTTGCCATCATGTAGGTAAGGTCCTACGTTCATTTACAAGGCTTGTTCCACTCTGGTAAACCACTGGCTCACCTCACTAATGTATTTTCTCGTATCATCATATGATCAACATTTACTATTTCGAGGGGTTCACCTTTCCTAGCCATCTCCTCCTCTCTTTTAATCATCGAGTCACATGGGGTCTAATCGCAAGTATTAAGATAGTTAATACTCCAGCAGAGAGAGCGAAGGATCGGCGGGCCGGAGCTTATTACTGTCATAATAGTCACCGACCGGTCAAGCTCTCAGCTTCTCCGTATCAAGCTCTATGCCGACTACTTTCTCTGCCTCACTTTGACGCATGTATTATTTGCTTGTTCGCATTGTCTCTATTCTCGTCTTATTCTCAATCATGTCTCAGCAGAATCCACGCTGTGCTGGACTATGGTGATCTGCTTTATACGAATGCACTGCCCTTTACCTGAACAAGTTAGATGCCGCCTATCACAGTGCACCGAGATTTGTTACTAATCGTAAAGCACTGACTCATCACTGTACCCCGTAATAAGCTATTGCCTGTTATCACATGATGTGGTTTTGTTACATGTGCCGAGTGCAAGGACTGTCTTCGGTACGAAAGCTTTTACTTGCGCAGCTCCCCTTGCTTGGAACAGTCTTCAAAAAGATTGAAACTGAGCAATTTGGTCCACTGCATGTTTTTAAAGCTTGGATAGGTGCAATGCTATTTGATACTGTTGGTACTTGTCATGTCGATAGGTATGTAAATGTGGCCCTGTAAATATGATGTATGATGTCCTTTATTGTTTTCTGTCGTTCATGTTTTCATGTCGTAACCTACTTGCTGCAGGTCTCCCTTGGAAAAGAGATCGAGGATCTCAATGGGACCACCTGGTTGAATAAAGGTTTGAAATTAAATGAAATGCCACCTGGTAAGTTAAGATCCTTCGTCAAGTGGCCCGATCTCCTTCTCTCATTCACTTTCCTCCTTTTTGGGGGTTCCCTATATGCTCACGGCTGCATTTCCCCTTTAGATATACGATTTCAGGATCGGGGTCTAATCC
Source organism: Trematomus bernacchii (assembly GCF_902827165.1). Taxonomy (NCBI): domain Eukaryota; kingdom Metazoa; phylum Chordata; class Actinopteri; order Perciformes; family Nototheniidae; genus Trematomus; species Trematomus bernacchii. Next base: position 236,472 of record NW_022987617.1, on the reverse strand, counting down.
CCAAAGACTTAACATTTATCATATGACATGTGTCAATAAATGTTCTTTAAACTAAATGAAGTCTCTCCTGATTTAACTGGCTAGGAAACAGGCATAAGAAAGGACCTCTCGGTCGTTTACTGAAGGACATTCGGGTCATGTTTCCCTGATTGAACCACCAAGAGCTCACCGACTTCAGATATGAAGAAGATGGACGTTTCAAGATAGCCCCTGTTCATGCCTCACATCTATTATCATTACATATGAGTCAGGAGTTTTTTTCTGAAAGATAAATCCCTGATGATCTATACGCAAGTCATTTCAGTGCATTTGATCTGTTGTGGTCAAGTAAAAATCACAAATAATTCAACAATATAAACATGGTATGATTTACTATTAACTTACTATTGCCATGTATCTTGTGTCTTTGCCGAAAAATGTTATTGCTTTCTTATGTGACATATGTGAAAATGTGATCTTGTTGGCTTTGGATTATAAATTAAAGTTTGTTAATATTATGAATGAGTTATCTGAAATGGTTTGTGAGCTTTAAGATAATACTGTATGATACATAAAAAAAAGTCCTAACTAAATAATTGATAATTGAAATTAAGTCCAAAATGATGATCTAATTTGCATTTGTAATATTGCCAAATACATGATGCCTAAATAGACATAAGGGCAGACTTTATTTGAGGGATCACAAAGATGATTGATGCATGAGCACCAAATGGTTAATAAAGGTGATTTCACATAGGCCATTCATCATATGTTATTTATCAGTGTCAACGACGGAACAGGTCACCACTTTATTTGAAGGGGCACAAACATGATGAAGTATGCTTAGTCCATCATGATTACAACACTTGGAATTGCTGTGACTGGTCAGTTTTGGAAGAAGACATGAACATCATTAATAAATCAGAAGTCATGATGATTGAGAGACCTTAGTTGATGCATTCATTAAGGTATTGTTCCTGCATTAAGTCATGCATGAGATACTATTAATCCTTGTACATTACTGATAGTTCATGAAGTACTACATGAATGAATTCATGCTTTTTCATGCATTAAGTCATGCATGAATTCATGATGATTCATGTACCCTTACCATAAAGTGTTACCAAATATATATCCCAAAATCAAGTATATTTCAATTGTATCAGTGGACTACGCTGATACAATATGATATATGGTTGTCAAACATCTTATGAACCTGTGAGGAATATTTGCAGCCTTCACATTTACTCACCCATCAGTTGCTCTTGCAGCTTCTTCTTCTCTGGATTCTCCCCCTCGCTGTCACTATCACTCCTACAGACACACAGAGGTGAATCAAACACAGTGGATCACACAGATTTGAACATGTTTCAGGGCAGGAAGCGTACACACTTGTCATTGCTCTGAGCCTCCTTGACGGGCTTCTTGCCCTGCTTGTCTTTATTCCTCAGATAGTCTTTGAGTTTCTCCGCTCGGTCCAGGTACTGCATACACTTTGCTCGTAAGCTCTCCTTTGCCTTGTCACTGTGGGCCTCATCTGAGGAAATGACAACAATAATGTGAATGAAACATTGTAACAACAGAAGGGTATCAAGCCAATTCAAGTGTTCTTCCGGCTGCTTTACTCACATTTGATGGCATGTAGGAAATATTCCACAGCATGCTGGTACAGTCGCAAGGCCTCCTCATAATTCTTCGCCTTGTCTTCCTCTGTGGCTTTGGTCACAAGATCAATCGCTTTCTGGAACAGATGGACAGAAATACAGTCAGAGGACAGATGTAGGCCTCACATGGGTTGGGGTGGACACAGAAATAAAGGAAAGGAACACAGTGTCATTCTCACATTCAACACTGGAGCTTCAACTGAACAAAGCACAATATATACAACTGAAGTCTCTCTCTCAGTCTACAAAAATAACCCACTATTCCTCACCTGATCTGCGGTATGGCTTCTTTAGAACCCATAAACCACCAGTGGCTTTGACATAAGTTAGCAATCCACAATTTAAAACCCCTCCCTATGATTAATAATAGTATTATTGTATAGTAGTTAACTGGTACAGTAACGTTAACGTTTGAGGTTGTTAAGGCTCATGTTTTGGAACAATTTAATGGAGGAACTGTTGACTCAGTTAACTACACCCACAACATCAGCGGGCTTTAGCGTCAGCTGTTTTGCTAGAAGGTTAGCTTACATTGAAGTTACTGTATTGTATTGATGTCCAGTGCAAGATAACTGTACTGGCTAACGGTACTGGCTAACGGTACCTGTAATGTTGACGTTGTCATTTCATCTCCCTCTTGTGCTCGCCTCTGACGTTTCTATCCTCTTGCCCTACTCCAAAGGCGGATATGTGAATACATGAATTCGTTAACAGCCCTGTGTTGTGTCGGTACCGACTGTTCTTTACATGACAAACAGAGGCTAATACGTTAGCTTGCTAAGCTAATATGACAGCTCTGCATCGACCCGACACAACCACAAGCTAGCTGATGGAGACAACTTCCGGTTACACCTTATAAAATACAACTTTAAATGACTAGCTTATGTACTAAAATATCACACATTCACCAACCACATCAATATAACAATTGTATGGATAGGGTGTTGCTAATTGTAATTTCATTACATTTTTATATTTTGACATTCTTAATCATTTATATATTTTACTGCTAAATATAACAAATTGAGAAAATGGAAAATACATTATGCCATGTTACATGTACAGCCTACATATATATATTTACCTTACAAATACCTATAGGCCTATATATATATATATATATATATATATATATATATATATATATATATAGGGGAGAAGGGGGTAAGTTGAGCCAGTGGGTAAGTTGAACCACCTCCATGTAACCAGGCAACGCCTTATAGTTGTAATCACGTGACCAGAAATTATGCAAGCTCCTCCCATTTCTCATTGCCTGTGAAAGAGAGATGCTCATTGTGGTCTGGTAAGTAAAGTTTTTTACAAAAAAACGTTTTTTGCTTGTCAAAGTAAATTTTCTAGATGTCAGCTATATCGGCTGTCATGTCAAAAAAAATGTATCCAGGTTTAAACAAATATATTGTATATGTTGATGTGTTAGCAGCGTATTAAACCATGTGAGTCATTAAGCTAAAGATGACTCTGAATTTTAATGCTAGGCTATTTTTTCTAAAATGGTGGCTATGGGGTAAAGTGAACCGTGGGCCTTGGGGTAAGTTGAGCCAGTTTTTCAATGGAGAAATTAATGAAAGTAGGCCAAGTTGATAATTAGAGCTCATTGTAGGCTACATTTAAAGTTGAATTTACCCTGTGTTTGATTGGTAAGATGTATGAAATTGTATCACCATTTGTATGATTACTTTTCCTTTTAACATGTTAAAAAAAAATCAATCAATTCAATTGAAATTTATATAAAAAATATTTGAAAAACTAAACTTGTATTTGGTTTGTTATTTATTGTTTAAAGTTACCTTTAAGATTTTTTGTAGGTATGCCCAGGTTTGAACAGGTATGCCCAAGTTTGAACAGTGGTTCAATTTACCCCCTGACCTGGATCAACTTACCCCTAACCTGGGGCAAGTTGAGCCACAAAACTTTTTTTTTTTTAGAAGTAATATTTTCGCTGCCCTTGATCAAATATGAATTCTTATCATTGTCATTGATAGGAGACATCCTGAATTATAGTTGTGTGCTTTCATTTTTACTATGTGTCATTTCTCCTTGCTTAGAGGACAGCATAACTAAAAAATGGCTCAACTTACCCCACTCTCCCCTACATATACTCTATACATTATATAGTTGTTGAGCACATTTTTTCAATATTACATACACATTTACACGTAACAAAAAAAATGTGTGAAATATATCCGAAAATACTACACAATACTATGGGCTATATATCCCACAATCATGTAGATTTCTCTAGTTTCAGATGTTGATACATTCTCAGCTTCTTGTTAACGGTTCACAGCCTGTAGTCCACAAGATGGCAGGAGAGCTCCTAACAAAGGTGTAGTTCTGGTGGAAATGTTACGACCAGAATCATGCTAACACAATTTAAAAGCATAATGTTGAGATTTGTATACGTTTTATACTTTTTTTTTTTACAGCATTCAAAAACTTGCACTTGCAAGACCTTATGAAAACATAGAGCTAAAAGATAAGATATTAAAAATATGTGGTACATGTTGAGATGTCATTTCTTAATGAATATCACTTCTGGTCAGCTGTGAATTTGTCAGTGTTTATCTAACACTTTGGAGGATAATAACATGAAAACAGGAAAATGAAAGGTGAAATGCATACATCTGGTGCACTTTGAGGGCAAAATAAGAGACTAAATCTAGAGGACACAACCCTTGGTCATTGTTAGTTGTGACTTTGCTGGTGCTCTTCCACCTTTGTCTGGGCTTTAAAAAACATGTGCACCCAAACCCAGTAAAACAATCAATAAGTAAAATGACATGTTAATATTGAATAAATTATAAATGTAAAACCAATGTCCAAATCATAAAAACAAACCACACAGAAATGTCTGTAATTTGTAACAGTTTTATTGGTAGTTTTTTTTACATTTGTGATTATTACATTGCTTATTACATTATAGGCTATAAGTATCTTGGAAGGAAGTCTAAAATACTTTGCATATGACGGGTTGAGGCAGCAGCACTTTATTCTGCAGAGACCCCTCAGTTCAATGATTGTGTTGGACGCAAGCTGCCACAAAAACTACCTTTGGTTCAAAACCCTTTCTTTGAAGCGTTGCATTGCATAGACAGGAGCCACAATCACAGAAAGGAGGTGAACATCATCATGTGGAAGCAGAGGAGAGGTGTACATTCACAGATTTAAAGACAGGTTAGTGCACCGAGTTTAAAGAGGGACGGCCTGTCGCTTGTTGAAGGTTGACCAAGTTAAGACAATCAGATCTGTGCGGTGGGTTAGAGGACAGGACTAACATGGAGTAAAAGGTGTGGTGGGGAAGGATGGAGAGCAACACAGGAACAACACTTTCTGTCAGGCCGGATCTATATGGAACACATGAGGGGAAGTGAAGCCTGCCAGTCTTTATCACAGCCGACACTGAAGAAACCAAAACTTTGACTTTAATTAAATGTATTATGTCAACAGATTTACAAGGTTAAAAAGCCATAATATTAAGTTGAACTTATTTAAACTTAATATTATTGCCTTCACTAACTTAATACAGTTATGTGAAATCTGTTGACATAATAGATTTTATTAATGTCAATGTTTCAGTTTGTTTTATGCATTTACTATAGAATGAAAAAAGTGTCCAAACCATCACAAGGACACTGTCCCAAACAGAATGAAGGTCGTACAGACTGTGACTGTGTTCCTTATCCGAGGACAGACGGGATATCTGGTTCTGTGTTGCACGATGAGAGGAAACAATGGGACATTGTTAGAGGCCCAAAGAACAGAGGCTCTACTGAAGGGAAGGCTCGCTTCAGGAACACGCACCATGAACAGCTGAAGGTTATGGAAATGTCTACATTACAGTCACGTGGAGCTCATTGACGAGCCAACCTTCATTTGTAGAGACTGAAGTCATAATTGCTTGGGCATAGTAGATTAGCAAATAACATTAACCCTAGGTCCATTTAGTGGCTTTATCCAGAGCTTTCAACTGCATCTGATGCTCTTCATCAATCGATTGAGTTTGCTCAGTGCTCGTCACATGACTTCACTCACACTCCATCTAAACAACAGCACTAAATCGGTGCATGCCTAACATCACTTTCTCTCACACCAACTCTGCATTTTTCCAGGCAATAAAAATGCATACTAAAAAACAGCAAGACCTGAACGAACAGCACCAGGGCCTGAGTTGATCATGCCACTGAAAGTGACATTTTGGATTTAAGTGAAAGAAAAAAGTAAAACATTTTTCAGTTTTACTCCTACTAGCAAACAAGGCCGAACATTACTCTTCCACGTGAGAGAGCTAAGTGGTTCAAGGTGGATTTTTGACGGCTGCAGTACATACACAATAGATCTTTTGGAATAAGCAACATTAAAATATGTTATTAACACATATCATTCTGAATAGGGTTCTTCTAGAATATGCCGGGCATTTATTTCATATGATACAAAAGGTTCTACATGATCTGATGCAACTCAAACACCAGTATTTGTTCTGCTTCAGAAAGTTTGTTTTTCATTGTTTCGAATTCAACTTCCTACTATTTTAACCCTTTATTTGGATAATATGAAATATTATTATAGTAGTATTGTCATTATTAAAACATTACATATGTTTTTAAAGGATAAGATTCTGTATAGCTGCTTTAAATGTAATACGTTTAGTAAAAGACTAAACAATACAGAAGATTTAAGGTAAATCCTTGTCTTTGATCGGCTGCTCTTTGCAGGGGCGGTTCTAGGGGGGGGGGGGCTCACAGGGGCCAGTGCCCTTATAACACTGGGCTTGGACCACCCTGGGCCCCCCCTCTGAAAAAAGAGTCTATTATAAAACCAATGGTGATGGTGCAAAGACTGTGCTTTAACTTGAGCCGAAGTTACCATGGATGTGTTTTGTTTTCATAAATGCCATTTAATAACATTGTAACTAAGCTACTGAAACAAATATGATTCATAATAGTTGATGTTGTGTTCAATGTCATTATACTGAACCAAAATGTTGAAATCTTAAACACTCTCTTTGTGTTTTTGTCCTGCATTAAATGTGCTCTTTAAATGACCGGGCCCAGCATGGCCCCCCCCCCCCCCCCCCCCCCAGTACAATTGGTCTAGAACCGCCTCTTTGTATCATTGTGATGATTTCTGTGATCAGCTGATCTTAAAGGTTACTGCTACACTGGAAGCAGATGGATGACAGATGAGGCCATGAAAGCTCCAGAAGAAGGCAAGTCAGTGGACCAAGAGTAAAACATATATTTGTAAAAAACATTTCAGACAGCAAATGAAAAGGAATGTAAAACAAAGCGCGTGTATACTGACTGCAGTGATTCCTTGGTCAGAGAAACACTGCTTTAGGCAGGTAACAAGGGACCAGGAAACTCAAGAGAAATGGAATGAGATGACAGGGACATGACGTGGCAGCAAAGGTCAAAAAGGGGGGGGGGGACACATGTTCAGATGTCATCATCTGATACAGAGTTTAATGTCATGCTTATCATAAGACTTTAAAAACAACATCAAAAGTAACACGGTTACACTATAAGAGTAATACTATAGCTCGGCCATGTCCAAAGCTTCAAACTCTCTCACTGTGTGAATAAAAAATACTTTACAAAGAGTGTAACTACGTATAGGAAGGCACTGTTGGCACTTGATTACAACAGTAGGTTAGGATAATGTGCTAGAAGGTGCCGTCAGACACACACACACACACACACACACACACACACACACACACACACACACACACACACACACACACACACACACACACACACACACACACACACACACACACACACACACACACACACACACACACACACACACACACACACACACACACACACACACACACTCTCTGATCAGTTAACTGCATTCTGACTCTAAATCAGCGTCTCACACTCACAAAGACTAACAGATTAGAGCCCTGAACATTGGAAGGCTGTGGTGGAATGAAAGGCAGAGAGTAAAACAGGGAGCTTTCACCAGGCTGTGCTTGGTTCTGTGCTTATTGTCTAACAAAATGTCCATCCCTTCATATAAATAACACTTTGCTTGAAGTGCACTGGTAGTGGAATCTCATGAGCACATCACAGCGTCGTAGCTTGGAATAAAAGTGAATGCATCATCACGTGGAATGATTTTCAAAAGCCTGTTTTGTCTCTCATCACTTCAAGCAAAGTGCCACTTCCTTTTATCTGCAAAACAAATGATTCCAGAGGCCGAGGAGATGTTTGAACAGAAGGCACAATTCTGAGACAATCAACACTTGTGGTCTAATCTCCCTCACTCCAAAGCTTCAGCTCTGAATGGAGGAGTCGGAAAAAGAAACTAAAAGAAAAGTATCAGCATTTACGGAGCGTCTCCTCGCTGCTGCTGTCTCCTCGCTGCTGCTGTCTCCTCGCTGCTGCTGTCTCCTGTCTCCTCGCTGCTGCTGTCTCCTGTCTCCTCGCTGCTGCTGTCTCACGTCAGGAGGCCCATACGAGTGAGCTTCGCTGACAGGAAGGAGTGGAGGACAAATACCACCGGCTTGGGACCTGAGTGGAGGTCAAACACCTGGAGGAGAGGAGAGGGGGGGGGAGGAGGGGAGAGGAGGAGAGGAGGAGAGGGGGAGAGGAGAGGGGAGAGGAGGAGAGGAGGAGAGGAGAGAGGAGAGGAGGAAAGGAGGAGAGGGGAGAGGAGGAGAGGAGGAGAGGAGGGGAGAGAGGAGAGGAGGAAAGGAGAGGAGGGGAGAGGAGGAGAGGAGAGCAGAAGAGGAGAGGAGAGAGGGGAGGTGAGGAGAGGAGGGGAGAGAGGAGAGGAGGAAAGGAGAGGAGGGGAGGGAGGAGAGGAGAGGAAAGGAGAGGAGGGGAGGGAGGAGAGGAGAGGAGGGAGGAGAAGAAAAAAATCAGTTTCCATTTTCTATTCTGAGATATACAACATATTTTTTATTCCACGCTGTCGTCTTTTGAAACGTGGCCCCGACGTTACCCACAATGCAACAGTTCATTGAAGATGTGTTATGATGAGTCATTTTAGGTGTCAGGGTGCATCTCTCAGGACTGATGTTTGAAACTGTTGGAGTTCCCCTTCAACTGTAATTAACACACAGACTAAAGTTTTCACTAGAATCTTTCCATTAGAATCCATTCGCTAGAATAAGATTCTATTGCACACCATTTGACGCTAATGACATTAAAAGACTATTGATTTATACATTTCAAAATGTAGAAATTCATTAGCATTCTTTTTACATTTAAGTTCAAACCATGGTCAAGGTGAATATAAAAATGTTGAAAAGTTGAAAAAGCTTTGAAATGTGATTGTGACAGTTTAGCGCACAGTAAACATGTACTGTATAAAGCTCGCCACAAAGACAGAAGGAGCATGGTTTTCCATCAACTACTATAATAACGTTAGAAATAATAAATAAAGACATTGATTGGTGGAACAGATTAAATATTATTCTACATATTGAATCATTCTAATGTATTTCCCCTCATCCATGGTCACATCGTTAAGTCATTAATGTTACACCAAAGCGTTTGCACTGCAATGTGACGCGGATAAAACAGTAGACGCTACTTTTGCTAAAAGAAAGTTGGAATGAATGAAGTACAACACAGTAATTATAGTAAACGCAGTGGGGTCCGAGACACAACTCAGAGAAGTTCAGATGCTTTTCATAAAATAAAGCAGAAGATCCACACTCTCATTTGTTGACTGATCAGTGCAGACCTATTTACTGATGTTCCTGCTTTGCCATATTTTGAGTGGAATTTGTTAATGCTAAATTAGACTGGTTACATAACCTTGGAAATGCCCAAAACGTAACCGTGCGCTCTGGTACGTTAACAGATAGCACATTCCCTCGAGGAGCTGTATGTCTGGATCATTCAGACCGAGGTCTTACTGCCAGCTCCTGATGAGTGTGTCTAATGTCGGAGTAAGTGTGGATGATTCTTTATGGAAGAAAAAAACGAAATAAATGTAAATGGAGAGAATACCAGATTTGGAAGTTTCTGTCAGTAAGGGCAGATGCTAAAATTGTCAAACAAATTCAAGGCAAGAAATTATTTCAGTTGTTTTTGACCAAGTTTAGCAGCTGGCTGCGTGACAGCGGTATATTCTGGGAAATGCCGTGCCTCCTGAACAATCTACGTCTGTAGGCTCAATCAAATCTGAGTATTTCCAGTGAGACAGTTCTGACAGTTCTGTTTAAAGGAATGTTGTGCGGGCAGACATTACCCAGAGTTCCTATCAGGAAACAGCTAACATCTTATTCTTTTGTCTCACCATCTCTCCCTCTGGGCCTCCAAAGTCCAGGTAGAGGTTGCGTATTCCATCGTCTGCGGACATCCGGAGCTTCTCGTAGGGGTACCTGAAGAGCACGGCCCCCCCTGCTGGGTCCACCTGCTCCCTGGTCACAGTGAAGCCCTTCTCGTAGTGCAGCGTCAGACGCACATCCTGCCGGCTCAAGGTGCAGCCTGGAGAGAGAGATTTACAATTGTATTGTTGTAAAAACGTAGAAAAGCGCTTTATAAAGGAAAAGTATTATTATAAGAACAGCAGGTGTGAGTGCACGTTAAGGTGCAGCCTTCATGTACGCTGAGTAATATTACGGCGAGCATGAAGCGGTGGACGCGGCGCGAATCAAGCGATTGAGGCGATTGAGGCGATTGAACGGTGCCGAGAATTCAATTTTTTCAACTCGAGCGTCAAATTCACGTGGCGCGTTCTCTCGGAAGCCAATCAGCGGTGAGGATCTCCGCCGCCGTCACTGACGTTCAACCAGAAAACATCAGCCGTTAGCTGTTAGCAGTTAGCACTCAGAGCTCACAGCTCCTCATATCTGTTCAGAAACTGGACAAAAGTTAAACAAGTACAAACCACAGACTGCCTGTGTCATGGCGAATACAGTCGCTGGTTTATTTATGTCTGTAGGCCGTTGTTGTGAGTGTGGACGGAGCATATACAACGTTAGCTTAGCCTAGTCGACCCGATCTTCATTCAGAAAACAAGCATTTTAAAAGGTTTTTCGCCTGCCGTCTGTCTGCAGACTTGTCAAAGCATTAATTCATGGTTTTTACTAACCGGTATCAGTATGTTGTTACTTCGGCATAATTTAGAAACGTGTATTACAATTTAATCACGGTAAAATATGTTCATTTTGTTGTAGTTGTAGCCCCCTAGCCAGCGCGTCTTGTTTGAATGATGCGAGTAAACACAGCTGGCAGCCGCGGTGAAACTCAAGCATTTAGAGCGATGCGATAGGAGCGATTATGCTGCGTTCACACCGGACGCGATGCGATGTTTGGGGGCGGCGCGATTACATGTAAAGTCAATGCAGAGACGCGGACAGACGCGAATTCGCTCCGACGGCGAGCATGAAGCGGTGGACGCGGCGTGAATCACGCGATTGAGGCGATTGAACGGTGCCGCATTAAACGCGAGAGTTCAATTTTTTCAACTCGAGCGTCAAATTCACGTGACGCGTTCTCGCGGAAGCCAATCAGCGGTGAGGATCTCAGCCTGCCGTCACTGACGTTCAACCAGAAAACATCAGCCGTTAGCCGTTAGCAGTTAGCACACAGAGCTCACAGCTCCTCATATCTGTTCAGAAACTAGACAAAAGTTAAAGAAGTACAAACCACAGACTGTCTGTATCATGTCGAATACAGTCGCTGCTTTATTTATGTCTGTAGGCCGTTGTTATGAGTGTGGAATACAACGTTAGCTTAGCCTGGTCGACACGATCTTCATTCAGAAAACAAGCATTTTAAAAGGTGTTTCGCCTGCCGTCTGTCTGCAGACTTGTCAAAGCATTAATTCATGGTTTTTACTAACCGGTATCAGTATGTTGTTACTTCGGCATCATTTAGAAACGGGTATTACAATTAAATCACGGTAAAATATGTCATTCTTGTTGTAGTTGTAGCTCCCGAGCCAGCGCGTCTTGTTTGAATGATGCGAGTAAACACAGCTGGCAGCCGCGGTGAAACTCGAGCGTTTAGAGCGATGCGATAGGAGCGATTAGAGCGAAGCGAATATTCGCATCGCGTCCGGTGTGAACGCAGCATTAGTTATAAGAGGTATTTGATTGGATAATGGCAGCAGCCAGCAGCAAAAAGGAAACATGGGAAAGAAGTGAGTTGCAGCTGACCTGAAGTTTTCTGGGAGCTTGTTCCAAAAAATGTGGAGCATAATAACTGCCATGTGTTGACAGCAGACTAAATGTCTTCCTCTCAATCTCTGGAAGTATGCTATTAATATACAAGTGAATGTTGTCGCCTCAATAATCATACAAATAAATGAATCTACAGCATCTGAGTGGACTCTGGGTGGGTTGTTCCTCTTTGTTGCAGAAGTTTAAAGTATCTTGAATATAAAAGTCCTGCCTGGTGCAGATTCAACTGGGACGTTATTTGATCATAGAGCATTTCCATGTGTATCACTGTTACTTCTTCCTGTACAACTGTAGCAGGACAGAGAAGAAACAGACAAAGGGAGAAAGGCCAGCTGCTGGTTCAGCACAGAGGAAGCATTCCCCTCTGCTGGACCCACTTCTGCTTTCCACAGAGAAGCTCAGGAGCTTCCTCTCACTGAGCTTTAAAGGCATATATACATGAACACATTGTATCTGTGCTCCACATTTTCTCTAGAAAACTCTTTTCCACTTGACATTACTCATGGCCTGATGCTTTCATGCACAGAGATGAAGGTGGGTGAAGGTCTGTTTCACACTCTACACACACACACACACACACACACACACACACACACACACACACACACACACACACACACACACACACACACACACACACACACACACACACACACACACACACACACACACACACACACACACCTGTTTACTGGGGACGGAATGACCTTAAATCTGAATTAAAAATGATTTCAGATTTATCTTGAATCAGTTTTTGTATCCGCCTTGTTTTCAGATTTGATTCAAAGATCTTATTGCTTACTAAAGCCCTGACAGGCCTTGATCCAAACTATTTATCTGACCTTTTATTGACATATGCCCCCCCCCCCTGAACCCTGAGATTCTTAAGAGGCAGGTTGTTCTAAAATCTAGATAAAAAACAGAAAGCAGACAGTCTTTGCTGTCAGAGCTCCTGGACTTTGGACGACCTGTCTGGAGATCAGGGCTGCCTCTGTTCAATCTTTTTTTTAAAACTCGCTTTTTTTAAAGAATACATTTTATCTGATTTTATTTATGTTTTATTACTTCTGTTTGTTTTACTCTGTGTTTAGTGTTGTCATTCAGCAGCAGCTCACACTGAGCGGAGAGGACCAAGACACCAGCAGAGTGTTTATCTGAAGATAGTAGTTGCAGGGAAACAAATCTCATTGACATCCATTGTTCTTTTTCATCAAATACAACAATATACACCATCTCACAGTGGAATGTACAGTACATAAATAAATAAAGCTACAGTTTACCACAGCATGTCCTTAGTGTTAAAAGGTTGTTGTCTGTGATACAGCCTAATGTAAGTGAAACACTGTATAACTGTGTTATAACTGTAAAACTGCTCTTTTATATTTCAAAATTAAATATAATTTTGATATAGTCATTAAAAAAACATAACACAGTAGAAATTTGGAGAAAAGGACATTTGTGAATGAAATAATTTGCCATTTTTTGTTCTCCAATTGAAGGCCACACTTCATATTATCATATGTTAACATAGGAACATTTTGGTCATTATAAGTTAGCCAATACTGGAAGGTATCCCAAAATGTTTGAATTATACAACAACACAAAGGAGATGTTCCAATGTTCAGCCTGATATAAGTTATAAATATAAGAGCAACAGCCATGCACGTTTCAAACAACAACACGTTTCCATGGAAGCTGGTTCTGGCCTTAAGGCGACCAGGATCGATGTCCTCAGGGTATTTCACTGCTGACTCTAAACTGGAATCACTCATGCTCACACTCACCGATGGAGACTTCTTTGATGAGCTCAGCCGCGGCGTGCGCCCCCTGCACGAGGGCTCGCGTCCATGACGACAGGTCCCAGTGCGTCTCCACTCTGAAGATGTGGGACTCGATGCCCCGCCCTGTGCCCGTCCGGGTGGCAAACACCAGGTCTGACCCCTGAGCAGGAGACCCCCGAGCACTGCCAGAGTGAACCAGCCTGAGGGGAGACATGTGTGAGGGCACAGTAACATCTAGCACATGGATTATAGTCAGTGTTAAGCTCCTCTTGCTGTCCATGACACAACACTGACCCGTCTAGTTAGTGCTCTTTCTGAGGACGAGGGGGCATGCATATCATCGAGGTAAACACCAACAACCTTGTTCCTGTTTCTTTTAATTTTTGTTCATTATTTATTTTAAATCATGTTTATAGGTCAGTGAGTCTCTGTACTGTCCAGTATCTGGGATACATTGATGTGTGCTATGATTGTATATCGCAGAAGGCTAAAAGAGATTGTGTCGACCTGGAAATCATATAAAAACAGAATTACCCAAAAATAAATAGGTTTTTAACTTTCATTTGACAGTTTGTTGAATATAATGTCGACAGTACTGAACTGGAATCCTAAAACCATTTCTAATGATAGTCAGCTGATATGTGGTTGAATTTGTATTCATATAAGGGCTGCAAGATTTGGAAAAAATAACTCAATTTTGACCAATAGTGCAGTTGGGATATAATTATCAATGCTATGATGAAAGTATCATTTTAATATTATTCACAATATCAATTAATGTGAATAATTAATGTGATTTCTTTTAAAGATACTGTACCAAACAAGGTATGTTAGAAAGCCCACACCTCTCTGCATCTCAACAATACTTCATTTAGATATCTAGGATTAACTTCATATTATGCTTACTGCAATATGGCACATGTCCATATATTTTACAATGAATTATGCAGCCCTTATTGATACGTTGGAAAATTGTCATATAAAAAAAAAAAGCATTTTAACATAAATATTACTATCTGTACCATGAAGGAATGATTTGATTACAGTTTGAGGACGGTGAACTTTGGCTCTAGCTGCCCCTCACCTTGTGGCCAGCAGTGGGTGTGTGAGCAGAGGCGTGGACCAGGACTCTCTGCTCCACGGCACCGCCTGAAACAGCAGGATGTCCTTCTCCGTCAGCGCCATGACAACGGGCTTATACTGCTGCCGTCCACCTTCCAGCTGAACCTGAGGGAGAAAGTCAGGAGGAGACAGTCAGGAGGAGACAGTCAGGAGGAGACAGTCAGGAGGAGACAGTCAGGAGGAGACAGAGACAGTCAGGAGGAGACAGTCAGGAGGAGACAGAGACAGTCAGGAGGAGACAGTCAGGAGGAGACAGTCAGGAGGAGACAGAGACAGTCAGGAGGAGACAGTCAGGAGGAGAACGTCAGGAGGAGACAGTCAGGAGTAGACAGTCAGGAGGAGACAGTCAGGAGGAGACAGAGACAGTCAGGAGGAGACAGTCAGGAGGAGACAGTCAGGAGGAGACAGAGACAGTCAGGAGGAGACAGTCAGGAGGAGACAGTCAGGAAGAGACAGTCAGGAGGAGACAGTCAGGAGGAGAAAGTCAGGAGGAGACAGTCAGGAGGAGACAGTCAGGAGGAGACAGTCAGGAGGAGAAAGTCAGGAGGAGACAGTCAGGAGGAGACAGTCAGGAGGAGAAAGTCAGGAGGAGACAGTCAGGAGGAGACAGTCAGGAGGAGACAGTCAGGAGGAGACTTCAGTGCTATTGTTTTTAAATATGTTTTGGACCAGAAGGTGCCTTTATTGAGAGATACAGTGCTGGTGGTGGGAGACAAAGGGAAGCACATTGGGATGTTTGGAGAGCTGGATTCAAACCCTTGTACTAGGCAGCGGACACTGGATGTATGTTGGCCACCAGCTTTAACCACTGAGCTGTCTGTTAGCCCAATTGTGATTATTTTTTATAATATTATATTTAAAATGATCATGTTGTGATTATTTAAGAAGATCTAAACCAGACAAAGATGTTTTTTTTCTGTCTGTATTAATCTGATTTGTAGGCAGGGACATCTATAAAATGCCATAAACCTTAATTCAGAATAGTTTATATTTACACATACTGTATGTTGCCTGTAGCTGTCATACATAGGAAGCGCAGTATTTAGTAAACAGTATATTCAAAACTGTGCCTCCTGTGATTTTGACTACAATTTGAATATTGTGCAGCACTATTTAACAATGAACAGTTGAAGTGATGGAAGTTACAGTTGATGGGCATACTGATAGAGATTCCAGTGTACAGGGATATATTGGAGTAGCTCACTGTCACAGTTTGACTTTAATCATTGTTTGTAAAAATAGGGTGGTGTTGGAATGAGTCCTGGCGGAGTGAGTGCAGTGTTGGTGGAGTGGAAGTGAGAGGTGATGACATTAAAATGTATTTATGTGTTTGTTTTAGCACTGTGGTGAGTAGGTGGGCTTTACAGGAAGGAGTGCAATTCAACAGAAACTGGCTTTGGTACTTCCTGTTTGAGCCAAGTCGAGATAAGCATTCATCATGACTCTGAATGGACCCTTCATCAAAGTGAAAGGATAAAATACTCAGTCTTGTTCCTGGATGTGAAGTGAGAGCAGCCTTTTCAATGGACATGTTTACATGTAGGACTAAAGCTAATTCAAGAAAACACACACTTCCTTTGCTGCTGCTGCAGAGCAGAATGCCAGCGTATGTGTGTGAGATGACATATGTCCATTGACTTAGAGTAATGAAATAGATACTGTAGAAATCTCAACTGAAACCCTTTCCTTTTCAGAGCAACGTGTGTTTCTGCTCTTCATTTATATAACCTGAAAAATGCCCTGTATTCCCAAAGCAGTTACTGATAAAACAAGCCAGTCTCACGGCATTTCGTGTTATAGTCATGACATTTAATCTATTGATTCGTGTTCACCAACACGATTTTCCCCTTTTTTTTGTGTAACACAGAACGATTTTAAAAGCAATGTATTTCTATTGGTAGTGTGTTTCGTGCCTGCACCACATCTTTTTGTCCAGTCGGGTCTTGGAAGACCAGAAGCTGTGTGGTTTATAAAAACATGTTCTTACTCAATATCAAGCCACGATTATTGTTTTTATTTTAAATCGTATAATGTCTGACTTTTTTTGCCGTCCGCGAGGAAAAGAAATGGCTCAGAGCCTCAGAATACTGAAATCTGTATTTTTTAAATCTTTTTTTCCTTCTAATTTGTTATTCTTTTCTAAATAACACACTGTTATTTACACAACAATAACACACAATTATCCTTGTTTTTATTTATTTGTTTGATTCTATAATATCGGGCTTTTTTGCCGTTCCTCAGGAACTGAATTTCAAAATAAAGTCACCGGAAACAGACGTAGGCCTACTGTATAAGGGACATTTCGAGCATCATTGCGATACACACCCACTGAACTGATTACCCAAGATCCTCAGCTATGGTTTAACATATAAAGTATATTCAATGATTTGAATATACTTTATAGGGATCTGCAGATAAATGTTTAGTCTTCTCAAGCACCCACTATCAAATATCTCGCCTGATTGTTGGCACTTGACAATCACCTTCCCTCAATTTTACTCAGGTGTAACTAATGTCTGCTTTAAGGGTTGGACCCGTTCGAGTCCAGTTTTGGATAGTCTGCCGTGGTTTCATTCCATTTCAAAGAGCTGTCTGACGCTCGGCGTAACCTTGGCACACTGCCACTCCAACATCCAATCCCAGAGCTTGAAGATTAATCATGGGGTTTGTCAAGCAACTGGACTGTAGTCCCAAACGATAGCTGAGGATTATGGGTAGTGTAGTGTCTTCGGCCATCCTAAACTCCGAAATGTTTTTTGGATTTCATATTGCATAAACACCATATCCAAACGTTCATTGCGGCTAAAACATCCAATCACCGAACTTAAACCATAGCTGAGGATCTTGGGTAATCAGTTCAGTGGGTGTGTATCGCAATGATGCTCGAAATGTCCCTTATAGGCCTACGTCTGTTTCCGGTGACTTTATTTTGAAATTCAGTTCCTGAGGAACGGCAAAAAAGCCAGAGATTATAGAATTAAACAAATAAAAACAAGGATAATTGTGTGTTATTGTTGAGTAAATAACAGTGTGTTATTTAGAAAAGAATAAAAAATTAGAAGGAAAAAAAGATTTAAAAAATACAGATTTCAGTATTCTGAGGCTCTGAGCCATTTATTTTCCTCGCGGACGGCAAAAAAAGTCAGACATTATACGATTTAAAATAAAAACAATAATCGTGGCTTGATATTGAGTAAGAACAAGTTTTTATGAACCACACAGCTTCTGGTCTTCCAAGACCCGACCGGACAAAAAGATGTGGTGCAGACACGAAACATACTACCAATAGAAATACATTGCTTTTATAATCGTTCTGTGTGACACGAAAAAAAGGGGAAAATCGTGTTGGTGAACACGAATCAATAGATTAAATGTCGTGACTATAACACGAAATGCCGTGAGACTGGGTTGGATAAAATACTTTAGTGTGATTACTTTGACCGAATGTTCGAGGATATATGAATTACTTTGATATGTATTGAATCTTAACAATGCATGTCACAAAGCATCTATTTGAGTAGATATTAGAGAAAAAAGTAAAGGTGTGGTTTTAGTAACATCTATGTGTTGGATCTACAGTTTTTTTTATGTTCAGCATTTCAAACAGCTGTAGCACCATCATAGCACGAGAGGCTAGATGTTTAATACAGTAATCTCTGGTCAAGTGCAGACACCGGCTGCAAAGCTCATTTACCAGATATCAGCCACATTTGATCTGGCTGTGAAAGAGAACGTTATGTGTGGAATAGCATTAATAAGCAACAGATATGATCTTCTCGTGAAATGAGTCACTTTAAAGTTTCACATTTGAGTAAATATGCTTCATCGCTTTCTTGCTGAAAGGTACATTAGAAGATTAATATCACTTTCAGTTTATATGTTAGTTATAAAGCTAGTGTTAGCAGTTAGCATAGCTTAGCATTACGTCCGATGGAGGAGAAACAGCTAGCCTGGCTCTGTCCAAAGACCAGCTTTTGGACTCACTTTTCGTTAGATTTTTTTCCATTTTACCTTTGTGCAGAACCAGACAAAGTGTTTGCCCCTGCTTTATGTCTTTTAACTTAGCTTAGCATAGCTTCGTATCAGAAACCATGACCGTGTTTTTCATCTCATCATCTAATGTTCAGCGAGAAAGTCAATAAGTGGATTTCTAAATATGTTATTTCTTTAACAGGAGAACACCGAAGTCAATGCCAGCCAAAATGTGAAGCATGCTACCTGAAAGTTTAGTCATTTTGTCATTGATGGCAAAAAGAATAAAATAATGAATAGATAGAGGGACGGAGAAATATAATAGGAGTTATTAGGCAACCTCCAACCAGATTCAACGTGAAACCTAGCCCTAGTGTTGCCTGTTTCAGTTTTCAACTAACAAGATACGTACAATTCTCAGTTGGAAGCAGGACAGCATGATTATTCACTTTTAACATAGCTAATTTAGCTCTTTCACTCTATGCTAAGCTAGTCTGAGCACATGAATGTTGTGTAACACATAGAATATAATGTTTAAAATGGTTATCAGCCCTAAGCAACTGAAAATGATAACGACCTGTAAAATAGCATGCAGCTGTCATCCTGATATACCTGTTCAGCCAGCCAGCCGATGTGTTTGAGGTGGGGGTGTGTGGAGGCCGCAGACGTGGCCCCCAGGTAAGCGTTGATGTGAGCCAGGGTGTGAGGCAGCAGAGCGGCGATGTTGGTGTGGACCGCCGTGAACCAGGAGCTGGCCGAGGGTCCGTCCTTACAGCGCAGGACCACCGTGTGCTGCCCGTCTGGGGAGTGCAGCTCCAGCAGTCTGAGGGGACAACGTGTGATAATAATTTATTTTATCAGGCACTATAAGGTATACAGGTGCTCAAAGATCCTTTACAGAGAAACAAAAATAAATACAAATTGAGCTAATAAAACAACATTTAACACAAGGACTCAACTTGCTCGTATAAGCCATTTTCATGGACTGGACAAAATAAAGTAAACTTCAAACTAACTTTCATTGCCAATGTGAAACATCAAAGCAACTTTACAATGATATTTCTTACAGAATAGATTTTATTTGAAAAATAGCTTTAAATTAAATATCTAAATGTTTTATTAATTCATTTATTAATTTGACATCTCAAAAAAGGATAGGGATAGCAGGTATTCTTTTAAAGTGGACCTATCATGCTACATTTGAATAATATAGTGTAGGACCATACCTATATAAGGCATATTTATACTTTTTTTTTTTCAAAATACCAAACAGATCATGCATTTTAGCCATGCCTCATTTTGCTCAATTTGACATTTTTTAGCTCTGTTTTTGCAAGGGCAGATTCTGTGAGAACAGCACCATCTACAGGCCTGGCATATGTACTACAGTGTCTCCAGCGCTTTCGAACGGCAATGGCCGTGGCTGTCTCCTCCTGATTGGTGGAGTTGGCCCAATAGCCGTAGCGCCACTGTCCTGACGTCAGGACAGTGTTCAAATCTGGATCAGTTTTGATCAGATCCGTTGCAGCCCCTTTTTTAGAGATTTGGGTATGGAGGAAAATAGAGAGGGTTGTGTTTTCTGACACTTGGTGAGTTCCCTGGAACACCGGGGACACATATTCATGTATAAAAGACGTACAAAAGTGCATTTTGCATGATAGGTCCCCTTTAAGTTACTCAGAAATGCCATCATTTAGTACGTGAGTGGCACTTTACATATTCTTTGATTTAAGAACAGAAAGCAATAATATTGTAGGAAAAAGGTTAATTGTTTTAATTAATTTGTATGAATGTTATCACTGCTTTAGAGTGGTGCAGGAATGAGCTAATGCATTTGACCAATTCCCTTCCCCTGGTCCAAGTCAACAGTTTATCGATCATGTTTTTGGTAAGAAGCCTGAAGGTTGTATGTTAACGCAAGCTGAAGAGATTATTAGGTTTTGTTGGACGTCAGTAAATACCCCACTCATGAATGTCCAAAGCTTCTTTGTGTCTTATCAGCGGTCGTAACAAGTGACTAAATGAGACTACAAAACGTCATAACGCCAAACATAGCCACAGCTAGCATTTGCGATGCTAACTTCAAGGTCAGCCTCCAAAAATACGTCATCACTGCACCACACTATTGTTTTTCTTAACATAACAACAAACATTTTGGAAAATATTGACCGCAAAAAATTAACACACATTAACTGTATTTTCTACAGTTATGTCATTTAAAACTAACCAACAAGCATACGATGGACAAATGAACAATATGAATATCTTGGCATAATGCTGCTGGCCAATCAGTTTAATATCACCCACCTGTTGTAGGCAGTGGCGTTTTTATATGTACAAAAGTGGTGGGGCACGAAAAACTTAGATGTTTATATTATTTAGTGGGAATGCTGATACAGCATTCCCACTAAATGTTATGCTACGGACAAAAAGTTTATTATTATTATTCCGCCGACTTATTTTGGCCCTCTTCTCCTCCCACATTCAACATCGCAGAAACTCCGTTCAAACATCAAAACGTTCAGCTCGGTCGGGAATCGCAGGCTATTACTTTTCTCATTCATAACTTTCATAATTCCAGAGATACATCCCATAATACATCACATTTTTAACCATTGAAGTCAATGGAGATATTCTTCAGACTTCAACAAATCTTCATGCGACTTCAACTGCTAACTGTTCATTCATACTTTCACTCAGAAACCTCATTCCAACTTTAAAATGTTACACATCTTTCTGACATTATTCGTGTAACACAACTTTTAAATCTGATTCTTACTTTTAGAGATATTAAACATTGTTCAGACCTTGTTAAAGAGGTTTTCTTCAGATTTTAACATTAACTAGAGTGCGTGATGTCACAGCTAGAGTGTGGGAATTCTTGAAATGTGCCTTCATATTTTTTTTTTAAACTGCCATAATTCCCAAACCCTACATTCTTGAGACATAATTTTTCATGACAAACGTAGGAAAACATCTCGTAGCTTGAAAAATGACAAATAATTAACCAAAAAATAATTAAACAAAATGCCTCTTGAGGGCATGAAGTGACAAAAACGTTCAACATGTCTCCATTAAAGCCCATTGTAATTTCAGGCAGATATTTCCTCACAGCAGCAGCCGCACACCTTTAGTTAAACTGCCAAAAAGGCCACATTATTAACCCGAAAGTACACAAAAAGCACACTTCAGATACTCAAGGTCCTTGAGATGCTTCACGTTTTGAAATTTCACAGATATCTGTTATCATTCTTCCACAAAACGTTCACATGTAAGAGGTTTATCTCTCATTCAGAACAATGCAAGCCTTTGATCTCTACAGAGCTCGTTAGCTCAACTATAAACACCTGTGTAATGGAACACGATGATGTCATCACTCCAACTGACAGCAGTCAGTTCTAACTGTTCATTCACATGTAAGAGGTTCATCTCTCATTCAGAACAATGGAAACCTTTGATCTCTGCACACCTCGTTAGCTCAAATATAAACACCTGTGTCATGGAACACGATGATGTCATAACACACAGGTGTTCGTGTTTGAGCTAACGACGTGGTCACTGGAGTTTAACAGACTGTCTGAGCCTATTCTTTTCTGTCTGATGGAGACTTCATACTGACTTCAACATGTTCCACCTATTTTATACATTATTGGTGACACACAGCTGTCGTCGTTAGCTCAAATATAAACACCTGTGTCATGGAACACGATGTCGCTGTAAGTCCAATGGACACGGTCCAATCGTCCCCCAATCTTCACTTGTATATCACCGGTCCATGCCTCAACAGCTCTACGCCAAATCTGATATCTCACCATATGCCGTTTCCATGGAAACGGCATATGGAAAATCCTTCGCCATAAAACACGATGTCCCTTTAACTCCTATGAAAATGTTCAAAAAGTGCTCAAAATTCACATGTGTGCTAACAGTCCAGCCGTGAAGACATCTACGAGACAGTTTTGAGATTTCTTCAAATGCCGTTGCCATGGCAACACAATGCTCGCCATGAAACACGGTTTTCTCATAACTTCAGTGAAAATGCTTCAAATGGCCCAAAACTTCACAGGTTTGGTAACGATGCAGCCATCAACGCATCTACGCGTATTATGGGGTGTCATCAAATGCCGTTGCCATGGCGACAGACCACTCGCCATGAAGCACGATGTCGCTGTAAGTCCAATGGAAACGGTCCGATCGTCCCCCAAACTTCGCTTGTATATCAGCGGTTCAGCCCTCAACAGCTCTACGTCAATTATGGGGTTTCTTCAAATGCCGTTGCCATGGCAACACAATGCTCGCCATGAAACACGGTTTTCTCATAACTTCAGTGAAAATGTTCCAAACGGCCCAAAACTTCACAGGTTTGGTAACGATGTAGCCATCAACGCATCTAAGCATATTATGGGGTGTCATCAAATGCCGTTGCCATGGCGACAGATCATTCGCCATCAAGTTAGTTCAAAGGTTTGCAGTTCAAATATTCTGCTGCTTTTCCAAGCCTTTCTTTCTTTTGTACTCATCACACATTCAAGCCCCCAGTGTTCATGTGTCATTTCAATCTAAATTCTTCACTTTCTTCTTACACATTACATTTCAGCATAGCAGTTTAGCGTCAGCTTTTCAGCATAAAGCATTCCCACTAGTAATTTCTTCAGGAATTGCATTCTCTAGTTATATATAAGCTTCTGGTGCTTTTTTAAACACGTAAACAAATAGCTGGCTATCCATGGTTCCGATAGGATAGAGAGAGGGGGGAGGGGGTGTCGCTCTATGCAAGTCAATGGGACTCCCTGATAGTTGAACATCGACGCTAAAGGCCCCCCCACTGCGTTGATAGTATGTCAGGGATCCTGACATATAGGACGAGTTGGGAGTGAGAATGTGACGAGAATACTCATTTCCGGCAGCGAGAACCTAGCAACCACGTTACTATGAAAACGCCGACACGGGAAATACTGTTTTCATGCCGAGAGTCGATGACGATAACTTCACATGGACACTGGCCAATCTAAAACCTCTTTAGTAACATACGTAGTACATATACATTTGCTTGACAAGAACTGAAAAAATCTTCGTATTCTCCACAAAAATGTGTGTTATAGTGAACTAAAAGTCGTGATAGAGGCTTGCTTGTCAACATCCGGGTATTTATGCACTGGTGGGCCATGTTAACAATCCTGTGTCACAATATCAATCGATCCAGCAGAGCAATAGCCTATAGGCAAAACACAGAAGATCAACTAAATATATGACATAAAATGAACTTACCAAAGCTGAAGTAGATGGTCAACTTCATTCATTATCTTTCCGTTTTACTGATTGTAATCGCTATACGTTGCTCTCTCTCGTCTCCTCTTCACAACTACTATGTTCGCAGCACACGTACTTACAGCCAATCAGCTCTGAATTATGTGAGATGACGTTTGGTGGGGATGCCAGCACAGTGCCCCTATGGTGATTATTTTTTTGCCGCACACATTGAATAGAAAAAGACTGAGCATGCGCAGTGTAGTTTTTACAGCACCCATTCACTTTGACAGCAGAGAGAGGGGCTAGATCGGGGCTTGCCCCACATCGCTCAAAACGGCTCAATAGGCACACTGTGGACACTAATTAGAAGAACGCAGACTAAAACAGCAGTCTACAGAGTACAGAGGAATCAGATGATTAAACATGATCTTAAATGTATTTATTTTGCATTTTTTTTAATTATTATTTTAATTACTTTCTGCTGACACTAGGTGGGGCTGTGCCTAATGACCAGTTGCCACTGGTTGTAGAACTGGCATGGCCCTACAATATATTATTCAAATATAGCATGATAGGTCCACTTTAAGTTATCAGAGCAACAAGCTGAGCTAGCTCGGTTAGCAGCGCCGAACTGCCCTGGAGAAACACATGAAACTACTTTATTCAGTGTTTTTACCTTTAATCACCGAGTCCGTTTGCTTTGGAGATTTGATTGTGATTGGTGGTTTGCTGTGCATGCAGAGCCTGCATGTCACTCACTCAAGTACCCCTGACATGAGAGCCACGCGAGTTTTCCTTTTGTAGCAAGCAGCAAAAGAATTGTAACATGACGTGTTTGAGTTTTTTTTTTAAAAGCACACACACAAACACCCACACACACACACACACACACACACACACACACACACACACACACACACACACACACACACACACACACACACACACACACACACACACACACACACACACACACACACACACACACACACACACACACACACACACACACACACACACACACACACACACACACACACAGAGGAGGTCCCAGCGTACCTGTTCTCCAGGTCTGGCATGGTGAGGTTCCTGCTGATGAAGCACATCTTCAGGCTGATGACCTTCCTGTCTTTGGGGGGGGGGGAGCTGTGTTTGGGCGAGCCGGAGTCCTCGCTGCCGCTGTAGCTAGGCGACTGCGGGCGGACGCCATCCCACGGCAGTTCGGCCACCAGGGACGGCTTCTTGAAGAGCGGAGAGACCTCGCGGATGTACTTCACTGTGGAGCAACAGAAGATGTAAAGCTCAACATTAGGCCATTGTGCAGTGAAGGAGCAGCAGTGCCTCATACAGTTCTACCATATCTTCTTACCTGGCACCGAGTACATTTGAGGGGATTTTATCATTACAACTTGTTTTTAGAGAATACTACAATTAAAGACACCTGGCAAATACTATTTAACAGGTTATCTTTACAGTGCTCAAGACTAGCGGTAGATCCTTTTGTCTTTATTTTTGGGAAAGACACAGTTTCCACGGTTACCCTGATGCTGAACCCTACTGAATCAGTACTGCTAATGCTAACAGCAATATCACTAAAATTATATATTTGTAATCCATTGAAAGGAAACTATATAAACAGTTGAGCATTGTTTTCAAAGGAACCCTCCCTGTTTTGTATTTTGTAAATGTAATATATTTGTATTTGTTACTGTTGCTGGTATAAATCATTACATTTGCCTTTTGATACATAAAAAAATTGATTGCTTATGAGAATAATAACTTTTTCAAAACAATAAATTAGAATTCATTCTTTTTAAGACTGAGAGTGACAGTACAGCACGCTTCTAATAATCGTGCTGTACTGTAAGTTAATCACAACTTTAGTAAATGCTAGAGTATCGCTCCAAATAGAGAGAAAAGAAAAGAGCCAAAGTTTTTTAGGGACAGCTGTTAAATATCTACAGGGTTAGAGGAAATAGAGTGTTGATAGAACAATAGAAGATAGAATGGGAGGGATGAAACCCTCTTTAATGGTCACACATGCAGAGCACACAGCACACACAGTGAAATGTGTTCTCTGCTTTTAACCCATCCTAGTAAGGAGTCTAGTTCTAGGAGCAGTGGGCAGCTATTGTACAGCGCCCGGGGAGCAATGGGAGTGAGGGGGGACGGGGGATGTCCGGTGCCTTGCTCAAGGGCACCACGGCAGGGCAGGAGGTGAACTGGGACCTCTCCAAGTAGCAGTCCACACTCCATATTTAAGTCTGTTCGGGGACTTGAACCAGCGACCCTACGGCTCACAGTCCAAGCCCCCACTGACTGAGCCACTGCCGGACACCATAGTCGGACCATCTGTGGGATTCCTCCCAATAACACCCAGTCACTCAGGATATATGGTGCGGGCAGCCATAAAGCAGCCAGAAGGAAACACTGGGAAGTTTTCTGAAGAAAGTAACCATTTAATCTGCTTTAAAATACACTTTGGGGCCCAGTGAAGGCTAGACTTTTAAAACATTTTGGAGAAAGCTGTGGTTTGACTGTGGTTTGAATGTCAACAGTTGGCTAGTAAAAAAATGCATGTGGGATGGAAAATAGATTAGGCCTGTGTTTGTCAAGCAAATATTTGAATCATCCGTAATTATTCATACAGTAAGGTATTTAAATGGAAAGGACACCGGTGATCTTCTGGTCAAGAACTTGGAAAGTAAAGAGTTCTCTGCTATCTCTTAGAAGGACACAGTGGTCCCCTGTGTGAAATAAGAACTGACTTGGCTGTACAGCTATGTGCTGGCAGGTAGGCTGTTTGTGATGCATTCACTTTCCAAATGTGGTCCAGCCACCTCACTGGCACAGTCACATGCCCTCACTTACACTTGTATCCTCCCTCACACATGCCCATGTTATCTACTCCAATCCATGCCCTTATAGTATACTTATGTGCACAATAAGCAGAGGTGGAAGAAGTATGTAGATATTTGAAGAGACCATGTTCTGCTCAGTTTCAGGTTCAAAATTGTATTTTGTTCCTCTACTGTGACATCTCATGTTCAAAAAGCTCTTTCTTTTTTTCATACTGCCTGTGCTGCAGCACCTATGTTCACCCTCTGTCTGAAACCAGAGCCCAGTCTGCTCTGATTGGTTAGCTGGCCGGCTCCATTGTGATTGGTCAAACACAGTCCCACCCCTTAGCTTTTCACGTAGTTGGAGCGCTGGCCAATAGAAGCGCGAGTGTTACTGAGTGATGTCACTATATGTCATGGACGTAAACAAAGGAGTCCAATGGAGGGTTTCAGGCAGGGGGGGGGGGGGGGCTTGGCGTAAGCTGTTAAATACATGTAGTGGAGTAGAAAGAACAATATTTGCTATTAAATTGTTGTAGAGTAGAAGTATAAATTAGCATAAAATGGAAAAACTCAAAAAGTAAAGCACAAATTACTTAAGTACGTACTTGAGTTACTTGTACTTACTTACACCACTCACAATAAGTTTAAGCATGAGTATGAGAAATTAAAAAGAGAAAAACTGTGTGTGTGTGTGTGTGTGTGTGTGTCCATTGGCTCTCTCTTGTCTTTATGAAACATGAGACTCCAGAGAGGTGAGGTGATTCCTGAATGTAGACTCAGATATAAACCTTGAAGGTGTGTGTGTGAGTGTGTGCATATGTGAGCTACAGAAAGTCAAGTCTGCAGCTAAGTGCCTGTTAATGACACTAAGAGAGATAGAGTTTATGACTGAGCAGTATAAGCAGAGAGAGCTGCACACTGCATGAGTCCCTGCACGCTCGTGTGTACATTACTCTGTGTGTGAGTCAGAGTGGGGGGCGGGGCTGTTGTAATGCTGAGGCAACAAGCCACCAAACTGAAGCCTCACTCCACCGGCCCTCCTAACCACACTGCCCATATTAACAAGGTCTGGGGTTATTTCTGCAGAGTAAGTGGTTCTGAGAAAGTGAGTGATTGTGAGAGCATTCCTGAAACCCGTGTTTATGTCTGAGGGTCATATGGAAGAGGATGTCTTCGCTGCAGATCTCTACTTTCAGACTAATAATTAGATTGGTGGCAGAGATGTTCATCAGAGATATTTTCCGTCCACAGAGCAGACCCGGGCTCTCTGTGGTTCTACAGTTTATATTTTCAAATACTTAACCAATAGTATCACTGCAGTGGTTAGTGCACTCAAGTAATCTGCTAGCAGTTCAACAGTTATTAGCAAAAGTAGTTCAAATCAGTATTAGAATGTAACAAAGAACATGTACTCAAGTACTGTACTGAAGTACAATTTTAACATACTCTACTGGAGTATTTCAACGTTATGCTACTGAATACTTCTACTCCACTATATTTTAGAAGACAGTGAAGACATGATTAGCTAGTATAAAATATAAATAAACCAATAAATAAAATGTAACATTAAATATTGGGTTAAGATATCCAGCAGCAGTATATAAAGTAATTAAAAATTAGCTCCACCTTCACCGTGAACAACACATTTATGCATCAATAATCATGATCCATTAAATTAATATATATATGATTTGGAAATGGGCCATTATGCATAATAGGAGCTATTACTTTAAGGACAGTAAGATTATTTGATTACAATACTTTTGTACTGTTACTTGAGTAAGATTTTGAATGCAGGGCATTTGTAGCAGAGTATATTTGCAATTAAGTGTTTCTACTTTTACTGAACTAAAAGGTTCACATTTTCTTCCACCACTGGTTATAATCCTCCTATCAACAATAATATCAATACTTTCAAGACTATGATCACACAATGAAAAAACTGGATTGAAAAAAGTATCAAATCATAGCGAATGTTGAAGTTGTAATTAAATATTACTGACCTAAAACTTAATTGTGTACATAAAACAAGAGGGTAAAATAACTGCCTGCAGCACATATCATCACGGCGACACAATTACAGTAGTTTATTTTTAGAATTAAGTTTTGGAAATTTAGACATTGCTCTGAGGGAGATGTTAGATATACAGGAAAGAGTTGTGTCTGGACCAATGCTGACATTTTTGACAAGCGTAGTTCTTCAATATTCTCAACTGGTCAGGCCTCGGGACCCACTTTTTTCCTTTGTCAATAAATCGCGACCCGAAATTTTGAAACACTCAAATCTATTCAACAAAAAATCGCCCAGCTCCCACACCTCCATAGCTTTTTTATTCAAAGTATATTAATTATATTAATTTGCATTGCATGTCCAAATTGCACCAAATTAGGCACTGCATGTCCTTGCTTAAAGTTTCCACAGCAAAACACTCACAAAGTGTGAAGTACCTTGGATTGATCTGTGGCTACATTAACATCAGCTTGACTGATTTGAGGAACATCCATTAGGACTTGAAGCTGTATGTGCAGACGTGTTAATGTTTTGCGGGACAGGAAAGAGGATATGGGGACAATTCATTTCCCAGCACTGAGAGGGAGTTTCAGGGTGTTCTTAGAAAAGAGGAACATAACTACCTGGTTGTCGTCAATGCAGTAGGCACTGACAGGTCTGTTACATTTCAGAATTCCTGAGAACTAATCTTGTGGCTTTGAAGAATCTGATGGTTGGCAGCAGACACTCTAGGACAGTGGTTCTCAACTGGTGGGTCGCGACCCAAAAGTGGGTCGCGGACCCGTTTCGAGTGGGTCGCAGATGTGTGAGTGGAAAAAGTCAAACTTTTATTTTGAAGGCCCGATTTGGCCGTTGGCCGTTGGACTGGAAGTACCGGAGACCATACACGGTTTTGAAAACTTCTGTCACGTAGTGATCATCTTCTCAATAAAACATATTTGCTGATGTTTTTTCGAGTCTTCTGGCCAATCAGAATCAAGATTGTTGCCGGAGGTCCCCACGGAGAATAACTTTGTGGTAGAACTATTTTTATACATCCATGGGTACAACTTCAGATAACTTCAGATAAAAATGAACACATAATGAAATATGACCCCCGGTTTGATGATTGACAGGTCACAGAACAATGGGAGCTATCTACCCTTACCCACAATTGAAAGTAATTCACACAGACTCTCTCCTCTTTGCTCTTCTCTCTGTGTGGAGCAGCAAGTTCAGCTTCAGAACAAAGTGAAAAACAAACAATGGCATAAAATATTATTAAGATGTCGGGTAGTAATAGATTTATTTATTTTCTTCTCAGAGTGTACCAGAATTAGTATTTCTAAAAATCTCCTGGGGGTGCGGTTGGGTTGGGTTTTCAGCATGTGTGCCTTTTTATATAGTTCAGCTTTGATTCCATCATCTCATTAAACCTTTTTTTAAAGCATACTTTAGTTCTGTGAAGGGATATAAGGGATATATGCACTGTACTTTACTTTAATTCATATTGTATGCTGAAAAGCAAATATATATATATTACAGCACTATTTTTTATTGAATAGATTTGAGTGGTTCAAAATTTCAGGTCGCGATCTATTGACAAAGGAAAAAGTGGGTCCCGAGGCCAGACCAGTTGAGAACCACTGCACTAGGACATCCAGCTTATGATGTAGGCCTACCTCCAATCAATCTCTATTAACAACATACATCTACTGTGGGAAGTGTAGTGCATTGAGTTGGCTGATGCTTTGAAACATTTTAGGCTCAAGACAGGTCACCTCACTGCTGGTGTTGTATCGGATTGGCATTCAAATGTTTTCATACTGCCAGCACTAAACTTCAGATAGTTAAATTACATCTGACAAGATATTTTGTACTCTAACCACATGGCCAACATATTGGCATAATCCAAGCTAAAAACCCTCTGCTCTTCTGATTCCAAAAGGTTGCTAAAGTTAGAAAAGACTGCTGAATGGATTGGGGTAGTAACCTTAAATCATTTAAATGTAATTATGACATATCCTATCCTCTGTTTCTCTGGTACTGAGATTGAATTTCAACCTTGTTTCTTATCTTCAGATTGCATTCACTGAGCTCTGCTGCAGCGCAGCCTACACATGCTTGGTTGTATAATTTATTGGCACACTGGACCACTGCACATCTGCTCCTATTCAATGTTTGTGTTGATATAAATTAAAACCTGTTTCACGCCTTCCCCCCGGTACCGGGCGGATAAACGCGTCATTTGCAGGAAACAACGTCTAAGGAATCTTAATATTGAATAAAACTATGAATGTGTTATATCCATGTAACGGGAAGAAACTCAGCTAACTGATCTTTTTAATTTTTTTTTTCAAAAAAACCCCACAATGCTAGCACTCAGCCTCTGAATTAGCCTCGATCGAAAAAACGGGACCGACAAAGGCACATAAACTCACTCAGAACTCCCTTATTACTTATCCTAGATGCACAACCAAACACTATTTTTTGGTGTCCTGGAGACACTGAATCTAACGGTGCCCACCTCAACACTCAGTGATAAACATTCGCGACGCTATCAACGAAAGCGTACATCATCACATGTGGAGCCAAGAAGCTAAACATGTAAATATGGCTTACCTTGGTCAAAAGTGGTCTTCAATGGCATTAAAACGATAAAAAAAACGATGCTGCAGTTAATCCATAGGTTCATCCTATGTGTCTGTGCCTTCTTTGAAATTATTTCTGATAATCCATAAGCAATACAACTGCGTTTTAGTTTCCAAACTCCAGAAGGAGACATTCCTCCAGTTTAGTTTCGCTTTCCACACGCGAAGCGGCAACATTTTTTCTTTACAATGTGTGTCTATGTGAGTCTCCTCCTTCGATTCTATTGGCTCTAACGGTCACAAGGGTATGTCAACCAACCAGATCGAGCAAGGGGGGCCAGAGATAGGTCAAATCCACCCAAATGACCCCAGATGGCCCAGTTTTTGGCTAAATCTCTCTAAAAAGGTCAAATTTCACTTGTTTTGCATCAATCTTGATACAGGGTACTTATTATATGTTGTACTTTGGATTCCTAAAGCTTTTAGTCTACTAACCCATCATCCAAGGGTAGTTTTCACTATCTGTAAAAAATAATTTTTGGACGGACACTATAATTTACAGTTTTTTACTATGTAAAATCTGAATTTTCTTTAAAATAAAAAACATTTATATTGATTCTGACACTTCTACATCCAACTCACAGGTTTATCATTACTTTGAGAAAAGATTATTAATTTAACCCTTTTAGAAGGGAAGATATGGTCATTTGTTCTGGGAATGTCATTTTCGAGCCTGAGACCTGAAAAACAGGCTCAGAGTGGAACAGGTTAGGGATGTGGGCAGTCTTTAAAGTAGCCAAAGTAATCAAACATCAGCATTGGATGTAGCCTCTTTGTACAGCTTAGTCTACCTGCTATGGTACATTGTTACCCTAAGATTAGATTGTTCAGTCCTACCCAGCCCAATACAACAATTTGGGGAGTATATGATATTAGCAGATCATCATAGTATGTTTACAGGGGCATTGGGAATGTTGGTGTTACATATTTCCCCAGTTTTTCCTGCCAGTAATAATAACTATTCCTCTTCGCAGTAAATCTACCTCCTTTCCATCATCCTATTCTCTTTTCCTGCTGCAGAATGAAGTCATTAGTTCTGTCAGGCTTTCACTCAGCTCCACTTCTGCTTCTAATTAGGACAGTACACAGAGGACGACCATTCATTGTGTGTGTGCACCTACATTAATGTTTGTAAGGGAGATTCCCCAGCGATGCCTCCCAACATCCCCTGGGGCCGGCTCATCTGCCTGCAGCAGCAAAGGGAAGAGGATGGCCAGCTAAAAGCAGAACATGTATAAAAGGAGTTCAAGTGAGAAGAGTCTGACTCAACACATATTTGGTTGTGGAGTTAGTTGTGGTGAAAGCTATCCGTAAAACAAACTGCCTTCCACTCTTCTTTCTCACCACACAGACTCACACACATAAGTAATCATCCTATGGTATGGACAAAATAGCAAAAATAATAGCTAGCAGAGCAGCAAGGGAGGCGGTCAGACCCCAGCCTCTGTATTTTCCCCCCAAAACTGCCCAGAAATTCCCCTGTGGTTTGGCCTGCTACTCTCTCCTCCCTCCTTCTAACCCTCCTTCTCTGTCCTCCCTCTCTCACCTCCTTCTCACTGTTCCCCTCTCCTCCCTCCTTCTGACCCTCCTTCTGTCCTCCCTCTCTCACCTCCTTCTCATTGTTCCCCTCTCCTCCCTCCTTCTGACCCTCCTTCTGTCCTCCCTCTCTCACCTCCTTCTCACTGTCCCCCTCTCCTCCCTCCTTCTGTCCTCCCTCTCTCACCTCCTTCTCACTGTCCCCCTCTCCCTCCTGCTCTTCATCCCTCTCATTCCACCACTGCCTTTGTCTTCTTAAACATGTCCGCTCACTCTTTCTTTCCCTTTTCTTCCTTCCCCCCTCCCTAGAAATCCGTTTGTGCCAGAAACCTAATGAGAACAATGTGTCAGAATGTGTGTGTGTGTGTGTGTGTGTGTGTGTGTGTGTGTGTGTGTGTGTGTGTTTGGATAGATGTCCTCCTGGGGTCCCTCCTGTAGTATACACTAGGGCAGATGCATTCACAATACAATAGCATTATGAAGATGTATATGGCAGGTCAGTTAAAATACTTAACAGTTTATTTAACATTGCTTTCACTGTTCACTTCTCTGGTTCAAACTATTTTAAACTCACTTTATAATAGGGCTAAACTTATTAGTCGAGTAACTGATTAGTTGAATAACAGAAAAAGTTAATCTGCAATTGTGTCTGGGTCTGCAGGACCTTAACCCCCTTTTTTATATAAAAAAATGGTAACACTTTATATTAAGGTACACAAATTAACCATCAACTAGTTGTTAATTAACATGCATATTAGCAGTATATTGGCTCTTTATTAGTCATTATAAAACACTTATTAATGCCTTATTCTACATGACCATATTCTACAAGTAATAAGCCATTAGTTGAGAGTTTATCCTCAATAACCCTCTAATTAGTGCTTATTTATTGCAAGTAAGGAAGTTGTTGTACATGAGTTTTGGTCTTAATATGCGCTGCTCAATATGGGCCTAATAAGGCAGTAGTACCACAAGAATAGTAATTCTCCCATAATAACACTTAACAAATATGATCTAATCTTATGTAACAAGACATGAAACTATAAGTGTTAATTGTGTCTAAATAACTCAAAATTAGGTATTTATATCTAAGAATGTGTTTTGGGGTATTGACAGTTCAGCTACCAATAGCAAGGTGATATTGACCTGTATGTTTCATATTTGCACATTTATATTTTTGTAAAATGTGTACTGAAGGTTAGACAGGAAACCGGGTACAGGAAGTAGGAGAAAGTGAACTGAATAGCATGGCAGTAGACTACAACACATTTTCCCTATGCAACCTGAAGAGTAAAAGGGTCAAGTCTGTCAGAAAGCAATGACTGTAAGTGTAAGTGTGAGCCTTACACTTACACTGTAAGGATTAGTAACATGTATTGTGTTTATGAGATGACATTTGGAGATGTTTAAACTTAATGAGAACATGCGTTAGCATTCGCGCTAGCATTCACGCTAGCGTTAGCATACATGCTAGCGTTAGCCATACTAGCCTGTATACATGCTTATTGCACAGCTAGCATTAGCTATATTTACCTTGTTTACACTTAGCGGTCCTATGTGTTAATCTGTGTATGTTACACTTGCATGTATGAGATCATTAAGTGCCTTGTAACTTCTTTTTTTATAGTTTCACTCCGTTTGAATGTCAGTGGACTGCAAATAAGTCAATAAAAGAGCATGGCTGCTCTTACCCTGGCTCTCAAAAGAGTTTGGCTGGCTGTTTAATCTATGTTCACACTGAGACAGTACAACACAAAGAGAACAGTACACCTATTGTGTAAGTACATACAAGCAGGTCACACAGTATGATCACAAATACATACAATCTGTTAAAAATCTGTTTTTATTAAAAAGTACAGGCTGCATATGTATGTGTTCTCAGCCATGGAGAAACTTGACATGTTTTGGTATGTGTCTGAACCTCTCTTTAGTGGTTCATTAATAAAACAGATATTTCAACGTGAGCCTACTTTGTTCATGTACTGTTGTGGTTAACTTCAGTAGGTGTGTGCTATAATGTATTTACAAAGTGTGAAGAGGAGGCAACTTTAGAATAGGGAACCTGTTCAGGTCAATTAGAGTCAAACTACTAGCTTATTGGTTATGAACAAGACTTCACTTTAAAATAGGGAACATGTTCTTAGATATAAATACCTAATTTTGAGTTATTTAGACACAATTAACACTTATAGTTTCATGTCTTGTTACATAAGAATAGATCATATTTGTTAAGTGTTATTATGGGAGAATTACTATTCTTGTGGTACTACTGCCTTATTAGGCCCATATTGAGCAGAGCATATTAAGACCAAAACTCATGTACAACAACTTCCTTACTTGCAATAAATAAGCACTAATTAGAGGGTTATTGAGGAAAAACTCAACTAATGGCTTATTACTTGTAGAATATGGTCATGTAGAATAAGGCATTAATAAGTGTTTTATAATGACTAATAAAGAGCCAATATACTGCTAATATGCATGTTAATTAACAACTAGTTGATGGTTAATTTGTGTACCTTAAAGTGGACCTATCATGCTATATTTGAATAATATAGTGTAGGACCATACCTATATAAGGCATATTTATACTTTTTTTTTTCAAAATACCAAACAGATCATGCATTTTAGCCATGCCTCATTTTGCTCAATTTGACATTTTTTAGCTCTGTGTTTGTAAGGGCAGATTCTGTGAGAACAGCACCACCTACAGGCCTGGCATATGTACTACAGCGTCTCCAGCGCTTTCGAATGGCAATGGCCGTGGCTGTCTCCTCCTGATTGGTGGAGTTGGCCCAATAGCCGTAGCGTCACTGTCCTGACGTCAGGACAGTGTTCAAATCTGGATCAGTTTTTATCAGATCCGTTGCAGCCCCTTTTTTAGAGATTTGGGTATGGAGGAAAATAGAGAGGGTTGTGTTTTCTGACACTTGGTGAGTTCCCTGGACCACCGGGGACACATATTCATGTATAAAAGACGTACACAAGTGCATTTTGCATGATAGGTCCCCTTTAATATTAAGTTTTACCAAAAAAATATATCTTGTTTTGTCAAACTACTCAATGGATCAATGTTATATAAATAACATTGTCTAAAAAATCAAGTAAAAGATTCCTGATGTAAATGGGGGTGTATCTATAAGGATTATCAATCTGACCAAGCCTTTGATGGCAGCTTTCAATGTTGTTCAACACAACACTGAGGTTTAAAACCCAGCGGCACTAATTTCATTTAAACACAGTGCTGAGTAAACAGCTTCTCCCATTAATAATAATAATTAAAACTGTGGTCACAGATGTGCGCGCAGTGATGAGCGGGCCCTCGCGTCCGTGCGCCTGTCGGGGAGGGCGGCCGGTCGTCCCGGCGTCAAGCAGACGCGCGCGAGTCCTCCGAATTGAGCCGTTTGTGATTTATACCATTTTTGCGTCCCAGACTCCCAGGTCCTCCGGCAGCGACACGGAAACGGATGTCGGCGCGCCGTCTCGAAGGAAAACAAATGTCTCTAAAGGCTCGTCGAGGATCGATTATCGAGGAGGCTGTCTGGAGGAGCCGTAACCGAGGATATACTGATTTAGAGGAGAGAGGAGGGAGGAGTCTCTTTGGAGGAGCTATAACCGAGGGTACAAAGATGTAGAGGAGAGAGGAGAGAGGAGTCTCTCTGGAGGAGCTATAACCGAGGGTACACTGATGTATTCTCCGGAGTCGATATCAGCCAACAGTGATGTTTAAAAGAGGCGTGACGCATGGCTGGACTTATGTCAACGAAGCACAGCTCTGCAAACTGTTCCCGTTGTGATTATAAGTTATTTAAGAAGTGCATCAGACTTTCTGCCCTTTACCGTTTGTTTACTCACTAATCACATCTCCCCTGGATGTTAGGCTATTTTTTTTTAATACAACTGCTTTCATTGTGACGCGATGTTTACAGTGAGAACAGCTGCTGAGGTCAGTGCATAAAGCAGAACAGTGTGTATAATATATATCGCTCAATAATATATGTAACAGGCCTACATTTAACACTTTATTTGTAGGCTTTAGGAGATATCTACAAATAAACAGTAGGGTTACGCCGCCTACACACGGCGGCGTGCGTTGCCGCTTGGCGGTGGGCGTGTCTTGAGCTTGGGAAGTTTACGCGAGCAACGCGACCAACAACCAATCCCATGAATCTCTGCTGTCAATTGCATAAAAGGTTTTACATGTCACACTTTATATGATGAACATTTATGACATTAATGTCTATGGTGCTATTTTACGCAACATTCCATGCTGGCTAAATACTGTCTATGCCTGCTGTCCATTCAAACGAAGTACACTGGATATAAACTCCCCAAACAGGCGAAAACCTACCAGTTTCACCCACTGTCTCTGCCACCTCCCTCCATGCCTGGCTCCTCCGGTTTGTATCCCGGTAGGTGAACAGGGACTGAAAGCACCGGGTGATTCCCTACCGCTACGATTATTTTCTCCTCCATTTTTTGGCATATGAGGAAATGAACTGCGGTCTGGCTCTCTCAGCATACACGCGGTTTGATTGGCTAGCGCTTGTACTGGCAGATTTGCATACGCAGGATTTGATTGGCTGACGCCTCCGCCTCAGCTTCAAAAGTAGAACATTGCTCTACTTTTGCAGCGAGCACCGCGAGAAAAGCTACGCTTTGCTCCCACAATGCAGTTCAGCGAATCGTGACGTCACCCCATTCAAAGTGAATGGGCAGAAGCGTTGAAGCGTCAACGCACGCCGCCGTGTGTAGGGGCCGTAACCCTAACGTAAAAGTAGAGCAATGTTCTACTTTTGAAGCTGAGGCGGAGGCGTCAGCCAATCAAATCCCGCGTAAAGCAACATTTTTTTGCTTTGTACTACGTAAGCAACCTTCCCACGTCAATCCTACGCAAGGCGTTATAAATGAGGCCCCAGGTGTTTAACAGATTTTGCTTCAGTTTAACAGTCTTATTGCCTGTGGGATGAAACTGTCCCTGAGTCTGGTGGTTTTAGTCCTGATGCTGCAGTACCGCCTGCCAGATGGCAGCAGGCAGAACAGTTTGTGGCTGGGGTGATGGGGGTCTTTTATAATCCTGTGGGCATTCTTCCTGAGCCGCTGGGAGTAGAGGTCCTCCATGGATGGCAGCTCCGTCCTGGTGATGTGCTGTGCAGTTTTCACCACCTTCTGTAAAGCCTTGCGATTGAGGGCGGTGCAGTTGCCGTACCAGGCCGTGATGCAGCCAGCCAGGATACTCTCTATGGTGCACCTGTAGAAGGTCAGGATCCTCTCTATGATGCACCTGTAGAAGGTCAGGATCCTCTCAATGGTATCCTGGAGTCCATGTTGAACCTCCTCAGCCTGTATAACCACAAAATCATTCTCTGCTGTAGTGATTGTTAAAGATTAAAAGTTCTGGGAAAGCCTGGATGATGTGGTTAAGTTTTACAAACCAGGAGTCGTAACAATTTCACAAATAAACAGATTGACCGTCCTGACTGGACGCTGTGACTAACAGACCTTATATACAAATCAACAGGCCAATAGAGTGGTGCAGGAATGAGTCCTATCCCAGATATGAGTCAGCATGTTATCACTTTGCTTCCATCGTCAACGTGCCTAAATTAAACAAGCTGGAGAGATGTTCACGTTTTGTTCTACACAACGCATGAAGGAGATACAGGATGGCACCAATTCCTTCCTGGAGTTCAATGACTGCATTATTTGTCTAGTGGTGGTCTAATGGATAGTGAGGTGGGCTGAAGATCGGAAGGTTGTGAGTTCAAATCCCGCCAGGAGCACCACCACTAGTGTGCCCTTGAGTAAGGCACTTAGTCCTTAGTTACTCCAGGGAGAATGTCCCTGTAATTGGTAATTGCAAGTCGCTTTGGATAAAAGCGTCAGCTAAATGAAATGTAATGTAATTACGGCGATACGCAGGGTTGGCAGCATGTCCTTTAACGCCGCCCACAGAGACGCGCACCATCTCCCCCCCTTTGTTTACTTTGTTTCTATAGGTAAATACACATCTGAGTTGACATGTGGGGTTCCTCAAGGCTCCATCTTGGGGCCTCTTCTCTTTAACATCTACATCAGGGGTGCCCAACCAGTCGATCGCGATCGACCGATTCCCAGTCGATCGTGAGATGTGTTGTTCTAAAAATAGAACAACAATATTCTGTTTTATCGTTAATGTCCTATAACATAATCTTCCTGTGCCAGAATAATGCACTTGAACGCATCAAAGCTTTGTGATTGGCCGGCGTGACCCCATGTGTCGGGGCGTGGCTGGTGGGCAGTGGGCACTATTTCGCTGACGTTGTCCGTGTCAACAGGAGTGACAGTCCGCACACACACAAGACCGCAATGGCAGAAGCAAAAAGCCCAACATATATAATTTTCACTCCGAGTGGGAGGATGATTATTTTTGTATCTATTCCAATTCAAAGTCCATCTATCTCATCTGCAATGCGAGCGTGGCTTTATCGAAGAAGGGTAATTTAGGAGCGGCATTTCAAAAACAGTGCACAAACGCTACGAGACGGAATTCCCTCCTAATTCTGCCCTACGCTCCCAAAAGGTGAGGGACCTGAAAGGACAGCTAAATGCACAGCAGTCCATTTTGACCAGGCCCAACAACAAGAGCAAGGCTGCTACCATAGCATCTTATCGTGTCAGTCACGTTCTTGCGAAACACATGAAGTATTTCAAAGACGGCGAAGTTGTGAAAGAAGCATTTCTGGAGGCTGCCAACGCGCTTTTTGGGGACAGTACAAATAACAGTAGCATTTCAACAGGTTTTTGATATAATAAAAACTCAAGTTAGATATCGTTATTAATCAGCTGTAAGTTTTAGTTTGTTTGAACTTATTCATTATAATTATTGTACAAAATGGTATAAGAATGCAAACTTAAATTGATTATAGTCTATTATCAATTCAGGTTAAGAAACCAGTGTTGCTTGCATCCTATTTTAAAGGCATTTATTTTGATACTATATATATATATACTAAAATGCAACAAAAAAAGGGTTTGATTCTATTAATTTTGTCTTTTTTATTGCAGCAGATTCCTGTGTAGCTTCAGATCTGAGTTGTCTTATTAGTAAGCCTAATTTATACTTTTGTAGCAACTAGGGATGCTCCGATCGCCAATTTTGGGGCCGATCGCCGATCGCCGGAATCAGTATCGGCCGATACCGATCGCCGATCCGATCGAGTGGGCGGGGCCTAAATGGAGGATTTAAACATCACTTTAAATCTTCCATTTAAAGTGATGTTTAAAACTCAGTTAATGGGGCTCATTCACTGGAGCTTCCACAAACAACAATCAACTTAATTATTACATTCAAATTATGTATATTATTCAAGTTTACATTCACTTTGGATAATACCACGGGAGAAATGAGCGGAAGCGCTCTCTCCCTCTCTCTCTCCCTCTCTCTCTCCCCCTCTCTCTCCCCCTCTCTCCCTCTCCTGACAGCCCGTCAGTATCGTCTCATGCAGCTCGCTGATCCAGTAATGTGTGAGGCCGACAGTGAAGAATAAACATATTTATAACTAGTTTAGCTTGTTCCAGAGGTAGATAAAATAGCTAAGTGTGTTAGGTCTAACTCTTGTGTGTTTCGCTCCGCTCACCGGTCCGTCACAGCGGGTGGAGTTGCAGGATTTCTGCTTCACACACGTTGCATACCGCTATTTTACTGTCTTTTTCGGACACCTTAAAATAATGCCAGACCGGTTAAGCCATTTTGGCGAGCTTGTTTTGCCGCGTACAGAGAAAAGTGTCATGTATTTTACGTCATGCGATCGGCCCTCGCGATCGGCATGTTTAGAGAGCACCGATCGATCGGTAGAGAGTGAGTATCGGCAGATCTCGATCGATGACCGATCGATCGGAGCATCCCTAGTAGCAACACTATTTTTATATAATGGCAAAGAAAGGGTTCAGTGTCTTTTTCCTGTGTCATATGTGGCAGCACTGTTCAATGTTTCTTGAAAACATTACCCACTGTAGTATGTGACGTGTGAATAAACTCCAACTCTGTATCAACAACACTGTTGTGTAACTTCAGTTAAATACTTGTATGTGTGTAGATTAGAAAGAGGTAAGATAAAGGATCTGCAGTATTTTATGAAGTATTAATCGTACAAAGGTCAGTTTTATACAAGTAGAAGTGTGTATTTACCTGGTAGTAGGCTGTCAGTAATGGCTACGCCTCTCTATTTGGACTGGTAGATCTCGGCAGACTGGCAACTTTAAAAGTAGCTCTCGGTTCAAAAAAGGTTGGGCACCCCTGATCTACATGCTACCACTGGCTCAGATAATAAAAAAATAAGTTACCATAGCTATGCGGATGACACCCAAATGTACATAACCATTTCACCAGGAGACTATTCTCCAATTCAAACACTGAGTAAGTGCATTGAACAAATCAATGACTGGATTTTTCAGAACTTTCTCCAATTAAACAAAGATAAAACTGAGGTAATGGTTTTTGGAGCCAAGGCAGAACGTATAAAAGTTAGCGCTGAGCTTCAGTCTGCAATGTTCAAAACAACAGATAAAGCCAGAAATCTAGGTGTAGTCATGGACTCTGACCTGAGTTTCAACAGTCACATTAAAACAATTACTAAATCAGCCTACTATCACCTAAAGAATATATCTAGGATAAAAAGACTTATGTCACAGCAGGATTTGGAAAAACGTGTCCATGCTTTTATCTTCAGTAGACTGGACTACTGTAATGGTGTCTTTACAGGTCTCACTAAAAAATCTATTAGAAAGCTGCAGCTAATTTAGAACGCCGCTGCTCGAGTCCTCACTAACACTAAGAAAGTGGATCACATCACTCCTGTTCTGAAGTCCTTACACTGGCTTCCTGTCTGTCAAATAATTGATTTCAAAATATTGCTGCTGGTTTATAAAGCTTTGAATGGTTTAGGCCCAAAATACATTTCTGACCTAATGCTAAATTATGAACCATCCAGAACTCTGTGTTATAAGAAACATGGCTAAATAAAACTATTTTGGCCTCTGACATATCCTTAAATGGTTATAATGTGTATCGTACCGACCGGCCTAATAAAGGTGGTGGAGTTGCCATTTATGTTAAGAATAAGTTCAGTGTAACCACATTGGTTTCCAAATCTATCAGTAAGCAATTCAAATTGTTAGCCTTAAATATAGAAGTGGCAAAGGGTCAACAGGTCATGGTGGTGGGCTGTTACAGACCCCCCTCAGCTGTCAAGGACTCCTTGTCTTCACTAGCAAAACTCTCATTCTAACTAAGGTTCCCTATAAATACTCATCTGTGGGAGTATTTGCAAATGATGTGAGTGACCACTGTGCTGTAGCCACAATTAGGGACACTAAGGTCCAAAAGGTTAAACCTCGTATTATCATTAAGAGAGACATAAAACATTTTGTGGAGCAGGGTTTTGTACATGATCTGTTTGGGTTTGATTGGGGAAAAATCGATCTGTGTGCTGATGTAGAAACTGCATGGTCTTATTTTTATCTTGGTTTTATGGAGATCATTGATAGACATGCACCCCTACGTAAATTTAGAGTAAAGGGACGAGACAATCCTTGGTTTC
This sequence comes from Trematomus bernacchii, assembly GCF_902827165.1. Lineage (NCBI taxonomy): Eukaryota > Metazoa > Chordata > Actinopteri > Perciformes > Nototheniidae > Trematomus > Trematomus bernacchii. The sequence continues at coordinate 193,932 of NW_022987617.1, read as the reverse complement.
CTGCTGAACTGTCCAGTCTCCTGCATGAGAGAAACAAGGCCTGGGCAAAGGCCAGGAAATCAGGCTCAGAGGTAGAATGGCTGCGTTTTAGGCAACTAAGGAATAGCTTCACTTCACATGTCAAAAGTGCTAAGTCAAAGTACTATTTGTCAGTTACCACAGAAAACCTAAATAATCCTAGGAAATTTTGGAAAGCCATAAAATCGATATCCACCGGTGAGATCCGAAATGAGCTACCTCCGTGCCTTACCACAGCATCTGGCACTATATCGGACAGGGCCACCATGTTAAATTGTTTTAATGAGCATTTTGTGTCCTGTGGCTCTCTGTTTGATTCTGTGACTAACTCTGCTTCTGTGAACACCACAGTCGGTGACTCTGAACAATGTGGTCTGGAAAACCCTTTCAGTTTTACTCCTTTTACTGTAAATGTTGTTCATGAAGCATTATCTAAGTTAGATCCTAAGAAACCGGCCGGCCCGGACAACGTAGAACCTTTCTTTTTAAAGATAGCTGCAGATTTTATTGCTCCACCTCTTACTTCTCTTTTTAACCTCTCCCTCAGCACAAATACAATTCCAAAAGTATGGAAGTCAGCTTATGTCTTGCCTTTACTAAAAGGAGGGGAGGCAACTATTTTAAATAACTATAGGCCAATCTCGAAATTGTCAGTTCTGGCTAAGGTTCTTGAACGCCTAGTGAGTGAACAAGTAAAGGAGTTTTTATGTAAACATGACATCCTGTCTAAACATCAGTCAGGCTTCAGAAAGAAACATAGCACCATCACTGCGACAATGAAAGTGGTGAATGACATTACAAGTATTTTAGATAAAAAGCAGAGTTGTGCAGCTCTATTTATTGACCTTTCCAAAGCGTTTGACACCGTCGATCATCGCATCTTAAAGCAGAGGCTACTCAGTATTGGCATATCCAGCCATGCAGTGGGGTGGTTTGTGAACTACGTCTCTGAAAGGTCCCAATGTGTTCACTTTGATGGGCTGTCTTCTGAGTGGTTGAACATTGCTAATGGTGTTCCTCAAAATTCTGTTTTAGGTCCACTTTTATTCTCCATCTACATCAATAGTTTAGGTGAAAATGTGGATGAAGCTATTTTACATTTTTATGCGGATGATACCGTGATGTACTGTGCAGGTCCCTCCATTAAGGAGGCGGTTGTTAAATTACAGGCTGTTTTTAACATTATTCAGACTCAGCTCGCTGAACTTAAGCTTCTTTTAAATGTTGAGAAAACCAAGGTAATGCTCTTTTCTAAAGCTAAAAAGACTCAAGAGACTGCTTTGGATATTGTTACTATGCAAGGACAAGTACTCAAAGTGGTTACCTGTTATAAATACCTTGGTATCTGGCTTGATGATTGTCTTACTTTTAAACTTCAGGTCATTAATCTGCTTAAAAAGCTGAGGGTTAGACTAGGTTTCTTTTTCAGAAACAAGTCCTGTTTCTCTTTTGAAGCCAGGAAAAGGCTAGTCACTGTGACCTTTTGACCTGTGCTGGACTATGGTGATTTGATCTATATGAATGCACCTGCCCATTGCCTGGAAAGGTTAGATGCCGCCTATCACAGTGCTCTGAGATTTGTTACTAACTGTAAAGCACTTACTCATCACTGTACCCTGTATGCCAAGGCAGGTCTGCCTTCACTAACTGTACGGAGGCTCAGTCATTGGTACATATTCATATATAAAGCCATGCTGGGGAAACTACCGACTTATATATGCTCTTTGATCTCACAGAGAGTGGCAAGTAGCTATTGCCTGAGATCCCAGGATGTGTTCTTATTACATGTGCCAAGTGCTAGGACTGTTTTAGGTACTAAAGCTTTTATGTGCGCTGCTCCTCTAGCTTGGAACACTATGCAAAAAACATTGAAACTGAGCATTTTGATTCCCTTGCATCATTTTAAAGCACGGCTGGATGAAATGTTATTAGATACCTGTCATTGTGAATAGGTTGCTAATTTATACCCCTGTAATTATGTTGTAATGTCCTTTTTGTTTTCTGTTGTTTTTATGTGTAACCAATGTACCGCAGGTCTCCCTTGAAAAAGAGATCGTTGATCTCAATGGGATTTTTTTAACCTGGTTAAATAAAGGCTACAAACAAACTCTCAGGTCATCAGGTCAGCTTTCTGTCCCCAGAGTCAGAACTAAACATGGTAAAGCAGCGTTCAGTTATTATGCTCCAAATATCTGGAATAAACTACCAGAAACATGCAGGTCCGCTGCAACTCTTACTACTTTTAAATCCAGGCTGAAGACTTTTCTTTTTGCCGCTGCTTTTAATTGATATATTCATATCTTAAACTGCACTGTAACTTTTATTATCTTTGCTTTTTAATGCCATTTTCTTAATGTCTTTCATTTTTGTAAAGCACTTTGAATTGCCTTGTCCCCCCAAAGGTAGTTAACGTCATTATTGGGGTTAAAGTCGCCTCGTAGGTGGTTAAAGTCCCCTACGTGTGCCGTTTTGGTTTCAAGACCCTGGTTCGCGGAGGACACCAAAAAAGTCCTAGAAAAGACAACTTAAACTTAACTAATATGCATTTAAAGAAAAGAGGAATAGTTTTGGCGAAAATCAAAAAGGTACCATGGGGCAGTGTTGTAGTCAAGTCACCAATTCACGAGTCCAAGTCACTCTCGAGTCACCACTCTTCGAGTCCGAGTCCAAGTCCGAGTCACCAAGGGAGAGTTGTAGTCGAGTCCGAGTCCAAGTCCGAGTCACCCAAGGAGTGTCCGAGTCGAGTCCGAGTCCGAGTCATCATTACCTGTGTTCGAGTCCGAGTCCAAGTCCGAGTCACCCAAGGAGTGTCCGAGTCGAGTCCGAGTCATCATTACCTGTGTTCGAGTCCGAGTCCAAGTCCGAGTCACCTAAGAAGAGTCCAAGTCAAGTCCGAGTCACAAGTCTTCATGTATTAATCTTCGTGGATATATGTGTTGAAATGTAGCTGCTCCTCTACATTGCTACATTGAGTGTCATGTTATATTAATATGTCTATTGAACTGCTGTGAAGCCAGTTTGGCTACAATTCTTGTAATAGGTGCTATACAAATATAAAGCTTATTACTAATATTAATATTATTATTATTATATATAAATAAACTATGTTTAAAATGAGTTACCTTTTAGAGAAGTGATTATATTTGTATGCCAATATTTTCCTATGGTAAAGTTTTCGTTTGGCACTTTTATTTTGATAGTAATAAGATCGGGACTCTTATTTTGAAGGAACTTTTACCGGTTAAATCGGTTTACTGATAAAGATTTAGCCCCAGAAAGCACATGCTACTTAGCATGCAAAATGACGTCATTCTGCATGTTAAGTAGCCATGTGCTTTCGTGTTATCGGCTGAATCTTTATTTATTGATTAGATCACGTTACTCTGATGATAGTGTTCAAGACAGCCTATATGTCTGAACTCGATGTTTAGAGTAATGTGTTACGGAGCCTTCTCTTCAATATTGTTTCCACATAGAGCATTTTGCGTTGCTCTTTTCCAATGTGGAAGCAGAATGTGTGAAAGCATACAGCACGATGCGGGGTGTGTCTCTAGACATCTTTAGACTGGAATAGCGGGGCCCAGTACGTGAACTCGCCTCGCAGGTGCACACGCCAGGATAGAGGACATCAGACTCCATAGAAAACTTGCTCGAGTCCGAGTCCGAGTCTAAGTCGGAGCGTCAATGTACAAGTCGAGTCCGAGTCATCGTGGGGGGAAAAATTCACGAGTCCGAGTTCAAGTCAGCGTACGCGATAATTCACGAGTCCGAGTCCGAGTCCAAGTCATCGTGTGCGAGAATTCACGAGTCCAAGTCTGAGTCGCGTCAATCAGTGCGCGAGTCCGAGTCGAGTCACGAGTCCCGAAAATCGGCACTCGAGTCCGAGTCCAGGACTCGAGTACTCCATCTCTGCCATGGGGTACAGGAATTCATTTTGGTTTCAAGACCCTGGTTCACGGAGGATATCAAAAAAGTCCTAGAAAGACAAGGTAAACTTAACTATGTGCATTTAAAAATAAAAAAGAGGAATAGTTTCGGCGAAAACTAAAAGGTACCATGGGGTCAGATTATAATTTTCCAAAGGGGGGTTTGTTCAGATGTGTGTATCTCACACTGCACTGTAACTGTGATTCATGTAGCTTTGCTTTTAAATGAGTGTTTTTAAATGCCATTTTATATCATTGCTTTTAAATGAGTGTTTTTAGATAATATTTCATGTTTCTTAAATGCTATTAATGTCTTTAATTTTTGTAAAGCACTTTGAATTGCCTTGTGTTGAAATGTGCTATATAAATAAACTTGCCTTGCCTTGCCTTGCCTTGCCTTGCCTTGCCTTGCCTTGCCTTGCCTTGCCTTGCCTTGCCTACGACATAAAGTACTTCAGTAAATACCCCACTGGTGAATGTCTGAAGCTTCTATGTGTCTTAACAGTTCTATGATGAAAATTGGCCTCCCTTAGCTTAACTGTGGTAACCAGAGGTCATGTGACTATAATGTAGACCATTTACTGTATAAGTTAGCTTTTAATTTCTGGTAATTGCATTTACGCTTCAAAAATCATAAATTTATGTTAAGATGTGATTATTTTGCTGAACAAATTTGTAGGTATCATCAAAGAGCCTTTTTTGTGCAATATTCTAAAATCCAACAGAAAGATCCCAGTGCTTTTTGTAGAGGGAGCCGTTGTGATGCTAACTTCTGGCTCAGCCTACAGAAATAGGTCATCACTGCACCGCTCTACAAGACGGTTGCATGGGAGTGATGGGAACAATGCAGAGAGCAGTGCAGGGTAATATAAATCAGGCTTTTTCTTCCCTTATTTTTTACGATTTATTTTTACTTGTGTAATGGCTGCAACTCAGTTCTTCTGATTATTCATAACTCAGTCGTTTTTTATTGATATGTCAATTAGCCAATGAAATAAGTAAAAAATGTTGGTGCAAATACCTATATTTTTGTAAAAAATTATAATTATACATTTCCACAAGAGAAGGTCTTTCCATTAATATCACTACCAGATGCCAATTAGCCTCCAATGACTCTTACTGTTTCACTCATTAGTCGCGTTCACACCGGAGTACTTTTCCCACAATAGTTCATCAGAACTCAGATATATTTGCGGTCACACCAAAAAGCCCCCTGAACTAAATTAGTTCATCAGAACCATTTTTACCCCCTTTTCAGTCCCTGCTAGACAGCAGGGACTTTCGTGGGAGAAAAAGGTTCCTATGTCTGATTGGCTGGGCGGAAAACGCCCCGTAAAACTCCCAAAACGTTTTGTGAAGCCGCCATTTTATTATCCTCGCATTAGCATTAGCATTCGCCCAGCGCACAAACGCAGAGAGACTAACTTATGGCAACACAAAAGAAAACATGGGAGCGGTGGAGATGAGGAGGTGTCGGCGTTCTGGCGATTTACTCGGAAGGCTTCAGTAGAAGCTGCTGGGAGTCCCAGCAGCTTCTACTGAAGCCAGTCCCCAATTCCGGGGACTCCGGGTGGCAGTATACGCCGTGAAGTTGTTTGCGGCCTGCCAGTAAACCCAAAGCAGAAGAAGAAGAAGTGACGTCAGCGGCTTCATTTGCCTAATCCACCCACAGGAACTCATTGCGGTGTGAACGCGATCTGCTTTAGTTCATCAGAACTAAAAGAGCTCTCATGAACTGAGTTCTCATGAACTATTGTGGGAAAAGAACTTGGTGTGAACGCCCCTAATGATACTTTCTGTTTTGATAAACATTTTAACATCTACATCTTATGAAAAGAAAAGTCACATAATAAAATTGATTAAATAATCTTCTTTTGCTAGCCCTAAACATGTATTAGATTCAGCTGAGCTACAGTTTTTCAGTGTTTATTAGCTCTTTCAGAAGCACTTGGTTATATTACATACAGTAACACATAAGTATTCATGTAGAATAATCCAAAGTGGCAACACCCAAAGTGACATCTGCTCTGAGGGACACCAGATGTTTCTCCACAATGGGAAATTAATCCACGTCAATAATACCGCACTGTGTGTGGCTATGGTAACAACAGGACAGCTCTCAGAGCATGACAAAGTAACAGGGGGTTACGTATTATAACCCTAGTTATATAAGCACAGGCGGGGCCCTCTACTGGACTCTATGGGTTCTACCTCTCAACCTCAATCATTCAGCCAATCTTCTTTTTCTTTTAAAGCTGCACAACAGTGGAACTCAATCCCAGTAAAGATTAGAGAACAAAACACCTGCAGTTTATTTAAATCTAACTTAAAAACATGGTTAGTGCAAAATCAGCTATGTCAACACTGACACAATCTGCACTTTACAACGCTCTGTTTGTACATGTGCCTTGACCTGTTGCTATCTGTCTGCTTTGTGAAGATGTATTTTAGTTTAGTTTTTATGTTTTATATATGCTTTTATCATAATATAAGCATCTATGTTGAATGTTGTTTTACTGATTGTATTTACCTGTCATTTGAAGTGAATTTTTTTTTTAGGATGACTTTCAACATCTGTCCAGGGACTGCAGATGAAAAATAGCCTGTTGGCTAACTCTGGCGCATTTACAGAAATGTCAATCAATGTGCACTGTCCCTGTCAAATAAAAAAAAAGAAATAAATAAAAAAATAAACCATACTATGCGAGCATTCACCTACTGAGATATCTATAAACGTAGCCGGCCCCTCTGGATGGGCCTACCTGAATGCGCGCGCAAGCCCACCGTATATAAGGTGGCCACGCCTCCTGACTGTCATCCTACACCCTCTTCAGCGAGCGGCATAGGACAGACAGGGCCCCAGGTAGAGGGCTCCGCCTGTGCTTATATAACTAGGGTTACAATACGTAACCCCCCGTTATATCTTACACAGGCTCCGCCCTCTACTGGATTCTATGGGTACAGTGGGTGGAGCCCTGATGGATAAACGCCCTGTCGTCCAACAACATCGACCCATCACACTGCCCCTGACCGGCTTTTGGTTAACAGCCACTGAGCCGCAACTTCTTCTCCTCCGGTTGTGACCGTGGAGAAGTCGGGGCCGCAGCTTACTTGGCTGGATAGAGCACACTCAGACACGCTTACCTCGTGAAGAGTGTGCATGGAAAATAGTGAGGAAGGCTCTTCACTATTACAGACTACGAGAGTCTGTTGTACTCGTAGGCTATCCCCTGGAAGGAAAAACGCAAATACTTTCTGTGCTCTGGAGGAATTTCGACATGAAAGTAAGCGTCCTTCAGGTCGATGGTTGTGAACCAATCGCCCGGCTGTTCCAATAACTGTTTTATAGTTAACATATGGAATTTTTTGCAGGCAATGTGCTGATTCAGGCTGCGGAGATCTAGAATGGGTCTGAATTCTCCTGTCTTCTTGGGAACCAGGAAGTACATGGAATAAAGCCCCTTCTCTCTGTGCTAAGGGTGCACAACAGACACCGCCTGTTTTTGCAACAGGGCCTGAATCTCTGCCGAAAGGAAACCTATCTCCTCCTGGGATGATAGATTTGCCTCTCTTATGCCGTTGAATGGAGGAGGGACGCTGCAAAACTGGAGTGAGTAAGCCTGTTTCAGTGTCCTGTCCATCCACTTTGTTAATACACAGCTGAGCTTCCATTCCGCATAACATTGTGTTAGGGGACAAGCAATCAGCTGTGGAGCTACTCCCTGGTGGCCCACTCCGCCGCCAAACTCTCCATGAAAGGAAGTTCGGCCCATGGGGGGCTGACACAGAAAGGGCCGATTTTCTACTGAGGTCCTTGAACGCACCGCGGCGCGCTCCGCCATAATGCAGCCTTCACCCAGACGGTAAAATGCATTAATATGAGTTTTTACGCTAGGCGCGGTGTGTCTCCTAACAATAACACGCCGGCCATAATGTCCCTGTACCCGCATAGCGCTTTGAAAGCATATCCTGCGGTTTATCACCCTCACGTGCGCATGCCCACTAGCTGCTTCCTTTACTGGAGTTACAACTGGGGCAGCGAGTGGGGAATCTGTACGGTTAACATTATGTGGAAGTGTGGAATTGTGGAGAGAAATTACACTTAGACTGGGATAAATGCAATCATTTTTATTGAAAGTGTGTGTCACAATCTTTGCATCGTAGAGGGAGGAGGCGGGATTTTTTTTTTTTTTCCCCTTGTGTGTCAGTCGTCCACACCAATCAGAAGTGCTGTGCTCCACATGTACCAGCCATTGTTAACTAATCAGAAGTGGCCCATGATAGAAGGTGATAGACAGATTGATCCAATCACCTGCCAAGTATTTTTGAAAGTGCCTGCCCTTTTCCAAATGGCTTCCAATGGAGCTTTCCTAGATGGTTTGGTGAAACAAAGCATCTGAGTCAGGTTAGTAATGCTCCATCACATGTTTTACATCTATTTCAGGGTGAATCTTAAACTGAAGCTTGACTTTAAAGCAACCCAACGGAAGTTTCATGTAAGTTTAGTTCTTTCACTCGTAGCTCGGGCTGCGGGGGTGCTAGAGACGGGAGCACGTTGATATGACCTTCCTAGCCAGAGATATGGCCGCATTTTACAATAAACTTAAAAACAAATATCGCAAATCGAATCGCAATCGCAATATCTGTCAGAAAAATCGCAATTAGATTATTTCCCCAAATCGTGCAGCCCTACCCTGCACCCTAAGGATTCCCGCCATACCTGCCACTGGAGCCTTCGTCTTCAGTGGCTGCCGCCACGTCGCCTCCACACACTGCCAGATATCTGGCAACGGGGGCGAAACGAAGGCCGGCTGCACCGGCCGGCTGCGCCGGACGAACCGGGCCGTAGAACCGGGCCTTAGAACCCCTGACGGAGGCGGCTCACCGGCTTCGGTGGCAGTGGTGGGGGGAGCGGTAGCCCTACACGCTCCGCCGCCATGGCCATCACCATCACCATCACCAAGGGGAAGTCTTGACGTGCAGACCTGTGCGGTGGACCCTCCTGGACGCCGGACCCGGAAGCACCAGACATCGAAGAGTCCTCGTCGTCTTCCTCCTCGACAAACGGGGCCGCCCGGCCCGCCGGAATGGCGAAAATGAATGGCACATCCCCGGCCACATCCTGTTCCTCCATTTCCACCAACTCGAGGTCCACCTGGTCCTCCGCCTCCTCCGGCGAGACATAATAAGCCTGGAAGTGCTCCAGACGGTGCCGGCGGCTGAGCCGTGGGAGCATTCGGCAGGCATTGCAGGACGGAGACTGGGTCAGGCTGTCCGCGTCGTGGTCAGGCCCCAGACACTCAAAACAGAAGCGGTGGGGATCGGCACCTGTAGGACAGGGCCGGGGCTCAAGGAGTGGTGAGTCCATGATTTAAGTTTCTTTCTCTTTCTTTCACGTTTACGTTGCTCAGTTGTTTTATCCTGCTCGCTGAAGAGAAAAGGATGACAGTCAGGAGGCGTGGCCGCCTTATATACGGTGGGCTTGCACGCGCATTCAGGTAGGCCCGCCCCGAGGGGTCGGCTACGTTTATAGATATCTCCGTAGGTGAATGCTCACATAGTATGGTTGAGAGTCCAGTAGAGGGCGGAGCCTGTGTAAGATATAACAGCGCCACAGAGACAGAGGAATACCATCCAAAGTTTTTACACTTCAGCCTAAACTCCTCAACAAGCTCACAATGAGACATTTGTTTCACATATATGTCTTAGCAAACAATACACAAATGAAGGGAACATTGGCATACATTTGGAATGGAGTTATGTTTCTGTCAACAAATGTATGTCCACTTTCCCTTTAAGATCGGATCTTTCAGCTTTTCCTAACTGCTAGCTGTTTGTTCGCTAGCTCTGCCTGTCAACCGTTTGGTGATGGAAAACTAGTGTACTAGTCTAGTTAGCTCATAGAGTCCTAATGTGAACCCGGAAAGGTTGAGTAAACCAACATTTTATGTTAGAAATGTATAGTAGGGGTCCCCAGCACATATAAACACATAGCACATTTTCAGTATCAAAAATTGCAGTTTTAACCAGAAAAAGCTAATATATGTAATTGTTAAAAATGTCAGTAATGGATTCAGCATCCTCAATAAACCCCAAAACCACTCCAAAATTGTCCAAATCGGCCAAGCCATTTTAAAACAATTTTTTACATATGCTACAATGCCATTGATTTAAATCACATATGTCAAACTCAAGGCTCGGGGGCCAAATCCGGCCCGTGGTAGATTTAATTTCGGCCCGCAGGATAATTTCTAATTACTATTAGATCTGGCCCGCGGGTATATTGCACGCACGCCTTCACTCAATCCTGAGGATTTCCTCAGCTCAGAGCCTGAGCCCAAACATTGATGAACTTGCACCCGAGATGAGATGCCAAGTATCTGGCTTAAACTAGCATCACAGTTTAAATGGATGTTTGGATGCAAACTGAGTTTAAATGGATGTTTCCTTTTGCACTTTTTTTCTGTCAAGCTGTTGTTGGCCTGTGGAAAAATGTAATCATAAGAAATGACTCCGGAAAAGCTGCAGATAGAGCAATAAGAAATGAATGCAACTGATTATTTAATGTTTAATGTTGTTTTTATATGCAATTATTTAAGCTTTGTTAGTTCCAGGTTTAATATGTGCAATAAGTTAATTTCAAAAAGTTTTGCAATAAACATTGAACCAGTCCGGCCCTCGACGAGTACCGATTTTTTTATTTTGGCCCACTGTGTATTTGAGTTTGACACCCCTGATTTAAATTAAACCAACTAATGCTTACTGTGCAAATTGCCCAACATATGCAAGTTAACATTCGGCAGTTTCTATGTGCTGGAGACCCATATTACATTTTTAACATAAAACTTTGGGGTACTCAACATTTCCGGCTTCACTACGCTGGCAGCTAGACTATACAATTTGTGACAGATTATTCCCCGAAACAGCTTGCTGTTGCATCTGGAAACAATGTTGATTTGAGTGAATTAAATTCGGGTTTGTGAAACCACTACAACAAGCAGAGAGAAACAGAAATGCTACGTAGACATGAGAGGAACTGCAGAGTTGAAGGAAATTCAATTGGCTTGCTACTACGAGTGTCTTTTCTTTTTTAAATTACAGTCATTTGAGCCATTGAGTCATATTAAAATAAAACTCTTTACGAGCTCAGTAAACCCAAATGAAAAAGAGACATAATTATCCAAAATGGTATCCAGCCATAAAATATTGTTGAGGGTTTTGGTGAGACAAAAATATTTAGATCAGCTTCTCCCACAATCCCTAATATAAGGTAAATGGAGATGAAATCATGAAAAATGTGGGAGAGAAACCCCCTCTGGAGGGAAAAGAGGGATTTTAGCCTTTGCAGAGCATTTACATGCACAGAAACCTATCGAACACATTAGAGGAGAGGGAACACCACAAAAGCTAAATAGGGCCTCTTTAAATGACAACTTGTTTGGGATAAAATTATATTTGAATGCTAGGAACTCATTTTCAAAAGGCTAATTGTTTACACGTTACACATGTAATTCAAATGTCACTTTCATTTCATTTAATCGTTTATTTGAACAGGGACAATGCACATTAATGAACACTTAAGACAAATAATGCTTCAAGTGTAAATATGCCGGATTTTAGCTTTGAGCTAATTTCCATCCGCAGTCCCTGACATACATATAACATATAACATATAAGAACATGACATTTATAAACATAGCAAAAATAAATACATGACATGCAAAAGAGCATGAGCAGCACACACAAGTATTTACCACATGGCAGTACAATATAGCAGAAACGACATATAAAGTACAAGAGATGATACAAGAGATGCATAAAGTGCAAGAGGAGATACCCCTGTGTTAAAGTGCAGCTAGCGGTGATTGCACGTCTGTGTTTCTCAACCATTCTTTGAGTTGTCCTTTAAAGCTATTGAGAGTGGGACAATCCCGTATCTCAGTAGGGAGGCTATTCCACAATGAGCTGCCTTTAACGGAGAGGACATTTTGTCCAAAAGTGGTCCGTCTACGGTGGACCTCACAGTCTCCTCTGGTTTCTGACCTAGTGCAGCGTCCAGTGTCTTTTTTGTGGATGAATTCCCCTCAGGGAGGGGGGGGGGCAGTCCATGTAAACATTTACACATTGCAGAAGACATATCTGCAGATATCAAAGGCAGTGGAGATTATGAGACTGACTCACACTAACATGGCCTCTTTCAGCTGTGCAGACTCACGCTCTGCGGCAGATCTGGCCCCATGAGGACAGAGAGCCACACAGTGAATGGACGCTCGGTTAACTTGGGCCCCGGAACAAAAGAAAGGATCTGTTCCTCGTCAGGCCTGTCCCCGTTTCATCAATGGCCTCTGTGCCTGGTATGTGCTGTTTTTATTCCTCCAATTACTCACACAAAGGCATCTCCTTCCACTGACCAGCAGGCTAACCCAATAAGACACAAGGGCGGCTGCAGCCAGCTCCAACTAATCATTTGGACATATGGGATGTCCATCAGTCAGCTGGTGAGGGAGGGGGATTAACCAGCGGCCTGTCAGGTCTGGGATAAATACATGTCATGAGTCAATGGGGCAAAGATTGTCTGTTTAAAAATAACTCAATCTTTCATACATCCTTGGAGAGTGACTGTCAGCAAACACAGAACCACCCTGAACAAATACACACTCACACAGCATGGCCTTTGAGACAGGCCCATACAAAAAATAATGGCTTCCAAAGAGCAGCGCTTCTGCCAGCTGTGCAGCGAAGACAAAGTGCACAAAACTCCCCAAATGTAAAAGCCAACTTCCTGAATTTGACCACATAACAAACATTCACAAATAGCCAATCCTGTTAGCAGAGCTCATAGAGAGCTGCAGTCTGCCTCAGGAGCAATGATATTCTTTGTATCATCAGAATTGTGATTTGGTTGATGATATCGATCAGTGATGTTTAGCTTCTTTCCTTGAATTTTTGTTACATGAAGTTGTTAACACGTTTGTTAAAAGTTTGTACGATGTGCTTTGGCAAAACTAAGTTTTTGTTATGGTGCCAATAAAGCTTTTTTGAATTTGAATTTGTAATGGTATTTATTTGGGGAATTGAAATGACAGCCTTCATGTCTACATTAAAACATTTAAAAAATAAAAACAAAGATCCATCATATAACAAGCGATAACGTTCCCAGTGTGTCTAATGTCTGCATCAGTACTTTACTTTTTTGTTAAAGTAAAGCAAAGGAAAAGCACATCATATACACAATGTGCAGATATGAGTTGCTTCCAAACTCCTGTAATTAGAATTGGGACTCTACAAAACACTGTCTGACCTTAGTTCAGAGCAGGAAAAGGTAGATCAACACATTGAGATAAAAGATTCAAATCAAGATAAGGCTTCTTGAAAAAACATTATAGTCATTCTTTTATTTAAGCTCTATTTAGGACTTAATAAGACGTGAAAAAAATACAAAAGTCAGTATTTTCTTTTTTCTTTTCACTGAAAACAGCTGTCTGCTGCTGCTGCTGGAAATACGGATTTCGGATCAAAACCAAAATGATGAGCTGAAAGACACTAACAAGTCCAGTAGAGCTGAAAAAGCTGCAGCTTATTCTCCAGGGCTTTGGCACTACTTTTTTTGGGCATATAATCATTGGATCAATTCTTATTACAACAATCTAGGCTTAAAAATGTGTCTGATCTGATATGTCGGTTTTCTTGGGTCTCAGCTGTTATTGTGAGACCAGTGATCTCAGCCCACTCACATACTTCAGTGCTTATGCTGGATATTTTGTGTGGATATATTTAGGCCATTAATTAGATGAACAACCTATTCAGGCAATGTGCTGCTTGATTTGAAATGGCTTGGTGGCCCACCTTGTTCCAAAAGAAGATATTTAGCATGCAAAACGTTTTTATACATACTTCTATTATCTGCATGAGGAAATGGTCTTTCATGCACTAATAAACCTGCAAAATCTGATCAATTGCACATATTTTCTTTCTTTTTGTTTTTCTTTACTGATTGTTTTTTGAAATACTTTCTGTAATGTTTGCTATTGCTATTTTACATCGTGATCATTGTGTTTTATGTATACACCAAAGCAAAGTCCTTGTATGTGTAAACTTACTTAGCATTTGACCTGACTCTGAGGTAACAGCAGCAATACAACGCACTGAAAGTGTGCTGCAAGGGAAGAGCAGAATGATCCAAGCCGGAGCCGAAAGTGTTGACCTTTGCCCTACAAGCGGAGGTCAGGAATGTGGGGCACCTAAGCTAATTGTGAGAATATCTAGGGGGTTATGTGTTGTGTACACGGCACAGAGGTCTGGAGCTGGTGCTCTGTCTGATGGATGTTTCTCTCTCAGAGCTGGGGGTCTGGGAGAGAGAGCCTTCCACAAACAACACAGCTCAGCGCCTGTCAAACTGACAAACAGTGACAGGCAGCTGACACATTCTTCACACAGAGGCCAGCGTCTGGGCTGCGGAACGAGGAGCACATCCTCCTGTCCACGCCTGAGGGATGCGGCAAATGCTTTTCATACTGATTTCAATTGCAAACGGCCAAATTCCTGCAGCAGTTTGAACGAATACACTTCAACATTCTGTGCAACATCTGCATGTGTTACTATCAAGCCATCTCCATCAACCAGCTGAAGAAACTGTAAAGTATTTTGGATCATTTCTGGTTGGTAAAATTCTTATGTTGATAGTTTTTTATGGTTTAAAAAAAAGAAGACATTTTACCTGTTGTATTTTAGGTTGTTTCCACTGGAGAGGAAAGGTTTCACACATTAGTCCCTACAGTTCCGCTCATCGGTATTCATCCGGCGTTCATTCCAAACCATTAAACAGCATTTAGCTGTTCCTGGCCTGAAGTTTCCGAACCTCAAGGGCTCTGTGGCCTCTCCCTTCGAGTCACTCTTTTTCCACTATCCTGAACAGTTCTGTATCAGCACATTTTAGGATCTTAAATCATCTCCATGGAGCCAGTACGGATCTCCTTACGAACACAATTCTCTTCATATGGCTACCTCCATCTACACTAGGAATTCCTTATGATGTATAAAGTTTGAAGTTGAGTAGATTTCTAAGGCCTTTTGATATTACAGCGATGTTGATAAAAGCTTATTAAAAAAAACTTCAAAAGTTTTGGCAATTAGACAAATGTAAGATAATTATCACTATTTTTTGGCCTCCACCAACTTCTGAAAAAAATATCTCACTCTTCATCTGCTAGTTGCTCGACACCACAGTCATTTTATCCAATGCTGTTTCAATTAATTTAATAGGCCACATGGTTTCATTATATTGTTTTTCAGTTGTATTGCACAACAAACTAGGACAAGATGGAAAAACCAAAAAGAAAGATCACAAGAATGCTAATTCAAGCATGCCTCATCTCAGCAGTAATTACAGGCACACACAGATCATTTACATGATCCCCCTCTCCCTGTCTGTCTCTCTCCTGGACAGTACAGTGTAGTCACAGCAAGAAAGAACATCTCATCTGCATCTGTCAACAGTGGCCTCTTATCTTTAGCAACCCACAGCCATTCAAATATAGAGTACAATGTATCTAACTTGGACTGTGACCACAACTGTGGTTACTTTCCTGTTTACACCAATCAAAGGCTTTCTGTTCTGATGATGTGATTTGAGCCTGCTCCTGGTCACAGAACAACTGTGAATGTGTACCTGCTGTTATCTCATAATATCCTAAAGAAATGCATACATGTTGATACAAATTTAAAATTACAAAAGTTCACCAAGTGTTAGTGATGGTAGTATTCTTTCTAAACTCATATTTAAAGACCAGGTGTGGTTCTGATTAATACATTATTATAACAAAATCATCCAATTATTTAGAAAGCAGCCTTTAGCTATTGTTTTATTTAATGCATGTCTAAAGTAATGGAATGTAATTATAACACATACATGTTTTATATATATATAAAATATATTAATATACTTTATATTGCATATTGCATTTTTGTCATCTCGCTAAACTATGTTAGTCTGTCTGAAATGATGCTGTATGTTCAGGTTAGACCAACACTGATATGTGATTATGTTTCTGACTCCAGTGTTATTAATGTTATTAACTGGAAATATGAAAAAGTAATGCAGAGGTGAGAAGTACTTTTACTGAAGTACAGTACCAAAGTACAATTTTGAGGTACTTATATTTTACTTGAATATTTCCATTTATACTACGTTATAGTTGTACTCAACTACATTTAAAAGGGAAACAATGTAATTTTACTCCACAACATTTATAACAGCTTTAGCTACTTTTAACAAAACTTGTACTTAAGTAAGATTAAGAATACAGGACTTTTACTTGTAATTAGGGTAGTTTGACAATAATGTATTGGTACTTTAACTTCAGTAAAGCATCTGAATAGTTCTCGCACCGCTGCAGAGGTGAACAGCCTGAGCACAGGAGTCTCATCTCGGCCTCTGCAACTCCTCGCTCTCGCGTTGGCCAACTTACCCTCCAGCGTAACTTCTTTCCCCGCCTTCTTAAGCGCCTGGACCGCGAGGTCGTGTGTAGCCTCCCGGAGGTCGTTCCCATTAACGGACAGAATCGCGTCTCCCACCCGGAGAGCCCTGCTCTGGTCAGCGGCGAGCCCCGGGAAGATCTTGGAGATGAGGATGGGCATCCGGTTCTCGCGCCCCCCCTTAATACTGATCCCCAGCCCGCCAGACTCCTGTTTGACAACCCGAACTTTCCGCACAGCTTCCGAAGGGCCGTCCGCACTGACGGGCATGTCTCCTTGTCTCGACCCGAAACTGGACCCGGGACTGCCGTAGCTGGATCCGGGGCTTCCAAAGTCAGAGTTTGTGCCGTTATTCGGGTATTTCCCGGGGCTATTTACACCGTAGTTGCCGTCGTATTGACCCCGACTGACACCCCCGAGCGCCGGGCTGCCGCTACGCCCCCTACCCCCATGGTTCTGGTTCTGGTGTTGGTCTTGACCCGAGGACGGACCGCAACCATGGTTCCCCGGACTCTGTCCCGAGTCGTTTCCGTTCGACATGCCATTTCGCAGGCCCACCGAAGAGTTGTTGTAGTCCCAGTGGTTGCCCCCCTGTCCGCCTGCCTCCGCTTCGGCCGTTAAAGTCAGCGTTTCTCGGGTGAGTTCGGCGGTCACTCTGATCCAGCGGTCCCGGAGGAGAAGGTCCAGCTGACCGTTTTTGTCTGCTCTGGTCCAAACTGCCATTCCTGGTCGGGTAGCCTGCTCCGAGGCGGGCCGCTCTCACACTGAACTCATCATCAACTTTTTCCTCTTTTCAGAGTGCGCACAAGCAGCGACTAGGCTGCACTGGCCCGCAGACACACCCACTCACACACACTGTCTGCAGGCAGGGCAGAAAAAACAGAAAGACTCCCAAAAAAAGAGGGAGAGGAAAAGGAAAAGAACAACTGGCTGTGATGGGCCAGCCTCAGAGGGCTTGTTTTGGAGTTCAAGCTCTAAAGCTGTCCGACTTCCACTGCAAAGTTAGCAAGACACGACAGAATATCCGTTCAAACCTTTCAAAACAAAATAAATGCGCGCGAAATGTGTTTTGTGTCAAATTATGGAATAATAAACGGATCAGAAAATAATTGCGTTACAGCAGCGGAAGCACACAGAGAGAAAGGAAAGAAGATAAGAACGACTTCAGCTTTCCTAGGATATTGCAAATAAAATGGTATCTCACTCAGTTTTATCTAGTTAAATAAGGGTTAAATAAAATGCTATATCAACAAAAGATTAAATAAATAACATTTAAAATATTTTATATCACAAAAATATACTGTTAGTTAGTTGCTAGTCGACACTTTTTTATTTTAATATTTTTTAAATATTTTTCTTTCTTTAATAAGGAGTTTATACTTACGATTTGTTATTTTGTTGTTATTTACACAATGTTAAGTGTCTTTAATAACCTTTAAAAGAGCCATTTAAACCGGTGTTACATATTACGCTTTATTTTGAAATTAATAAAAACTAACTTCCGGTGTCATTCTCATTCATGCTGTGTTCACGCAGCCTGTCAAACTGCAGTGGGAGCCGGATGACAGACAGCCAATAGACATGTTGACCTGAAGATTATTTACTCATGATGATGGAAGAGGCCGTGCATCGCCGCATTGCAGATCCACTGACAGCCTGCTTTAATCCAGCACTGTGTTCACTATATCCATCTCTATTGGGAAGGGTTATTTTTCATATGTAATCCTTTACAATTACTAGTTACCACTTACCAGGGGAAAAAAAGAATCAGTAACATTTTCAAAGTATAACATGATAAAAGCAATGCAACCCGATTACTTATGGGATTAGTTTTGTTTCATAAAGATAAAGGAACACTTTATCAGAATCAAGCAAAACTAAAGAGTTTAAGAGAAAAAAAAACTGAGTCAAGCAAAATACATTTAATTTCAAAAATAAAACTATAAATTGCAAACAAATCATTTGTGTAATCATGTAAACTATAAGTATTTTTTCTTTGTTTTAACAAGTCTATTTGTTTGCAGTTCTCTTTGCTTCTTTGTCAATGATCAGACTTTTGCTCTCGCTGCAGCTCTTCTCGTTTGCGCTCCCTCATTTTTTGTTTTCGATTCTGACACAAACGTCACAGGTAGGCGGGACTTTCAGGGGTGCGTCCCCATTGGCTACTCAGTTTTTGAGTGACAGCCCACTACACCACAGATCATACAGTGCAACTCGTGCAGCAAACTCCGGAGTCCACTCGGCCACGTTTGTGTTGGTGCCTCCTGGGGAGTTTTCATGAAAATATCGGACTTATTTTATGGATTGCTGTGCATTATACTTGTGTTGTGTAGTTTATACTTTATTCCAACTTTAAATATTTTAATACCTGAACACACTGCTGCTGTAAAATAATTTTACATTTATTTATTTTATAGATAAAAAAAACACATCTATGTATTTTCAAGCTAAAGGTGATACACAATATAAACTGTATACTGTTATTTATTCAACTTATTATTACATTTCAAAAGCATATATGGCTATGTTTAGGACAAACAATTAAAGACTGCTTTAATTTAACAAATTCTACAATATAAAAGTGGCAGATTTGCTTTATTAAACAGACCAGGGACCTCATTTATAAAGCCTTAGCAAGGCACAAGGCTACTTCACTCATTTAGCTAGCTAATGTAAGATACAAATGCTATCGAGCCCTCACTGCTTGTAAAATAAACAGCACAAACTGACTACTTACCCCCGGATTGTTTTGATCACATGACTGACAAAGCCGTGCTCTGATAGGCCAGAAGTCGGTTCGATTGCATTCAGGCTCGATTGCTTATCCTGTCTGGGTAGCCCGGATGACGCTGCATTTTTGACGTCGAATTTTAAACACCGAAATTGTGCATTCAAATTTTTTTAACTTTAATTTTTGGGATCTGAATTTGACTATTCAAATTTTTTTTACTTGAATTGTTACATTTTTATTTCATATAGGTAAATTCAGGGCAAAAAATTCAGATACATGATTTTCAAAGTAATTATTTTCAATGCTATAAATTCGGTGTCTGATCAAATTCAAATACTTCTGTCTCTTGTTTGCTTCCATAAAGGTTGCTTACGTAGGACAAAGCAAATGCTGGGTCTACTAATTTTTGGATATAAACTCATACTGTACATTGTGTTGATAAATTGGATTTAGAAGGTCAATATTGAAGTCACCACAAATGAAAACTGTTTTTTGAATCACTTTTGAGAATATTTCCTCCATCCAGTCCTTGAAAATCTCAATACTAGAGCCGGGTGCTCTATATATACAACTGATGATTACATTTTTCGTTTTTTCTTTGCAGATTTCAATCGTGATATATTCCAATACATTATCAATCACTGTTGACATATAATTAATCACCTTAAATTGTAAAGTATTGTCCACATACAAGGCTACTCCTCCTCCATCCTTGTTTTGTCTATTTATGTATCTGAGTTCATAACCCTCCAGCTCAAAGTCTATGCCTTTGTCCTCCGTGATCCAAGTTTCAGATATGGCAATGATGCTAAATGTTTGTTGAAACTGATTTAAATATTCCTTGATGAGATTAAAGTTTGCATACATGCTTCTGCTGTTGAAGTGAATTATAGATGGCTTGCCCTCTGATGATATGGGTTAGGGTTAGCTATGCTCTGGTTGTACTGTTGATCATGTAATAACAGCAGTTGTTGATGATAGAAGAGAAGAAATTATTTTCCGGGTCTATTTCATAATCCAGATCAAAAGATCTGGATTATGAAATAGACCCGTTTTATAGTCAGTTTATTCAAATGTTTTTAGCAACAGTTGGTCTTATTCCTTGATCATCTGAGACATATTAATATTTTCCCCTATTGTAGATGATTGCCTCCATTCAGTGTGAGTCATGGTTGTGTGTAGGTGCTTGTTACCTTATGTGTGGTCCAGAACATGATGATTATTGGTATTTATCCAGATCCTCCGTGTTTCTGATGAGCAGTAATGTTCTTTATCAATATACATAAATGGGACATTTCAGGCATAAAAAAAATGAATTGATTTTAAATAGTGGGCAAATTAACACATGAAAACTAGGTGTGGGCCGTATTCCTTCATCCATTTAGAATTTGCTGAGGGCCGATTCAAAATAGTCAACGGGCCGCAGTTGGCCCCCGGGCCGTAGTTTGGACACCCCTGATGTAGATGATCACATGGTCCCCAGGTGTCAGTAGCAGTAAGGTTCGGAGTTAAAAGCACACTGTACAACAAGCTGCAATGCACTGCTGCGCACTGCACACACTCCTGCACAATCACAGTGGCTCTGAAGGAGTCCCAACAAGAGCTTCTGCTCCATGAGCCTTTTTTCAACACCGTCCTTTTATTCTCATTGGAAGAGCTCAGCTGCAGCAGTCCTCCTGTCCCTGAAGAGACAAGGTCTGCCCAATCATCAGCACCAGACTGCAGCCTGCCAGCCTCCACAATGAACAAACATGAATCAACATCCCTCTGAAACATTTAGTCTGAAGCTGAACATGTGGTGTGATCTCCGTTTGTTTTAATGTTATATTACACCACATTAGTTTTAGCCAAATGTGAAATGTAACAAAGTACATATACCTAAGTACTACACCTTTTACTGCGAGTACAATTTTGAGGTACTAGGTTGTAGCTTGAGTATTTTTTATTAAATTATAATTAAATAAAATACTATAAAAGAATGACAATACTTCCCATTCGATTATAAAGAGTCTAGTGTCCTATGTGTCCACTCCACTCACTACATACATCTTCTATGGAGATTCAAATTAAGATTTCAAAATATAATATACAGATATTCTCTTATCTATAATTATAAACTAAGATAACACTTGATTGATTCCTTGGTGATAATCAAACTACATGGCATCTTATAAAGTAAAAAAAAAAAAGAGTGCATACGTAAAGTACGTATACTTTGATACTGATACTTTTGTACTAGTACCTTTACTTGAGTATTTTTACACTGTGATTTATACTTTAAAGGGGACCTATTATGCAAAATCCACTTTTTCATGCCTCTTCTACATCAACATGTGTCCCCTCTGTGTAAAGGGATTCTGAAAGTTTCAGGAACAAAGATTCTCTCTCTTTTTGTCCTGATCCATTTATATAAAAACCTGTCTGAAAATGAGCTGATCAGATTTTGGCCACTTTATGATGTCATAACGATTTTTTGGCTTATGTAACCATTAGCCAATCACCAACCAAGGTAACACCCCCCCCACCTTATCACCTGAATCTCCTCCTAGAGCACCATTGTGTTCTTTTTAACCAAATATCCAGTGGCGTTTTTATATATAAGAAATTACTAATAATTTTCTTTTACTCAAAATCTCTCCTTTTATTTAATGTGTTACTTGAATTTGCAAGTAATTTTGTGCCCCACCTGCCCCTAATGACCAGTCGCCACTGAATATAAGACTATGAAAAATACGCAACTAGAAAGACTACAAATCCCAGAGTCGCGTAAGTGATGTCATAATTGTTTTCCTCCTCTAAATATAAGAGATAGCTAAGATAAGATAACTTTAACAAGATGCCTGTGTGCTTTGTACCAGGCTGTAATCATACCAGCAATGGGTCTTGCTCGTTCTTTCGCTTCCCGTCTGATGAAAGTGGCTGGATCAAGTTAGCTAACTAGCTAGTAGCAAGCACGTTAGTTAGCATTACAGCCTTAGCCTTGTCATTTTTATTAGCCTTAACATGAAGTAACATTAAGTAACCCAAAATGTTAAACAGTAAGAATAGTAGTCATATTTCGTGAACCCTTTGAACACCGGTGTGATCATTCTATAGGTGCGTTCACACCGGAGTACTTTGGTGTACTTTTCCCACAATAGTTCATCAGAACTACGATATATTTGCGTTCACACCAAAAAGCCCCAGGAACTAAAGTAGCTCAACTTAGTTCGCGAGACTCGCTTTTCAGTCCCTGCTACAGAGCAGGGTCTCTCGTGGGAGAAAGTAGTTCCTACGTCTGATTGGCTGTGCGGAATGCAAACCACGCCCGTTTGACTCAGAATTTTTTGTTGTAAGCGGCCACTGTATTTCCTCGCTTCGCAGCACACACGAAGAGATTCCTTTTGTGAAAGCAGTTATTATAGCAACACTAAATAAATCAATTGGAGCGGTGGAGTGATGAGGATGAGGATGTGTCTGCGCTTCTGGCGATTGACTCGGAGGACGTGAAGCGCCACATTCCGAAGCTTCTACTGAATGCAGTTTCTGTGGCTCTGCAAAGTTAGCAGACCTGGCAAAGTCATGTCGGGACGACTACCAAGGTAAAATAAAATACATGCACTGCACTGTTTTAATCTGCACAATACTGGTTTTAGATGTACTTTTATTTGCTCAGTAGATCGAGCTAGCCATGGTAGAACTAGCTAACGTTAGGTCCAAGCTGGCTAATAACATCTAGCTAGCTAGCTATTCTCATCCATGCCCGCTATGAACACGTTTTGACTTGTGAATAAGTGCAATGTTCTGTAATTTGCTTCACTAACTCATGGCACTAATCGTGTGTTTCAGGCGAGGTGTTTCTCTCAGGATTAGAAACTAGTTTTCCCCTCCGGGATAAAACGAGAATATATCGTTAGCAATTAGCATGCTAGCTGGACATAATGCTACCTCTGTGGCTAATGCATAGAGGTAAACAATAGATTGTAGTTGAAGTAATTTCAAGTAATTTGCAACATTCATTCTACATGTTAATGGTAAAAGCTTAAACAGTTGATTACCTGCATGCCACAAAGACTGATGTTCTAATATTTTTGCACATTTAAGTAGAAATGTAATTGAAATTCTATTTACTGGCTTAACATTGTTCCTTCTCATAGTATTATCCTAAATAGTTTGACCTTGTTTCCTCAGAAGGCTTCTCAGACTACATGGAGGATCCCTCAGAGAAACACAGTTTCCACGTTCAGTTCCCCCCCGCTGAGAGTAGGCAGCCTGCGCCCGGTCAGCGGACACCATCAGGACCACTATCTGATCACAGAGGATCCCATCCTGACCGCTGCTGCCATACTGCAGCAAACAGGAGGGAACGGAGGTGAAAACACACTTTATACATTTAGATATGTGGAGCACAAAGAAAAGTGTTGAGTTTAACTATAAAAATATTAGTTTCAACTAACCTAATACCGTTATATGAACTTTGCTGTGTTTTCAGCGTAGCTTTGTAAAGGTAACATTTAGCAGCTAAACTGTGGATAACAAGTAAACCACATTGGTTTGTTATTCAATATGGCCACCAAAAGCTTTTTGAATCATTACATGTCACTTGTTAGACGCTTTTATCCAAAGCTTACCTACTCAATACTGTGGGCAATCCCCACAGGAGCACTTTGGGGTGAAGTGTCTCGGGGACACAACGACATGCTACACCCTACCCCTACACACTACCCCTCCGTTTGCGCGTTCGCGCGGAGGGTCCGCCACATTAAGTGCTGTTCCAAACCAACGAGTGTGGAGGGGGAGTGGGCTATCAAGCCCTCAAACAGCGAGTCTGCATCGGTGCTGACTTGAGACCGGTCTCTACCTGACCGGAGTCACGCTGTGTGTGTCCGTCAGGAAACACGCTGTTAAAAAGTAGTTCCAGCAAACATCCACTGATAAATTGCGATGTTAACAACCTCATGATAACCTCATATTTTTTTAACTTAGGATCATACCTGTGTTTAGTCTAGAAAAAGGTAAATGTGTGCATTTTATTATAAAGTTGTGTATATTTACAGACTGTTGCAAAAACTAAGAAGCTTATAAACATCAGGTTTAAAACTAAAAGAGCTTTACAAAAAAGTAACACAATGAAAGATGTTTGGAGTTTTATTTGAGTTATTAATTTACATTTTTTGTCTAAGAGAAGCTGATTTGAAACCGTTGTTACATACAGTTACGGCATTTCCTGTTTCTGCCGGAGAGAGGGGAGTTTGTCCCAAAGCTTGCCGCTGTATTTACTCCCTCCATCTGACAGGAGGGAGCCTCGTTGAGCTGCGAGTGTGGCTACAGACGGAGTTCACTCCGTCACGGAGGGGTAGGGTCGAGGGAGTGGTTTGGGATTGGGCCTCAGAGGTGGAGATCGCCCACAGTGATGACTCTGACGTGGGGGGCTCTCTGTTATGGGCTGCTCCCTTTCTGGTATTTGGACAATGTTGTGTCGTTGTTGCGATTAAACTGATCTTGTATCTTGCATATTTCACCTTAGGAAAGTGGGCACGCGATGACAGCTTCCTTGACACCATGGACTGCCGTGCCATGGTCAGCAAGGAGAATGAGGACCTGCGTGCCAAGGAGATGCACGACGAACGGCTGCTGCATTCACACAAGGCCCAGGAATCGGACGACCAGCTGCTCATGTTGATGCAGCGCCATGCTGACTCGGCGGCGCCAGGTGGAGGTGTCGGCGTGCCAGGTGGAGCAACAAAATACCTTTCAGGCTGGGCTTCTGGCAGTGCTAAGCGAGCTGATTAAATCCAACAGGCCTTCAATACAAAAATTAAGAAAAACTTGTCGTCGTTGATAAACTGTACAATGACTTGTTGGGAGGCGTGTGGTGCAGTGGTCTGGTGCGTTGGTGTTCGGATCAGGGGAGCACAGGTTCAAGCCCCACTGCAGTCAGGATGTCGTTGTGTCCCTGTTATTATATTGTTTTGATACTACTGACACTTATTGATCTGCTGCTGATAAATAAAAGAGAACCTACATTGCGATTAAACAGAAAATGTATCTTGCTTATTTCTCCTGACACTTTATGGTGACCTGTGTAGCATCCTATACATCACATGTAAGTGATTATTCTGATACCATCATGACACCATGAAACTGGCGAAGCTTTATTTATTGTGTCCCACCCCATATGTGTCTTTGAAAAAGATCATTCAATTGTATTTCAAAATGGCGTCCATCAACACAAACACTATTTATAGAAAGAGAAATGGTTAAGTTTGTAATTAACAGTGTTGTGAGTTCAATATTTTAATTAATTATAGTAAGGGAACATAGGAGGATATATAATAAAGGTGTTAACTGCTGAGCCTATTTACTGTGCAATACTACAGACATGTTAGTGGTATTATTTCTTATCTAACTCTTTCCTATGGTCAGACAAATCAGAAGTCATTTAAACAATTTCAGATTGTTCTTTTTGTTTCTCAATTAATTTTCCAGAATATGCACCACAGTAGTGTTACCAATCCCGCTTCAATCTCATTAGTATGCATAAAAAAGTCCCGCCCCCTAATTATGTTAATGACCCCCCTTTGATATGCTAATGAGCCCCTTTGTTCGAGGTGTTATCGCGTACAGGTGTTACATCCCCTCCCCGGTAGCCCCCACCCCCCTCAGCCCACCCCCCTCCCCCTCACATACAGGTGTTACATCCTCCCCGTAGCCCCCACCCTTCTCAGCCCCCACCCTGCTCAGCCCCCACCCTCTCAACCCACCCCTCCTCCCCCCCCCCCCCCCCCCCTTACAGCAGGTTTCACATCCGCCCTCCCAGCCCCCACCCCCCTCAGCCCCCACCTCCCTCAACCCACCCCCCTCCTCATCCCCCTCCTGTCCGGTCAGCAGGGCCGTTACAGTTTAAATCTTACGGACAAAATTAGATATGATTCGATATTAAACAAACTAATTATAGTAGATTAATTAACTATTCAAACGTGTACAGTAATTTACAATAACACGGGAATAATAAAACGGGGGCGCTCTCCCTCCTCTCATGACAACACGCCAGTATCATGCAGCTCGCGGGTCCAATAATGAGTGACTCGACAGTAAAACTAAAACATATCTATAACTAGTTTAGGCAGTTTGAGAGATAATTAAAATAGCTACGTGTGATATCTACGAGTGTGTTTTGTTCCGCTCAACGCATGCAGAGATGCATGTCGAATAGTCCGCAGCACCGGATCTCCCCCCCCGTCAGCAGCAGCACAGGGTCTCCCCCGTCAGATTAGACGTTACTAACGTTTATGTCCATGCACAATCAGCCCCTACAGGACATCTTTTGTCTGTCACACACTATTCTTGTATGTCACATAAGAGGTGCAACTGATGCGGTATTGCGCTAAAGGGGATATCATTCTGGCCGGAGAGATTTCCCTCCACACACACACACACACACACACACACACACACACACACACACACACACACACACACACACACACACACATACCCGTATTCCCCTCCTACCCAGCCTTTAAAAAAAAAATAAGAGTTGGGTTAATAACTAAGGAGGCTCTCTTGAAGTGTACGGATGGTGAACTAATGTTTAATTACTATACTAACTATAAGGGCCTCTCTTATTGAAAGGAGGGGTAATCTGGTAATAAATGCAACAAAGTCTCTCTGAAGAGGTTAACAATAGTTTAAAGATCTTAATGACCCTGGGGTATTTTGGTTTTTTCTTTATGTTTAATTACATCACCCATTAATAAAATAATCCTTATATGAAGTTATATGAGATTAGAAGTAGCTGTAGGTTTGGAGGAAAGAGAAGATTTTTTAATTTTTTTTAAATGTGCTCACCACAGATGTTAGCTGTAAAAAACACTTAAGAATGCACAGACCTGAAGGTGTGACCCAGGATGGCTCCATCCATTTCCTCCCCCACACACACACACACACACACACACACACACACACACACACACACACACACACACACACACACACACACACACACACACAGACCGTCTTTTTTAAATATGAGTGGGGTTAATAACTAAGGATGTTCTTTTGAATTGTATGGATGGTGAACTAATGTTTAATTACTATACTAACTTTAGGGGCCTCTCTTATTGAAAGGAGGGGTAATCTGGTATTAAATGTAACAAAGTCTCTCTGAAGAGGTTGGCAATAAATTAAAGATCTTAATGACCCTGGGGTATTTTGGTTTTTTCTTTATGTTTAATTACATCACCCATTAATAAAATAATCCTTATATGAAGTTATATGAGATTAGAAGTAGCTGCAGGTATGGAGGAAAGAGAAGATTTTTTAAAAAGGTCCTGCTATTTCATTATGAAGCGGCTCCTTAAGGTCTGATCAACACAGAGGTTAGCTGTAAAAAAAACACTTAAGAATGCACAGACTTGAGAGTTTTTAAGAAATCACTGACAGACAACACATGTTAAATTAATAATACCATTCCGATTGGTTCCCCACTTTTTCTGGGGCCTATTGACATGCTTATTTGCAATACAGCTATTTAAGGTGAGCACATTTTCACAAGAACAGACCGCATGACCTTCTGGAGAGAATGAGACCTGATTCGGATCTGATCTGGAAAAAGCACTGGTAAGTACTTTTATATTTTTATAATATCATGTAATTATCCAATCATTAATTTTGGGGTGAAGACATGGCCTGGTTTTAGGTTTTAAGGGTTAGGCATGTGTTTTGGTTTTTGACTAAGGTTATAATAAGTCTCCAGGAAATGCATGTAAGTCAATGTAATGTGTGTGTGTGTGTGTGTGTGTGTGTGTGTGTGTGTGTGTGTGTGTGTGTGTTTTGGCTTATTTAAATAAAATCAAAATATGTTTTTTATTTATTTTTTACCTGATGTATAAATTGTCCATAGTAACGTTTTATATACCTGCTCTTTTGCTACAAGGTAATGGAATCTACAGCATAAGCCATTCATCGGTAAACCATCGGGGGGAGAGATCTCTGACGTGTGAAATCGGGGGTGTCCCCCGTCCCAGTTAGGAGCATCCCTCTACCTCTGTCACGCCACGTTCGGGGCGACCCCCAACACCACTGCAGTCTGAGAGCCAGGCATATTTTTGAGCTTCTCAGTGTGGCCGTAGAACAGCTCTGGATGACCCCATCCCAAACACACTCCAAACGAGGTGCCATACCGGTAAATTATTTTTGTGGTTATTTTTATAAGATGATCGCTAAATGATTTGTTGTTAAATATAATATTTCAGTGTTTCAAATACTTACCCCCTCTTTTTTTACCTCTCTGTCTCTTTTCTGTACAGATCTGCCTCGCGAGCACAGCGCTGCGACCGTCAACTTTATGGTTACACCAACTGAATAAGCTGGAGGCGTTTGATAGCGGTGTGGTTTTCTTCAGCAGTGAGAAATGTATTTTTGATTTCCTTTCTATTTTCTTGTGATGGGATGATTTCATAAACGGTCAAACATGGGTGATTTAGCAGCTGCAGAAACGTCGTTTCTGCATTGTCTGAATGGTATAATCCCCCTAAGCGAGAATGAATACATATATAGTGAAATGTCATTTCCTCAGTGTTCAAACAATATTGGCGAGTTGAGTGACGATGAACTAGATGTAAACGACCATTCCTCCCCCTCAGAAACAAACTCAAGCTATCCACCAACATTAGATAGCGCACTGGAAGTAGTTTTAGACAGCCATCAAAACTATGAAGCAGACCTTGTGGTTTTAAATCAGCACGCAGACAAAGTACCTCTGTCTTCAGTTCTAACTCCTCCTAACGATGAAGCAGACGTTATATATGATTCAACAGATAGAGAAACGTCATTTAATCAATGTTTGAATGATATAAGTGGCCTAAGCGATGATGATTATACGTATGATGAAATGTCATTTCCTCAGTGTTCAGACAATATTAACGATCTAAGTTATGACGAGCTAGTTGTAAACGAACCTACCAACCCCTCAGAAACAAACTCAAGCTATCCAATAACATTTGATGGCATTCTGGAATGGGTGTTAGATTGCTACCAAAACTCTGACGCATATCCTAGTCTGGTGCGTTTAAATCAGCTCGCAGACGAAGTCCGTGTGTCAAATAATGTTAGCGAGGCCCCCGTCAATGCTGAATCAGCAGCTTCCTCTGTGGAAGATGGCGGGTACATTGACGACAGTATGGATGGTTCAGAAGCACTAGCTTCCTCAGTGGAATACGGTGGTTACATCGGCGACGACGATAGCATAGATGGTTCAGAAGCACTAGTTTCCTCAGTGGAATACGGCGGATACATTGATGACGATAGCATGGATGTTTCAGAAGCATCAGTTTCCTCTGTGCAAACCGGTGGATACATTATCGATGATGACAGTATGGATGCTTCAGAAGCAGCAGTTTCCCCCGTGCAAAACGGTGTACACATTGATCAAAACATCATCCCGAATGCTCCCGAGGTAGCAGGCCCGTCGTTACAAAATGGTGGAAATGCTAATGACAGTCGGAATGCTTCAACACGTGTTGTGTCTCGACCTGTATTCAATAACACAGAACTGAGTCAGTCTTTAGTCCTACCCCGTCCTAGCGCCGAGGCAGATTACACATCGTATCACGGTAGCATGATGGTCAGTGTACATGATATGCTGGATGAGGCTTTTTTGCTAGCAGAGAGGGAAGATCTTATACAGATTGAGTTAAGGGGGGAGCAACTGCAAGGTAACGTGTCAGCCATTTTGAATGCCAACCACGACAGTAATCTGAATGATTTTGATGAAGCGCTCTTCAACGCAGTGCAGTCAAATTGGGCTGTAATGGCAGATAGCGATCTTGAATTAGTGGTGCAAATTGTTCAATCCCCTCGGGGTGGTGGGGAGAAACGATTGGCTGGTAAAATGTTGGACAATGAAATTGTTAAAAAGAAGAAGCGTTTTCTTTACATTGTTCACAACCCCGTCAACCAGCTGTGTTTTGCTATTAATTTAGCACTGTTGCTGCATGACAACCTCACTGATAACGAAGGTTTTGAACGCGGTAGAGAGATTCAGAGGGGGGTGGGTTTGACAGACCAGACAGCGGTGACATTCACTGACATTGAGAAATTCGAAGAGAGTTTAAAATGCAAGATTGTGGTTTTTTACAGAGGCGATGGAGATCGGACCCTCTGTAAATTCCAGACAGACGGTCCCAAAAGAGATAAAACGGTATTTTTGTTTCTCCTCGAAAACCATTACTATGGGATTAAGAACTTGAAGGGTTTTCTAGGCGCCTCCTTTGTCTGTGAACACTGCTACACCGGCTACAACTCGCGATGGTTTCATTCATGTAAAGGCCATTGTTTTGTCTGTCTTGACCCCTCATGTACTCTGGATGAGTTTAAACCCATCTTTTGTAAAGACTGTAACAAAACTTGCCGTACGGTCGGTTGTCATGCTCGACATAAAAAACAGACACAGAGAGCATCAGCCATTGCCAGTAACTGCGATTTACACAAAAAGTGTGTAGATTGTCAACTTTCTTACTACATTCCCAAGAGTAGTGCAGATAAAACACACAAGTGTATGGTGAAAAAATGTAAGACATGTAATGAAAAGCTGCCCTCTGCTTCAACAGGCGAGTGTGTAGAACATCTGTGTTACATTGGTGTGTTACCCAAAGAGACAGAGCACAACGACCACATCGTGTTTTATGATTTTGAAACAATGGCGGGGGCAGACGGTGTACATGTCCCCTTCCTGGTGTGTACAAAAACCCTGGCAGGCGAAACTTGGGTCGCTGAGGGCACCGACTGTGCACTGCAGTTTCTGGCCCACTTTAGACGCCCCAAATTCAAGAATGCAACCTTCATTGCTCACAATGCCAAGGGTTTTGACAGCTATCTCATTATCAATGCAATGATTGAACAAGGGTTAAAACCATCTTTGGTAATGCAGGGAAGTAAAGTGATTTATTTTACTGACCAAGATTTCAGACAAAAGTACATAGATTCTCTGTCTTACCTCTCTATGCGGCTAGCTGCAATGCCCAAAGCTTTGGGGTTCGAAGATAAAACCAAGGGGTATTTCCCTCATGGTTTCAGCTCTAAGGCCAATCTGAGTTATATCGGACCTTACCCACCAGCACACTGTTATGGGATTGAACGCATGACAACTGATGAAAAGAGTGACTTTTTCGCATGGTATGAGACGGTACGCACGGGTACTTTTGATTTTCGAAAGCAGGCATTGCTTTACTGTAAAAACGATGTCGACATTCTTGCACAGGGCTGCACTTTATTCCGAAAAGGATTCCTTGAAGAGACTGGTGTAGATCCTTTTAGTCGTGCGACCATTGCTTCGGCCTGTATGAAAGTTTTCACCACAAACTTTCTGCCTCCAAAAACCCTAGCCATCCCCCCGCCCGATGATTACCGTCGTGAAAACAAGACATACTCCAGCGCGGGTATCCAGTGGTTAGATTGGGTGGCTCATACTGAGGGGGTATTTATTCAACATGCGTTGAATGAAGGTGAGAAACGAGTGGGATGTTTCGTCGTAGATGGTTTTGCTGAAGTTGAGGGAGTAAAGATTGTCTGGGAATTTCTTGGGTGCTTTTATCACGGGTGTCTGTCGTGTTATAAGGGGCATGAGAAAAAACCCCTTGACCGGTGGCACATTTGAGCGGCTCCATGCTGCTAGTGAGGAAAAGCTGCATGAGCTACAGTCTGTTCACGGGGCCAAAGTGATCATTATGCGAGAGCATACATGGGGTGAGATGAAAAAATCCAATCAAGATTTGCAGGCTTTCCTCAGGGAATACAAAGCTCCAGAACCGTTGACCCCTAGGGCTGCTTTATATGGGGGAAGAACGTGTGCAGTGAAGTTGAGGTACACGGCAGCGGCAGATGAATTGATTCATTATTGTGATTTCACCTCCCTGTACCCCTGTAAACTGCACAGGCCTATATCCGCTAGGCCACCCTCAGATCATCTTCCGAGATTTCAAAGATCCTCAGAGTTATTTCGGGTTAATCAGAGCCACCGTAGACCCTCCTAGGGGTCTTTACTTTCCAGTTCTGCCTTACAAAACTGCAGCGGGTAAGCTTGTGTTCACCCTCTGTCGTACATGCGCTGAGCTCAACAACCAACAGGGGCCCTGCACGCACAGCAAAGAGGAAAGAGCATTAACAGGAGTTTGGGTGACAACAGAATTCAACAAGGCTCTGGACATGGGTTACAAGCTGACTCAGATCACAGAGGTGTGGCATTTTGAGAACAAAAGTGACAGCATTTTTGTAGATTATATACACACGTTTTTGAAGGGTAAACAAGAAGCATCTGGTTATCCTTCAGAAGCAACAGATGATGAGAGCAGACAAAAGTATGTGACAGACTACCATGCTAATCAAGGCATACAGCTCGACGCAGCTAAAATCACATCAAACCCAGCCAAAAGACAAGTGTCAAAGCTATGTCTCAACAGTTTCTGGGGTAAATTTGCTCAGAGAAGCAATCTGACACAGACTAAGATTGTGACCAAACCAGAAGAATTTCTTAACCTCTTGTTTTCAGCTAAACATAAGGTTAAGTATTTCTCATTCACCAATGACAGGACAGCTCTGGTCCAATGGTGTTATGACGACGATGGTCACTCCCCTTCCAACAAGGTGGATAACATATTCATTGCAGCATTCACCACTGCCTATGCCAGGCTAAAACTGTACAGCGAATTGGAGAAATTGCAGCACAGAGTCTTCTACTACGACACAGATAGTATCATATATGTAACAAGACCTGGAGAGACTCCACTTCCGATGGGGGTTTATCTGGGTGATCTTACAGACGAGTTGGGCGGTGATACAATCAAAGAGTTTGTTTCTGCAGGTCCTAAAAGTTATGCATACCAAACCAAAAATCAGAAAAAGGTTGTGATGCGAGTGAAAGGGATTACACAGACGCATGAGTGCTGTGAACGGGTGAACTTTGACAGTCTTACAGATCTGGTGGAAGGCTACGTTCAAAACACTGAGAGGGGGCGGGTTCTCGAGGTCCCACAACACAACATTGTACGAAATAAAGAGGGTTTCGTTTTGAGAAATGTGTCATTCACCAAAAAGTTCAGAGTGGTGTTTGATAAAAGACGTCTGCTAGACGGAGGAGATACTTTGCCTTTTGGGTATTGAGAAATAATAAGAAGAGACAAAATGTTTTTACCTAGCCAAATTGATTTTGAACCCAGACTGCGTGTCCCTTTTTCATGTATAATAGTAGGACCCAGCGGGTGTGGAAAAACTTTTTTTGTCAAGAATGTATTGCAAAATTGTATTCATGTAATGGATGTACAGCCTCAAAATATTGTATGGATTTATACTTCATTCCAGCCCATGTACGCAGAACTGCAGGAGCAGAATAAAAATATGAAATTCATCAAAGGTCTGCCTGAATCATTTGAAGATTAATCTCTATTTCCTCCTGATCAAAGTCATTTGATTATATTGGACGATGTTATATTTCAAGCCTCGGAGCATCCGGAAGTAGTCCGACTTTTCACCCAATACCGCCATCACAGAAATATGAGTGTTATGATGCTCACCCAAAATGTGTTCCATCAGGGGAGGAATAGTCGAACAATTAGTCTGAATACTAATTACATGGTCTTGTTTAAAAACCCCAGAGACAGATTACAGATGAATATACTTGCTCAGCAAATATACCCTGGTAATAAATCATTTTTCCTACAAAGTTTTGAGGATGCCACCAAGGACCCCCATGGATATTTAGTCCTGGACATGACCCCCAGCTGTCCAGACATCTATAGACTTCGGTCAGGAGTACTACGTACACAGTGGCTAGTTGTTTACGTACCAAAACCGAAAACTTGAAAACAGTATGTCTGCTCGTTTAAAAAGAAACATGCCACTGCTAAAGGCATTATGTCAGGCCAGGCCTTCGAAGCGTAAGGATATTCTCAACAACTGCTCCACGGATTTTCTTCAATCACTCTGTGAACTGTCTTTAAATCTCTTAAAGGGGAACATACCGCTATCTGGTGCTCAGTATAAGAAACTCAAAAAACAAAAGAAAATTATCAAACTATTGGCCAGTAAAAAGACCAACATAAAAACTAAACACAAGGCCTTAAGAAAACAATCTGGGGGTTTTCTTCTGCCTCTGCTAGGTGCTGTGATCCCCATTTTAGGGCAGCTTTTAGGAGGGCTTATTCGACCAAAGTAAACCATGAGTCAAAAGATGTTTTTATTAACACCTCACCAGTTTAATCAGCTCAATCCGACTGGTGTAACTACCCCTCACAGCAAGGAAACAATGAGACGTACAGCAGAAGATGTTCTGGATGAAAAAATGAGAGCCGTACTAAACGAAACAGGAATAACCCCATATGAAAAAATAAGAAAATACAACGCCTTGCTGCAGAGATACCTCAATTTACTCAAACAAGCAGGACAGGAGGAAATACATAATACTTTAACTCTACCTGAAGACACGGGACTGCAAAAAGGAGAAGAAAAGAAAGGCATTTCCAATGATGGAATAAAGAATGAGGTACTCCAAAATCTTCCAAAACGTTACCGTAAGAATGCAGTGTACATTATGAATAAACTAGTCCAAAGCAGCGGTGGATGGAATGAAACGGGTGAATTTATAGACAAGGGTAGAGCTGTGAAAGGATCCCATATGATGGATTTATTAAAAAATCTCTCCTGGTCGTATAAAAATACAGAAGAACCTAAAGGATGGACGGTTTTCCTGAATACTCTCAGAGGGCTAAATGTTCCGTCGACCGTTTTTCATAACCGCCTAGCTCGTGAACAATACAGTTTACTTAAATCAGGTGAACTTCGTGGAGAGCATAAGACTGTAGAGCGTAAGACAGAAAGAAGAAGAAGAAGAGGAGGGAAAGACCAGGCAGAAGAAGAAGAAGAAGAAGAAAGTAAATTAGGCCCTCCTTCGACTGTAGTAAAGAAGAGATCAAGGAGATCTGTACAGTTAAGCCCTCGTTGGTTAAATTATTCCATTTAATAAAGACAGAGTCATTTGAAATAATCTTGTCTCCAGACCTTTTTTTATTTTAAAATGTCATTGAATTACATTTTGTAACAATCTTTAAACATTTGTAGAGAACAAACACTGTGGTTAAAATGAGTGTCTTTATGACGTCTCTCACACCGTTGATATTTTTTCACAAAATTTGTTACAGTAGCATCATTTTTTATCACATCATCCTGATACAGAGATAACACATCTTCGTAAGACAACCCCGACGCTCTTTTACATAGGTAGAAAACACAATGCTGACCACAGGCTGTAGACAGGACATTTTGAAGCTGACGATTGTGATGTAAAATAGTTTTACATTGTTTTTCTAGAAATTGTAGAATGCTTTTAGGATAATGACTAAAATTGGGAGGAAATCCGAAAGAGTCGAAAAAAGTCCCCACATTGTCTCCTTCTAAAGTCATTGCTAGCCAGTGTTCCCCTGGCATGTGGGAGGGGTGGGTATTTACAATCATGTATACAGGGTATCTGAATAATTGTTTTACTTGGGGTAGCTGATCTGACGCCCATACACCCCCAAACGAGTCCCCCACCATATGTCGCAGGAGACTGTCCAATTGATGATTATTCATTTTGTAATATTTTTCTTAGTAATAGTCTACCAGCACTTGACGTTTTGAATTAATCTCCAGAATTGAATCAAAACAAGAATATACGATTAAAGTTGTAGTCTGGGGCAGCGGTACTCGGAATCTCATTTCCAGTCTTAAACTACCGCTGGTGATTGGTGATAATGCGTCAGCATCTTCCCCTGCAGTGAGATTAAATACGAATAAGGAGTATCCTTGTTCGAAGTCCTCTCGGTCAATACTCAGAGGGAGATCTTTCATGTGTCTCCCTGTAGCAGTGAACATATTGTAAAACTCTCGGACTGAAGACCCCCGGTTAAATTGAGGTTGGAATGCTTTGGCCGGTACTTGTCTGCCATCCTGACACAAAGCCAGATATTCCATATCATTATGAAGGAAATTAAAAGGTGAAAGCGTTCTCCTTCCTGTGAACGCTTCGTGATTTACCATACCCAAAACTATGTATTTAGGCATATTACCCAGAAAGAGATTTTCTTGATTGCATATTCTGGAATTCACAGGTATGCTGTATGTTTTGATATTTACACGAGATAGAGGGTAGAGAGCGTTGCCTCTCATCAGTGCAGCAGCATGACCTAAACGCACGGCTGGGGCAATGGTCGCTTTCTTGATAAAAAGCGAGGCCCCCAGTATTTTTAGACGGTATGTGGAGTCATTTGCACACATGAGAGTAAAGGCATCGTTAGATCTGGTGAGTTTGATTCTCAAATCTACAGAGTTCAGGAGAAGCCTCTCGCTGAAAAATATATCGGTATGCAAAGCCCCCATCAGATGCAGCTCTCTTGACTCGGATGTGAACACCGCTCTCTTTACGAGACCCTTGTTTGGCCCATTGGCGATCACTACAGAGTCCATAGCTCCTGCTGTGTCTTTATAAAATAAGCCAGCAGTGAATTGAGTTTTTAAAGTAGAATCAGAGTAATTCAATAAAGTTTCAATCATCGCTCTGTAAGGATGTGTCGAACTGGACTGAGAAATCAGCCTGTCCCCTAGAATAACGTCGCATTGACTAAAAATTGTGTTTAGAGGATAATTAACAAGTGCCACGGGAGCATCGACGGCCAGATTAGTCCCATCGGCGTTGGTTATTTTGACCCTGAGATGCATCAGTGTGTCGTTCATATCAAGGTATTTATCCCCGTCCCCTGGAATGAAAAATTCAATGGGTCCATCCTCGGTAATGGCAGACAACGGAAGGACCTCTGTGTAGTGTTTTTCATCTATAGAAAGCTGCGTCATGGGAGCCGAAAACAAATCCAACTCTGCCATGCTACATTCAGCAGATTTGTGATGTAAAAGAGCCATATTTAACACTCTAAAATATATCTCTCCCCAGTGTGTTCCTTCTTCGTGGGTGCTTTTTCCCTAATGATTTTCTCTTGGTTGAGCGCTTCCCCTTTTTAAAGCCTGCCGGAACCCGTTTTCCTGGAGGTCTCTTTCTGGCCCTTCTTGCTAAAACCATCAGACCTCCGGATCCTTCTTGAGACCCGTGATCCGATTGGCCGCCAAAATTATGAACCGCCTTACTGATTACATCAGATGCAATATTTTTAGCTGCCGATTTGAGATGAGGTTTAGCTATGGCAAACCCCCTTCTCACCAATGGTGCTACAAAACAAAATAATCTTGAGAATATAGAACCAATGCCTCGACCGTACATAACTGGTGCTCCATAAAAACCAGGCAATGACCCTCCAGCCTGATTTTCATAGTAGCTAACAAAACGCTGCGGATCCTGATTAATCATCGTTTTGCAAATGATTGCCCCGCTTTTGAAGGTCGGAAATGAAGTTTCACTACACTCTTGCCGTAGGTAAACTTTACTGGTTCGTTCTGATCGTTTTTTATCTCTATCTGTATATTTTCGATATGCGTTTTTGTTACCGGCAGATAATATGCAGGACTAAAATACTGGGTGATGGTATCACCGAATGTCCCTTTTATATCTACGGTTCTCAGGAGAGGAGCAAACGCGTCACCTACTCTCTGATGACTGACAATGTTACTATAACAGTAGAGATGAGTTGCGCCTGCATTTATATCCGCGGGGTAGGTTGCTGATTTGTCATCAAATTTGATCCACTGGTCTGGTTTTATTCCAAGCATATAGGCGAGGGGCTTTGGAAAGCGAAAACGATGTTGTCCACCACCCTGAAATTCGATTTTCCGATGAATCGGACTATAGTAAAAATGGACATCAGAATCAATTTTTCTGAAGCAGGACTCCAGTTCCGCCTTGAGCTGACTTATGGTGCTGTAGTAACCCCCACTGAACATTTGAAGCTTTACCTTGCTCACTATCTCGGGGGATTTTGATTTCTTTATCCATTCAAAATATGCTACATCTAGAGGTAAGTTATACCAAGTGTGTGGGTACGACATTTCTGTCATGGCTACCTGCCACGAACCGTCTAAATGCAAAGGTTGTGCTAAGTTTACCTGGTAGCTAGAGCTTGTATTGTTTTGAAATACATCAAGACTGGCATTGGAAGGCAGCGTAATATAAAACCCTTCGTTTATCTCCATGGCTGTAATGAAGGACTGAGCGTTAAGTCTGTTGTTTTTATACATCTTTGATCTCCCCAGCATCAACCCAGCTGTTGAATTTCTCGGGCCAGTTCTTCCAGCATACATACATCTGTTTTTTCCCTCTCACCACACGTCTTTTCAGAATTTTCTCAACTTGAAAAGCCTTGTCATTAGATACCTTCACTTTTTGTAACTCTTTCTCATAAAAAGTCCCCTTGATCTCCTCTCCATCATAATCTTTGAGTTTGTAAACAGGGGGCTGACGAGGTATGCCTTCAGACACCGTAAATAATTCGTCGGTATAACTCTGTTCATATTTTTTATCAAAGACCCCTCTCAGCTTAGATATTCTTACAAGTTCCCCCTCCTTAAAGTTCATTTTCGTAGCAGCTTTTTTACGATGGATGGATGGGGTATACAGGTTACGATACACTTGAGCCGCATTTTCCTTTGTCACCTGCAGAGGCGTCATTTTAATACTTCGGT
Source organism: Trematomus bernacchii (assembly GCF_902827165.1). Lineage (NCBI taxonomy): Eukaryota > Metazoa > Chordata > Actinopteri > Perciformes > Nototheniidae > Trematomus > Trematomus bernacchii. The sequence continues at coordinate 155,148 of NW_022987617.1, read as the reverse complement.
GATAACTATTATTGTAGCTTTCAATTAGTTCAGGCAAGACGTCTATGTATCTATGCGTGTTTTTAGCTGTAAAATACCTCCACATTTTAGTTTTCAGCGTACGGTTAAATCTCTCTACCACACACGCCTTCATATCACTGGCTGTTGCATAATGTGCAATACCTCGTTTCTTCAATAAGGCTTGAAAAACTTTGTTAAAGAATTCTTTCCCCGCGTCTGTTTGCATCTTTTTAGGAATTTGACTGTGTGTTAAAATTCTATCAAAGGCTTTCGCCACTTCTACACCAGTCTTCTTCTTTATTGCCTGTGCATAGGCTTTTTTCGAAAATACATCTATGACTGTTAACAAATAATTAAAACCGTCATTATGCTTGGATAACGACTGCATATCGCAAAGGTCAGCTTGAAATTGCTGTAGCGGTCTGAGTACGAAAACTCTGTTTCTTACAAAATGTACCCTTGCCGGCTTGTGTAAAGTATAAGCATCTTGTTCAGATAAAAAATCTCTGACTTTCTCTACATTTATTTGTTTACCCGTCTCATTCTGTACAGCCCTATGGAGTTTATCAACGCCCCCTAAACTCCCTGGATTAGAGGGAGTGTAATACACTCTTTGCATGACACGTTTCTCAGACATGTTCCCTGTTACCGTCCCAATGAGGTAATGAATACATCAGTTTTGTTACAACACATTTTTATTGATTTGATGCATATACCAACAACAGATTTTAAAAAACATTTTTCTCCAGACAGAAAATCAAAAACAATTTAAATCAAAAAACATGATTACAAAGAAGGACACACTAGATCAAGTAAAATAAAAATAAAAAAAGTAAAATAAAAAAACATGGTGTTACTTTTTACAAATAAGTTTCAAACTCTTCCTTTCGTTGCCAAAAGTCCCATGCGTCTGCTATATTCTTCAGCTGTGACTCGTCGTTTTCAATAAGCTTTTCGTAAAGCTTGTTGATTTTAACCTCAAAGCGTCTTGTGCTTCTGAGATTGTGAAGAATCGCCTCGGCAGCTCCCAAGATCCTTCTCTCCGACACATAAAGCTTGCTCGAATCTAGAGAAGCCCGAATGGCTGGAATGAAACGGTCGGTCCACAGTCTCTTTACCACTTCACTATAGTTTCGCTCCAGAAAATATTCTGGCATCTCAAACAAACACTCATGTTGCACTTGACTGGGATGATCGACTTGACAGCCATAACATTGTTCCTTTCTGTACAGATGCACGACCTTATCCAACAGATGAACCACCACAGCTTTTACCATATTCAGGAATGAAACGGTCCTTGCCCCGTCTACAGCATCATACTCTGTAGTAAGACCATAGCTACAAGCATAGCATGTATCGCCATCGGGGAGGTCGTCTTCTGTGTCTGAAGAAGCTGCTGTTCCTCGGGGGTCCTGGTGGAGTAGATGGAGGTTGATACATAAGCCCCCAGCCAGTAACATCAACGCCATCGACATCACTGTTGAGCCCGGGTGTCCAGATTGTTGGAGATGATGGCGGTCTGTAGATTAGGTGACTTGTTGAGTGGAAATGACTGGCTTTTATATAGTTTTGCATAGATTTCTTTTTTATGCCTGACTCCACCCCCTCACTATCTTCTGGCGGGAATATGGAGGGAGGGGTGGGGGCGACAGGGCGGATGTGACACCTGCTGTAAGGTGGGAGGAGGGGTGGGTTGAGAGGGGTGGGGGCTGAGAGGGGTGGGGGCTACGGGGAGGATGTAACACCTGTATGTGAGGGGGAGGGGGGTGGGCTGAGGGGGGTGGGGGCTACCGGTGAGGATGTAACACCTGTACGCGATAACACCTCGAACAAAGGGGCTCATTAGCATATCAAAGGGGGAGGATGTAACACCTGTACGCGATAACACCTCGAACAAAGGGGCTCATTAGCATATCAAAGGGGGCTCATTAGCATAATTAGGGGGCGGGACTTAGAAGGTGTGACCTGTCACTTTTTTATGCATACTAATGAGATTGAAGCGGGATTGTTAACACTACTCACCACCTAGGCACAGACTTTATATCACAAATAAATGAATGACATGTACTACAGTAATTGATTATATTGATATTGCCTACTCAGATATAAATGTGTATAAAATGAAATCAATTCAAAGTTTCTTGCTGCTTTTAATGCAATTCATGGCTGCAGGGCAAACGTCCAAAATCCTTATTCTACAATCATTTAATCAAGACACTTGTGTATATTTTACTTTAATTTGTAATAAACAAAAAAATATGAATGGTTGTCATCAAGCTGGGTCGCCGGTAAGGCAGTCCATTCCTCCCTGTACTCATCACCACGACGCTCACACAGGTTATGCAATACGCAACATGCTGCCACCTGGATTTTGATATTGTCCATGTTGCAGTCGTTTCGCTTCATCAAGCACCGCATATCTGGAACACATACAAAGACACAAATTAGCCCTACATAACTCCATAAATCCTACATTAGATAGTATTAATGTGATTTACTGAACGTACCATTGCTGTTCTTTGGGCGTGATAACGGTCATCATCCTCAGCTGACGAAACATGTCCATAGCGTGTGCTTGTCGCCGTCCAGTCCTTTTGTTAAGGCTTCTTAACCGCGATCTGTATTTGTGGCTGAGTTATTGGCTTAAATAACTCAGCACCAAAACCACAACTTCAGTCAACTCCATAGCGTGTCTGACTGAGGTCGGAAGGTAAACACAAGCATACAGCGGAAGCGGAAGTTTTTTTTCTTCTTCTCTCGGTTTTTTGGCGGATTGCAACTTTAAGGTGCATACCGCCACCTACTGTACTCGCCGTGAAGTTGTTTGCGGCCTGCCAGGAAAAGCTAAGCAGAAGAAGTAGAAGTGACGTCAGCGGCTCATTTGCCTAATCCACCCCCAGGAACTCATTTTGGTGTGAACGCGATCTGCTTTAGTTCGTCAGAACTAAAAGAACTCTCATGAACTAAAGTTCTCAGGAACTACTGTGGGAAAAGTACTTGGTGTGAACGCGCCTTATAATACACCGTTTAAGCCCGGATGCCCCCGGGGGAGACATGCTAACGCTAACGCTACATTAGCATTGGCGATCTTTTCTACTTCTTGCCATCTGCACAAATGGTTAACATTGAACATTAAAAAGATCAGGCAGTTCAGGGAGAATCGAAGGAAGGCAGGCAGGCAGGCAGCTTTGCATGACATTCTTCTGGATATGTTTAATTGTGGTGATAGTGCAACCCAGTCTCACGGCATTTCGTGTTTATAGTCACGAAATTAATTTAATCTATTGATTCGTGTTCACCAACACGACTTTTGCATTTTTTTCGTGTCACACAGAACGATTTTAAAAGCAATGTATTTCTATTGGTAGTATGTTTCGTGCCTGCACCACATCTTTTTGCCCGGTCGGGTCTTGGAAGACCAGAAGCTGTGTGGTTCATAAAAACATTTTCTTACTCAATATCTTACCCTAAGCCTAACCCTAACCCTTTTATTTTAAATTGTATAATGTCGGAGTTTTTTTGCCGTCCGCGAGGAAAAGAAATGGGGCTCAGAGCCTCAGAATACTGAAATCTGTATTTAAAAAAAAAAAAATCCTTCTAATTTGTTGGTACAGGCACGAAACACACTACCAATAGAAATACATTGCTTCTAAAATCGTTCTGTGTCAGAATACATTTTTTTTTACATGCAATATTATCTTTTAAATTGACAAACATCATATGTGTAAGATAACTTTTCTCTCGCCATTGAATTCAATACATAATTTTTCCGAAATAAGGTCCCATGGAGGTCCACCGGAAAGGGAGGGACTTCGCCTCTTTATATGAATACCCGTGGATTTTGAATCATGTAAGTATATTTTTGTACTTTATTCTATTAACTCTGTACATCCCTGTTAGCTTGTCAGCTTAATGTGGATATCAAAACAAACGTTAGCTAACGTCAGTGTTTCAGCTTAGCAATTTAGCTAGTTAGCGTGCTAGCTAATTTAGCCTGCTGTCATGGACGAGGCACACACAACATGTAATACTTAGTGGTTTAGTAGTTGCTTCAAATTAGTTAACAGCTGGCGAAATTCACCGTTTTGAATAAAACATGTGGCAGTGGGGCATTAGTAGTTCAGAAGAGTTTTTTTGTTGGTGGTGTTCATTTTCAAATGCTGCTCGGTAGTAAAGCAGTGCGTCGCCAAACTGAGTTTTCCTTTACTGTGGGAGTCAAGTCAGTTCACTCACATGCATCCGACTGTGTGTGATGCACATGTGTGCTTTTATTTCCTGTGTACACTGAGACAGATAGCGGCACCAGATTCCTAAAAAAAGGGTATGTCACATTCACTGCCATGGACACTGCTCTGTGGGCCAGTCTGTGATGCGGCCTGTTTCACTGCAGCCTAAAGAAGGCGAGGGGTGATCCAGGAAGACTACTGGGAAGTTGAACTGTTGGTGCCTCCTTCTGTAGCGTGTTAAATTGAAGTTAAGCCATAATCTTTGTTTCCAATCGCTACAATAATTGACATGTCTGTTAAATAGCACCACGCTGAAGTTAGACAGAAGCCGCCCTCCCGCCTGGTGGAGCTTCTGGAAGAGTCTGCAGAGGAGCTGATTAAAGATAACCAGTTAAATGTTCTGCTTGATTTTAGTTAAAAATGTGTCTGCTGTCCTGTTTGTACATGAATATCTCTATTCTCTAAAGGTGAGTACATCTTTTCATTATGTGAAAAACCTCTTCAGTCTCCAGTTTTTAAGTTAACATTTAGATAAAGTACATTGGACTCTAATTTGACTGTATAATATTTATATATATTTTCAAACTTACTCAATTTCAATGTTTAATATTCTGATTCAAAATGGGTTTTTCAGGAGAATTGATAGTTTGAGCCTGTTGAACCCAATTATTTAATCAGGTTTACTTCCTGTTGGGAACAAAGCAAACATTTAATAAACTGAGCTTCCTTACTTGTAGTCATACTTTGACCGTAACAAATAAGAGTTAATATACATTCCCATATCCACACTGTGCACTGTGCATATGATAATAAAGCCCTTTGAACCTTTTGAAGCTTACCCCATCCCCCCTGCTTAAAAAGAACATGTACAATCAATGGCTACTTAAATACTAAATTAAATAGCTAACTCAACCCAATCAGTCTTAGTAAATTCACAGAAAAGTTTACAGTACTGTATGTTAACACTGATTTACATGTTTTGACAGAATGGAGGCAAAGATATCGTCGAAAAAGGACTATGCTGAGTGTCGTAAAGCTCCATGTCCCCCATGAAGTTCAGCAAAAGAAGACGCCACACCTCCCAACGTGTCCATCTCCATCAAGGGATCGGCGGTGCTTGATGAGGGTGAATGCCTGCCTTCTGCTCACGGACGTCATCCATGCAATACACTTAAGTAACACATCAAAGTTGAAATACGCTTCTGTCGTTTGCAAAAATCTTTCTTGAACTTAATTTCCTCAAGATTTCTCTTGAAAGTCCACATTTTTGCATAAGCAATGGTGTAATGTTGAGATACTTGATAATTTTCTATTCGTTGCACTTTATACTCCACTACAAACCAAAGGGAAATATTGTACTTTGTGCTTCACTATCTTATATAGAGTTTATAAAGTATAAGGTTCTGTTTTTTTATTTCCAAAAAAATGTAAATATTGTTAGAAATCCTTGAGCTATTACGTTTTTTGTTTGTTAATATTGGATTTTTTTACTACAGGGTACTTTTTACGTGTAATACTCAAACAGCATTTAGCTAATTATACTTTTACTTAAAGTGGACCTATCATGCTATTTTTAGGCAATAGCATAGGTCTCAGATATATAAAAATATATAAAAAACATGTCTATGAAGTTTTTTGCTCAAAAATACCAAACAGATCACCCATTCTAGCCATGCCTCATATCCCTCTATTTCACTTCCTGTTTCAAAAGTGCTGATTCGGGGTATAAAGCTTTAAAAAAAAAAAAAAGGAGGGGGTTGAGCTCACGCGGGACGGGCAGCTACTGTCTAAACTAAATACTGCCGTGATGAAACGCCATATCATGGATTATCAAGGATTATTTCTGAAACAGTATGGAGCTCAAAGGCTTTCTCTCTTGCTGGTTTACCACAAGGTGAGTTCCTTTTTATTTCCTGCTTCTTTACACATGTGCTCTACAGCAGCGGTTTTCAAAGTGTGAGGCGCGCCTCCCCTGGGGGGCGCCAGAGAGCTTCAGGGGAGGCGCAGCGTGAGAAACAAAATAACGAGAAAAAGACGAGTAAAGTGACACTTGCACACTCTTGGCTGTCTGTGGAGACCGAGTTCCCCCACCTCGCCAAATAGGCTGTAAAAGTGCTCATTCCCTTCACCTCCACCTACCTGTGTGAGTGGGGGTTTTCCGCATTGACTTTGATCAAAAGTAAGTGCCGGTCAAGGCTGCAGCCAGAGTATGATCTGCGTTTATTCCTGTGTGCATCAAAGACGCAGACTCATTGTTCCCACTAAAGTAGGGGTGAGTGTAATAAGGAGGCAAAGTTGACGTTCAGTGTGTTGCCGGGAGCATATAAGGATGTATCCACGATGTTGAAAATGTTAAAAAAATATGTGTTGAGAACACGGCGTGCGAGAATATACGGGTCGTGCTGCAGCTAGATTTGCCTGTCCTCTGTAAGAAGGTGTCGGCGACTGACATGCAAGGAAGAACGGCTGTCCGCAGGCTGTTCCAACTTTAACAACTTTATTAACTTCCAGGGTAGTGAATTGAACATGCAATTGTAATTGGGTGTGTGGTATATTTTCATGCACGCACACGCATGTTCCACAACACACAAACTGAACAACACTCAATTGTCCGATCGCTACTAGTGTCCTTGCGATCTTGTTATAGCAACAACAACAATAATAATAATAATAATAATAATAGCAATAATAATTGGGAGGGGGGGCGGGGCTGTTCTTATGTTCTCTGAGGGGAGGCTCACCTTCCCACACTTTGAAAACCCCTGCTCTACAGTACAGGTTAGCTCTGAGTGTTAGTGTAACGGGTCACAACTGTAAGCGACCTGTTATCATTCAGGAAACGACAGCGAAGCATCTGGGGTGTTTTCTGGCATTTATTCAGCAGCACTCACTTCAATGTGAGGGGAAAGCGGAAATGACATACAGGAAATAGAAAAAGATGTGCAACGGGAAAGTGTTCCCACTAGAAACATAACTCAAAAACATCAAAAGGAAACAATCTCATAAAAATAAAATTCACAACCTATTATACATCGTAATTTATAACTAATAATTATGTCTACACATTTTTAACTCCGTTACACACACCCCCACTGAATTTGACTGAATATGAGCATAGACTACATAATAGTCACCTGGCATTACACTACATCACAGAATAAACAACACAGAGGGGTTTTACATAAAACAAACCAACATGAAATGTATCCCTTTAGGATGAAGTGATATGAGAGCAGCGCTTATCTCTCAACCCAGCAACTGGTAACAGGGTGCCTTATACACCCCCACTAAAACCCCTACACACAGTGTAGTACAGCTCATCACAAAAGAAAAGAAAATCAGCAGAGTGTAACATCAAAGTCAATATCTCGGAAAACAAACAAAAATAGAAATAAACACATATTACTGTCCAAGACCCTTAAACAGTAAAAGCTCGAAATGCAGACCTTCAAACAGACTTAACATTAAACCTGACCGGTATAACGTCCTGTCGGGACATGGTCTGTATCAGTCTGTCCACGGGTTTGACCAGCCGGCCAAGTCGTGTTCTAAACTGAGTCTGCACAGTGGAAAGGAGAGACCGTGCTCGTGAAATCTGGTCAACGGAATTTAACACCTCTGAATCAGTACCCCGAGTCACGGTGTCAGAGTCCGACAGTCCCACTTGCGATCGAGAGTCCACAGCAGTCACAAGCCCAGAAACACAGGATACAGTGTCATCCGGCAAAACCGAGATGCCTCGGGGGTTAGAGGACGTACTCTGCAGGTCAGAAACATCAACTTCTGATGGACCTGGTGTGGACAGTTCTGTGATCCATGCTATGGTTCTCCTTTCAGAATCCACAGAGTTCGGACCAGTCAACGGGCTCTGACTTTCGCCATCAGGCACAGATGAATTCATGTCACATTCAACATCAAGACTCCCACCGGCTGCACTAGGAGAGACTCCACCACCCTGAGATTCGGACTCTTCATTTACCCTCACGAGGACAGCCTCTGAAGTCGACAAATCTGTAACAGGCTCGGATGAAGCAAGTTCAGATGAACGTCTGATCCGTCTCCAACAGGGAGAAAACTAACCAGCATCAACAGGTTCCTGTGGATAACTTTCTCCTGACCACTGACCGTGTCACGGATCCTGAATGTATGTGTCCCTTTGTTCATGTCCATGACAGTGTAGATAGTAGAGTCCCATCTGTCAGCAAGCTTCTTCTTGCCTCTGTCTCTCCTGTTGGCCATTAACACCCTGTCAATGGTAGAGCCTTTCACTTTCCTGTTGTACAACTGTGCATGTCTGCGCTGCTCCTTTCCAGCATGAGCCTGAGCGACCTTCAGGTCAACAGCAAGACAGGCTACATATTTGTCGTAACTCATCACAGCAGAGTCATGGAAGACTGTACTAAAAAGCACATCAACAGGTAGGCGAGGGACACGGCCAAACATGAGGTAGAAAGGCGCATATCCCGTTGTCTCGTGGGCTGTACAGTTGTACATGAATGTTAGGGTCTGTAACCGTCTTGGCCAGTTACTTTTCTCCTCAGGCGGCAATGCACGAATCATACCACCTAGGGTGCGGTTGAAACGTTCCACACTCCCATTTCCCATAGGGTGGTAGGGGGTTGTGTGTGACTTTCTGATGCCAGACACTCTGAGAAGCTCACTTATGAGATGACTCTCAAAGTTAGCACCTTGATCACTATGGATCCTCTCAGGAAATCCATACACACAGAAGTACCGATCCCACAGCACTTTCGCGACTTGTTTAGCTGTTTGGTCCCTACAGGGAAATTCCTGAGCCATCTTTGTGAAATGGTCTGTTACTACTAGAACATCGATGGACTTGTTCTTGGAGTCTTCAGCTGACCAAAAGTCTATACAGACTAGTTCCAGCGGCCTTGTAGATGTTATACTCTCTAGAGGGGCTCTCCCATCAGGCTCAGCTGTCTTACTCACTATGCATCTCTGACAATGACGCACATAATCTCTCACGTCTTTGTCCAAACTTGGCCAAAAGAACCTCTGTCGTGTTAAACTAAGAGTTCTGGACTGAGCTTGGTGTCCGGCTCGGTCATGGACCCCTTGCAAAACGATTGTCTTGAGTGAATCAGGAACAACATACTGGAAACGTTTGGCTTTCGTCTTGTGGTCTCTCGAAACTCTGTACAAAACACCATCATTGACAACTAATTTGTCCCAGTGTTTGAGGCACTTTGTGACAGTAACAGGCTCTCTGAACTTCTCTCTCCTTGAAGGTCTCCGACGCCTCTCCACATAGAACAAGACACGAGAGAGAATTCTATCATCGAGTTGCTTGTCTCGAAGGTCTTTCTCTGTATAGGATGGCAGGGTACCTGAGCAAGGTGGAACCAACTGAGGTAAGTGTTGCAACACCTCAACAGCACGGACTCTCGGACCAGAATCCCATTCAATATGCGACTGCAACACAGCTGCAACATCTTCCATCACAACAGATTGAGCCTGCACCTGAACTGGTGTGCACGTGGACTGAGGACTGCAACTCCCTTGACAGTGTGAATCGTGACCACAAGATGACTTGAATGCATCTCGGACCAAAACACATGACACTTTAGAAACTTCGTTGAGAAGACCATCGTAAGCATCCACAAGTAGTCTGTGACCAACACTCTCTCTGACAAAGGGCACACAGCTAAGAGCATCAGCTACAACATTTTGCGGACCGGGAATATACTTGATGTCAAAATCATAACTGGCCAGCTTGGCCACCCAGCGTTGCTCACAACAGTCCAGTTTTGGCTTTGTCAGGATATGAGTCAGCGGGTTATTGTCCGTCCAAACCGTGAACTTGTGGCCCTTTAGCCAATGACTAAACTTGTCACACACGGACCACTTCAGAGCCAGAAACTCCAACCGGTGCGCTGGATAGTTCTTCTGTGACTGAGAGAGTGACTTGCTGGCGAAAGCAATGGGTCTGGCACGTGTATCACCTTCCTGGACTTGAGAAAGAACAGCCCCTAATCCATACAGAGATGCATCAGTTGACAACAAGAATGGACGGGTGAAGTCAGGATGAGCCAGGACAGCACTGCAGATTAGTGAAGCCTTTAGGTCGCCAAAAGACTGCTCCTGCTCATGAGTCCAATCAGACTCACACAACCTCCTGCTCGACACTTTGACGTTAGGCCGTTTACTCTTTTCACACCTTTCAACAGGTCAAACAGTGGCTTGGCAACAGCAGAGAACCTTGGCACAAAATGCTGATAATAATTGACCATCCCAAGGAAAGATCTTATCCTCTTCTGAGACGGTGTCTTGCCATCCAACTCCATGAGGTCTGCACTTGTCATGTTCGCGATGCTCTCCACCTTAGATGGATCAGTTGAAACACCATTCTCACCAACGATATGGCCGAGAAACTTCACTGTTCTCCGCAGGAAGAAGCACTTCTTGGGGGACAACTTCAAGTTGTGACCGCCAGGGGCGTCGCCTGGACCTGAAAACATTCGGGGCTTAGCCCACAGTGGCGGCGGCACTACAGTGGCATTTTTTTACTGCAACACTCCCCACACGCACACACACAGTACACCCGCGACTGTTACAATGAAGGCTCGATAATAAGCTCACGGCATATAGGCAGGGGTAAAGTGGTATTTTTTATGAGTGACCAAGTAACCAAGTCTTCTTCGCTGCTTTTGTGGCAGACTACAGCGCCACTTACAGGCCTGGCATATGTACTCCAGCGCTTTCGAACAGCAATGGCCGTGGCTGTCTCCTCCTGATTGGTGGAGTTGGCCCAATAGCCGTAGCGCCACCGTCCTGACGTCAGGACAGTGTTCAAATCTGGATCAGTTTTTATCAGATCCGTTGCAGCCCCTTTTTTTGAGATTTGGGTATGGAGGAAAATAGAGAGGGTTGTGTTTTCTGACACTTGGTGAGTTCTCTGGAACACCGGGGACACATATTCATGTATACAAGACGTACAAAAGTGCATTTTGCATGATAGGTCCCCTTTAAGTGCCTTTAGTAACAAACACTTCTTAACTGTAAGTAGAAGCTACTTGAAATATACGTTGTTACATTTACTTAGGAAAATCGAGGTAAGAAAACGCACTCAGAAAACCTAAGTAAATCTTACTCTCCGTTTTTCTCTGTAGCAACCACGTTACTATGAAAACGCCGACACGGGAAATACTGTTTTCATGCCGAGAGTCGATGACGATAACTTCACATGGACACTGGCCAATCTAAAACCTCTTTAGTAACATACGTAGTACATATACATTTGCTTGACAAGAACTGAAAAGATCTTCGTATTCTCCACAAAAATGTGTGTTATAGTGAACTAAAAGTCGTGATAGAGGCTTGCTTGTCAACATCCGGGTATTTATGCACTGGTGGGCCATGTTAACAATCCTGTGTCACAATATCAATCGATCCAGCAGAGCAATAGCCTATAGGCAAAACACAGAAGTTCAACAAAATATATGACATAAAATGAACTTACCAAAGCTGAAGTAGATGGTCAACTTCATTCATTATCTTTCCGTTTTACTGATTGTAATCGCTATACGCTGCTCTCTCTCGTCTCCTCTTCACAACTACTATGTTCGCAGCACACGTACTTATAGCCAATCAGCTCTGAATTATGTGAGATGACATTTGGTGGGGATGCCAGCACAGTGCCCCTATGTGATTTTTTTTTTGCCGCACACATTGAACAGAAAAATACTGAGCATGCGTGGTGTAGTTTTTACAGCACCCATTCACTTTGACAGCAGAGAGAGGGGCTAGATCGGGGCTTGCCCCACATCGCTCAAAACGGCTCAATAGGCACACTGTGGACACTAATTAGAAGAACGCAGACTAAAACAGCAGTCTACAGAGTACAGAGGAATCAGATGATTAAACATGATCTTAAAATATATTTTAAGATGTATTTTTTTTTAATTATTATTTGAATTAGTTTCTGCTGACACTAGGTGGGACTGTGCCTGTGCTCCACCTGCCCCTAATGACCAGTCGCCACTGGAAATATCTCTCAGAGGGGCGTGGGGAGTGGCTCCTTATTTTCATCTAAAGTAACAGGGCTGAAACAGAGGGGATTATGGGATGCTACAATGATCTGTTTGGTATTTGGAGTCAAACACTTCAGAGACATGTTTTGTATATATCTGAGACCTATAATATATTGATGAAAAACAGTATAATAGGGGACCTTTAAATAATTGCGGTACTTCATCCATTTTAGCTAGGTGAACCTAACAAACTGAGAAACACTTGAAAACAGATGGATACAAATTTGATAAAAATGTTCTAATGCATATATTACCCGGTTTGTGATCAATTCTACTTCCATGCTTAGTTCTTCTATTTACAATAGTTTTTCCTCAGATTGTTGGGTCACCTTTGTTGGGTGCTTTTCTTACAAAAAGTTTTTTTGTACGTACCATTATTTTTTATATCATCCCTTCAAGAGTAGGTTTCTTTTTTGTTACTTTTGTATATTTAATATTTACTAATAGGATATGTCTCGAAGAAATGAAAAAACATGTTCTATTTATTCATGTGTGCCGCTGTGGACCGCAGCACGCAGAAGTGAACAGTTGAACTCAAACGCAGCACTGTCGTGTTGTCTTTACATTTTATTGCAGTTGAGGTTTACTTCGTGTTTACAAAACCGGAGCATATTGCAAGCGTCCATGGGGGGTGAGAGAGGCGGGACCTTCAGTGCTCGCTTCATCAGCATGCTGCGTCAGTAAAGGTATGCAGCTACACCCCGATATACACTCACACCTCATCCAGATACACCTCTACAAGCACGTATCAAATGCAAAAGGGACCTATTTTATGCAGCAGCCACTCTGTACAATTCCTTTTCAGTCGACCAAAAACAAATGTCATTGTTCTGCGTACAGGCCTGTCATTTTACAACTCTGTTTCTGTGTCCTAAGTTACATTCATGAAAAACAAGGCAACCAAAGAGAGCTAAAATGATACACAGGGTTACATGTTTACTTTATGCTGCGTGGCAATTGTCCTCAAACTACCACCACACACCTACTTTCTCACAGTGTTTACTCCCACAACCACCCTCACTTTCCTCCCCCACCCTCTCCCGCCCTTAAGCAGCAGTGAGCATCAGGGGTGAGGTCATGTGCTGAAGGTAAAGCAGATACAGAACTGATGGTTACTGCAACATTATAAAGTGACCATAGGAAGGCTCTATGTGTGTGCACTGAAAAAACTGAAACGTTGACTTCAATCAAATGTATTATGTCATCAGATTTCACATAACTGTATTAAGTTAGTTGAAAGGAATAATATTACGTTTAAATAAAAAAATATTAGGTTCAGCTTAATAATATTGCTTTCAACTAACCTAATACAGTTATGTGAAATGTGTTGAGATAATACATTTAATTAAAGTCAACGTTTCAGAGTGTGTGTGTGTTTGGGGGGGGGATAAAAGGTCAGCCAATCTCCTCATTGGTTCCCATTGTTGATGGTGTTGGTGTGGAGAGGAGCCGCTGATGAGGCGTGAGGCCGCTGCTGCTGTGGATGATGCTGATGGGACTGTGGAGGGAGCTGGGGGGGGCCCTGTGACTGTGGGTGAGGGGGAGGGAGACACTGAGGGTGAGGGTCAGTCTCCAGGTGTGACTGGCGCTGCAGCTGTGGTCTCTGGGGGGCCACCCTGGCTTCCCTCTTGGGGGTGTTGTTGAGGATGTCCACGCTGCGGCGGCTGGAAGAGATCACGTCGGCCACGAACTTGGTACACTCAGCGCAGACGTCCCGCAGCGTGCAGCCCTGAGCGTACAGGTGGGGGAACTCCTCCTCCACCGGGCGCCGGGACAGGCTTCGCAGGGACCTGCAGTGGGGGGGGGGGAGAGGGTTGTGTTCATAGGCGGCACTTATCCTGGGGACATGTCCCTCCCACTTTGCAATAGGATTATTTGTGAAACATGTTCTGATAGTAGTGTGCACAAAAAAGTGTACACAAGAGAACATGTAGAATCTGGAGGACTGTTCTCACTTTCTGGCTGTATTTCTGGTAACCTAAGTGGTGCACCCTCTCTGCTCTCTCATCCCTGTCAGAGGCAGAGAGTGGATTACTGCAGCTGGGTAATTATGACATAATGGAGGCTGCACTGATGACATAACAAAGAATGGGTGGGGTCGCCGCTGCTGATTGGATTGAGTCTGCTATCTGTGATTGGTCGGGTCACTGCTTACGCTGCAGCAGGTTAGCAATCAGCTGCAGACTGACATAGATCTGACCTGTGTTCTTAACCCAGAGCCGCTGTCCTTTGAGAGAACACACAGTGACCGGCTGAAGGTACGCTGATGACCTGTGTGTCACACAGAGGTGGGAAGTAACTAAGTACATTTACTCAAGTATTGTACTTCACTACAATTTTAAATGAGCTATTCTGCTCTGAGGTGGGAAGTAGTAAATAAATATCCTCCTCAGCATCAGAACATAGTCACGTACAGTGGAAAAACTATAATAAAGTAATGGGTCCTGCTAATGGGCCCTGGAGACTGACACTTGTGTTACCCTTTAACCAGGCTTGGGGAGTATCTGGGATTACGTTATCATGATACATACAAAGGTAACTTAATTCACCTACAGTGACATGGAAGATGTAATCCCATTCCGAGTACTGTTACATTTAAACAAATTGGGGATTACTAGAATAATTTAGATTTGAGTTGTAAAAACCTAAAAAGATCATACAGTGTTTGTTGTAAAGGATTAGATGTTATCTCTTCTTTGTAAACTGTACTGTTCTGTAGGATAATACTTTAAGCGTGAATCTATACTTCTACTGCCTGAATCTGCTTTATGGTTTCACTTTCTTTGCTTCATTTGTTCTGTTTTTAATCAGTAGGTCAACCTATATGTTCATAAAATAGTGGTTGTGAGTTTAACTGTGTGTGTTAAACTACCACTACTTGGTTTCCTCTTTTCTAAGGTCACATTGTTCTGTTATCTAACATAATACACTTTATTAAAAACATCTTATTGTTATTTCTTCTTCTTTTATTTATTTTCATTGCATTGGATATTGATGTTATTCAAAAGTAAAGGATCATATTTTGATTTTTCTTTCTGAGATTAAACTCCGGGGGCTATAAAATGTAATCAGGGGTGAGGTCAAAGTAATAAATTATACATTTTTAAATGTCAGAAAAATAGGTGTCTGATGCATGGACAATCTTTAGCCATTCTGCTCTCTCAGACCGAACCTTTAAATCGACCATAAATCCATCTTTATTGAAAAATAAACTTGCTGGTTTCCATTGTTTTTTTGGCTCATTAATGCACAAGGCGCTCATTTAAAATCAGCTTTAAAGTACACATGGCCCTGAAATAGATCTACAGTATTCAACATTTTAATATAAATTAGGTGTTAATAAACTGCAGTAGTAGTACTATAAGGAAGTGAAAATGTTGACTAACAAATTTCAGGAAATGTGGGAAGCAGCTGTCCCAATGAAAAGTTAGAGATATCTGGAAAATTATAGTTGTAAACGTGAATTAATAAATGATGGCGCTCCATATATGACAGATGTGTGTAGACAAAGGATACTGGCCTATGCTGAAATATCAAAGTCTCTGCAGAGCACGACACATGGCCAAAAAGACTGAGACCAAATGACCTTTGACCCTGACTGACAGTGTGACTTGAGAAAAGCACTGTCAATGACTGACTCTGGGGTGAACCTGACCAAACTTGACTTTACAACCTGACAGTGTGAGTGTGAATGTATGTCTGCATGTGATCAGTGCAACTGCATGATTTAAAACAATGACTAACAAGCATGTTTTTGGACTAACACATTATTCTGGGGCTCTGTGGGAAACGAGAGGTTTCCTAAAATTCCACAAAATTGGAAAACCGCACATGTGACCCGTTTCTAATCTACTTGATGATATTTTACTCCCACAGGCAGCGCCGGTTTGCAAAAAGTGAAGCTCAAACTACAATCTGAAGATTCTGTTTCTTTTAGGACTGAAAGATGGAGAGACACACTTCTTTTCACTGGAGTGTCTACTGTGGAAAATAATGGATGTAAATGTGTGAATAATGTTTGGTATTTTCTTATAATCACTGAAGGTTTTCTTCCCATACAGGATGTTGTTACACATGAGTTCATGTGTAAAAAGGGGGAGTGTGTGTATAATGTATTATATCAACATGGCTGTCAAATTCACAATCTACATTTTTCATTTAGGGATTGAAAGAAACCGGCCGCCCCAACTCGAATGTTCAAACTGATCATTGAATGATAGTTTTAGAATGAACCTGCTCCATGTCCATAAGATACTGTTTGATGAATGTTGACATGTTTCTAGATATTGATTGAATTATAACAGGTAACACAGATGCAGAAGCAGTGGCCAAGGGGCTTCTGTGAGAGATGTGAGTCCAGAATGGGAATACCAAAGAAGCTGACCTGTGATAATGAAACCATTTTGTAATGTGGATATTTTAACAGATATTAGAGTAAGTGGGGTTTGAAATGTAGAACGAACATATTACAGTTAAGTTAAGTCAAAACATAGTAATGTAATGAGAAGGAATTTAACTTAGACAACATCCTGTCTCTAGCCTGGTAAATAATTAGAAGTAAAAGCCATAGACTTTATTGTTTAGGTCATTATGGGGATAGAAATGAACACAAGACTAGTTTCACAAGGGCCATTTAAATTCATAATAGAAAGACACTTGATGACAGTATATTGGAATTCTGCATTCATTTTTTCAGCTTGATAATATCTAAGCAGTGACAGGTAGAAGCAGTATCACCAGGAAATCATTCACTTTGACAGTATCATGATTCTAGTTGTTATTGAATCCATAACATGAGTGTGTTTCTTTACCAGAAACATGAGCAGTTCATTATTATATTTAGATTTTAAATAGGATTTCAAGGATTTGATTTAAGAATAACACAGATGCTTGTCAGAAATTCAGAGCTATTGAAATATGTGATTTAGTTCACCTAAAGATGTTGGAGTTTTATTTTGTTGGCACAGTCCAAGTATTACGATTCTGAAGCTGCACTGGCAAATAGGAGGTCTACAATTAATTTAGAAAACATTAACATTAGAAATAATAAGCACACCATTTATAATTTCGGAAATGCAGTAAAAAGAAAAATAGACATAGATTAGATTCACACCTTAAAAGGTGTGAAAGGAGGGATTTGTGGAGTCTATTTTTATATAACATTACAAGACTGATTCTTATTATTACATTATATGCTTATTGTGCTCATGAGATTGCTATGACTATAAAATAAATAGACACAATCACTAATCCCAGGTTCTGATGGGTTAGATACCAACGAAGGGAATAGTCAGAAGAAAGTTTTCAGCTTGCAATAGAAAGTAGCAGAAGCCAGATGCAGGCACTGTAGAAACAATGAGTTTTTGAGGCTATGGCCTGGGTTAGCTCCGCACCCACGCATAGCTGGGAATCAGTATAACCAAGATTCCACTTTTCTGTAGAAGCTTCATCAAAACAAATGACGTATGATGGTGCCAGAGTAGGGAGGGACTTCCACAGGCCGGCCGAATGCTGATTGGAAGGTTGTGTTGCCAAGAGACCCTATCTGAGTCTGCGCACCAACCAAAGAGAACCAAGTCTAAACCACGGTATCTCTTCAGCTAGTCTTGACCAATCATAAATGTACGGGCAACGCGCTGTGTAATAAAATGTATTGTCGCACGTGGTTCGAGGCTCTTGACGGATTTGGTTGTTACAGATTACAGCTTTGCTGCCTGTGATTTCCAAGACGTGATGAGTCCTTGGCCAAGTCATATATATCTTTTGCTCTCTTTACAATAAATAGTTCAACTTAGAAGTTGTCTGTCTTTTCTGGAATTCTGAACCCAACAGTCTCCATGGTGACAGACTCACTTATACACTTGGCTCTTGTGTCCGTGGCTCTTCGGAGTGCTGTGGAAGCCCACAGTGTACACGGGGATGTGGGCCATCTTCTTCGAGGGGATCTTCATCTGCAGCAGAGGAAGAGGAACACAACAGAAGGCAAAATACATAAAGGTATTTAGTGGGTTTGTTCTAAGATAAAACTCAGAATTCTGACTTTGTTCACAGAACTAAAAGAGATCACTTTTGGTCAGATGTCATTGTCAAAATAAATGTCACACTTGTACTTTTTTATATTTCTTAATAAAGTGTGCTTGTCTCTTTCTTTAATATATAAGTCTACTCTTGCTCGTTTTGCCCTTTATCTGCACTGTACCTTTGCTGCTGCGGCAGGATAAAGGATTTCTGATTCTGATAACTCAGCAAATAACTACAACCTTTAGTCATCTCACTGAAGAACATGTCAACTGAACACACATGTTCAAACTGAATTATTATTATTTCAAACTGAAATAATGTTACACACCACAGGTTCAGGTGCAGGTTATTTATTTGTACCCGTAGGTAGATTCTGAGTGCAGAGGGTGGGAGTCATCATCTAATATGGAGCTGGATAACCGCTGGAACTGCCTGAGGTACAGGGTCTCCAGGTTTAGCTGTTGCTCACCAATCACTCTGCTGGACCACTTTATGATCTTACTCAGAGAGTTTCTGCTCTTTAAAGTCAGGTTCCCAAACCATGACATTAGTGAAAAAGACAGAATTGACTCGATAAAAGCACGATAAAACAAGATCATCATGGTTTTGTCAATGTTAAAATAGGACAGTTTCCTAAGACAGTACAAATGCTGGTGCCCCCTTTTGCACACAGCTTCACAGTTTGGATCAGAGCTCAATTTTGAGTCAATAATTGTCCCGAGATATTTGTATGATTGCACAAATTCTACTTTCTGATTCTGGATTGTTAAGACTTCATGTATGTGGGATGTCTTCTAAAATCAATGATCATGTCCTTGGTTTTGCTTATGTTCAGTTGTAGATAGGACTCCACACCACCTGACAAAGTCGTCAATGACAGGGCCGTGGCTGGTCTCATTGTCCTGGAGCCTACTAACAATTATTGCAGAGTCATCTGCATACTTTAAAATAGTCCTATTTTCCCACCTACTTTGACACATATTAGTGTAATGATTCACAGCACACACATCACCAAAAAACACTCAATTCAAACAGCCTTCAAACCTACAGAGCACAGAATCAGACATCCAACAGGGTCTGAGACTGAGGCGACAAATCAAAAGAACAAAAGACACCAGGGGCCTCATTTATAAAGCCTTGCGTAGGATTGGCGTGGGAAGGTTGCTTACGTAGGACAAAGCAAATAAATACGCACAGACATTTTCCGATTCATAAAAGACTGCGTACCGGCGCAGGACTTGCGTACGACACATCCTACGCCGGTTTCCCTTTATAAATCACAATCAACTCGAAATGCGGCGCAGCTTTTGCGGGCTTCACGTAACGCCCATATTTGCCTATAAATAGTCAAAGAAACGCCCATTCATTCATTTTGACTGACTGCATGAAGAAGATCGCAGGAAATTACGACAGAACAGCTAAAAAAGACATCTCACACCGTGTCAGATTTAGGTTATTTTGGGGAGGTGGAGATAAATCATATTGTTTGGTGGATGCAGTTTGAACCAGAGTAGCAGCATGGAGGTCGGATCGTCACCAAAATAAATAAATAAGTGGTCCGAAAAAAGTTAATGACAAAAAAAATACACATAACCTTCCTCAGGCAGTGTGTTTGTACCGGGGACAGGAGACCCCCCCTTGATGAGAAACTCTAAGAAATGATCGGGGAATCCCTCCGGAGTGGAGTCATGACGACTGGATCTGAATTATTGTGTTGTATTTGGTGGTTTGTGTTCCAGCTGTCGATCAGCAACTATATATCCATAATCCACCAGTTAAAGGAAATACAACTAATGTGTTGTGTTATATTAGCTGTACAATTTACCGCATATGGTGTTCTTAGTTTCCATACCTCCTGTGTTTTACGAGCGACTTATCAAGTCTTGGCAAACGGCATAAAACACGATTAAACGTGATAGTATATAAAACCATGCTCGTATCTACAACCTATAGAAATGCAAAACGGCGTCAGTTTAGACGTCATTCTGTCCTTCTGTCTACCGCATCATTTATGAGAAAACATTTCATAACATTAACACAACATATTCGAGGTGGTTTTAAATAGCATATCCGTATTTATTTATTTCTCCAAGTTATGTTTTTGTGTGCACTGAGGAGTCTCAAACAGGCGTTTGTTTAATCATTTTAAGATTGGCTTTAATCAATTTGTGAAAATGAATTCTTCATATTTGATAAATTAGAGGTAACATTTTATTTATGGTATTATTTCCACATATTTCTCTCCATTCTTCCTTCTGCCAACGGTGTCGCAGTTTCTCCTCTCTCCCGTTTGTGTGCTTAGTGCGTACGCATGGGTCAGAGTGTCCGTGGAGGACCGCACATTTTCCCGTCAAGTTAGTATTTTATAAATCGCAAACATTGCGTAGAAACTGGCGTACGCCATCTTTTGAGCGTACGCACCGTTTATAAATGAGGCCCCAGGTGATCAGAAACATAGACTTGAAATAAGGTGTAAAAAGCAGTAGATCAATTATCGGTATTGTATTACAAAACAATACCCAAATAACTTCAGAACCATACCTAAAAAAATACAATAAAGAAAAAAAAATGCCATCACAAAAAAAAAAAAAAAGTTACCTTTGCACAGCAGGAACTGCAGACAGATCTGTAAGAGAAATACAAATAATCATCACGCCTGTACCATGGATGTCAACAGGTCTGAAGTATCATTCTTACTAGCTTGTGTTATAATATGACCATGATAAATTAAAAATTAAAAATGTCCACACCGGGTCATTTGGTCACCGTGGAATCAGTTTAAACTACATTATTTGTATCTATAGTAATAATATAATAATAATCTTCTTTGCATAAAAAGTCCTTATATGTAGAGTGATCATTAAAAATATATATTAAAAAAAAAATCAGAGCGAAATATAAAATTAGTTAAATATTAATTTAATATGAAATTATACTAAAATGCTTTGATTTTTTTAACCGATTTGTATGAAATATAGATACTTAATTGTATCTGTTGAATTTGTAGGCCAGTCAATCTGCATGCAGCAACACAATCCTTAAACATTACATTTGATATTTTGCCTCTAACACATATTGAGCCTACTATGACTTCAGATGAGTTGTGCAGCCCTTTTATTTATGGCAAAACATTCATAATTTGACAGTATAGAAGCTTTGAGACAGCACGCACACATGCATGTTGTGAAATCAAACTAACAGAAAATACATGTTTCATTTGTGAACTGAATAAATGAACCATAGATGGTGGTGGGGAGTGCTTTTGCCTTGAAACAAACAAAAGAAAGGAACGGAACGTTATCTCTGATACCTTTTACACAGCAAGCAGGTAGACGGCCATGAGAAGAGAGGGAACTTCACTCTGCAGCAGCAGCACACCTGAGAACACACACACACACACACACACACACACACACACACACACACACACACACACACACACACACACACACACACACACACACACACACACACACACACACACACCACACACACACACACACACACACACACCACACACACACACACACACACACCACACACACACACACACACACACACACACACACACACACAACACACCACACATTGAGTCCTCCACTGTGAACAGAGCCCAGTGGAGAATGCAGTGAGGGCTCCGCTCTGTTACCCTGCCTCTCTTCAGGTTGTTGTAGAGCTCTTTGCTCTGAAGGAACTTCTCCATCTCTGCTTTCACCAGCACTCTGCGCACGTTGATGACCTCATCCACCGTCAGTGCCAGACTGCCCACAGGGTGGCTGAACTCCTCCTGAACACAGCAAGAGAAGAGAGGAGAGCCTGTCAGTTCACTCCACACATTACTCTGTATGACAGTCATGTGACACTGAAATCTCAAAGTCACACATTGCCACAACGAGCGTAGATGTTATGGTGGTTGTTAGTGAGAACTAAATGAAGCTCGTAGTAAAATAGATTAACATAATATCAATGTGTTGATTCTGATTTGTTTTGAGACTTTCTAAAAGTGTATTATTACTGGCATATTAATCTGTCATTTTGGAATGCACATTTTTTAACCAATATTACCTATTAAACGATCAACCAGATGAGTAATCTGAAATTTGTTGCGAGTACAGATTTACCATCCAACTTTGCAGTTCCATCAGCTCTAATGAGCGTTTTAGAGTCTTTCAACACATTGTTTTGGTTTTATGGCAACTAAATGTAAAGTTTTGGTAAAACCTCAATACCCTTATCGGCATCTCCAGCTGCACCAGACACCATTACTTTCACCAGGTGGACACAGACATGACTTCTTATGACTGCTGGGGTCTTTCTATTTCTTCTTGATGTGTAAAAAGGTGTCTGCAATTTAATAAGGTTTTAAATGCCACTGGGACTTGAGAGGTCAATAAGCCATACGCGAGCCCCCCTATACTTTAGGAGGAAAACAAACTATTACAAAACAGAAACTTAAAATCAATTTATCAATAAACAATAATCCAATAAAAAAAGAAATACTTAAAGAAATAAATCCACAAATAATCACTGTTTTGCTCATTTAGTAGTTCAGTGGGACTGTGGAGAGGAGAAAACATCACAGTATGACTACTAATCTTACTAAATAAGACGATATTAAAGGGTTGTTTTTGAATACTTTTGAAGGCTTTCTTAAATTAAGTGCGTTTTTTTTTCTGGAATTTGGTATCTCACTCTGTCATCTTATAATGCTATTTTTCGCAAAAATATTGGAAACAAGTTGATAAGCATTTCACCTGTTTTAAAAAAAATGAGTCTTTATGGACTCAATAATAGCTGAGTTGAATGGTGCTGCAGTGCTTTGGGCTGACTCACCATCAGCTGCAGCTCGTGTCCCGCTCTGGAGCCGGACGTGCTCTCGGACCCCTCGGTGGTCTCGTCCACTGAGCTCAGAGAGAGGCGGGCCGGAGAGGGGGGCACCCAGCCGTGAACCGGGAGGGAGGCTTGGGGAGGGAATGAATGAAAAGAGTAAAATATGGGTTAACTAAATAGGACCAAATCAAACAAGGACATGATCAGGCAGGGAATGAGAGGAGGCCACAAATCCCAGTCTGAAGTCCATGAATTACACATCAGCCTCTTTCATTGGGCGCCAGAGTGCATGTCCATCGACTCTTACTCTCACATGTTTTATTAATGTAGTTTCAGAGAGTGATTCTGCTACATCTGTAACCCAGATCCCAGTGAGAGGTCTGCTCAGCAGCTGCTCTACAAGAGGAGCTCAGGTAACAGACGGGGGTGGAAATCAGAATCAGAATTCCTTCATTAGTCCTGCAGCGGTACAGACGTATCGCTCGGACCCCCCACAGCTGAAGCTTGGTCCCTCCTACTAAGGGTAGGTGTAAATGTGGCTCTAATGGAAAGCAAACAGGCTGGAGGAGGGCTGGTAAACATCATCAGGACATCATCTGGATCAGCTGCTGACAGCATGGCT
This sequence comes from Trematomus bernacchii, assembly GCF_902827165.1. Lineage (NCBI taxonomy): Eukaryota > Metazoa > Chordata > Actinopteri > Perciformes > Nototheniidae > Trematomus > Trematomus bernacchii. The sequence continues at coordinate 131,395 of NW_022987617.1, read as the reverse complement.
GACCTCATCACAGAGAAGACTGCAGAGTCCCCTGTTGGTAATGAACTGCAGAACACATCTGTTCTGCTCTATGACTAATGCAGGGGTGTCCAACTGATTTTAGTTCAGAGCCCACTGTTATCTCAAGTGGGCCGGTCCAGTAAAATCATAGCATGACAACCTAAAAAAGAACCACAACTCCAAATTGTTCCCTTTGTTTTAGTGCACAAATGTTCAAATTGAATGAACTATCTTATTACAAAACATTCTGAACAACCTGAAATGTCTTAAGCAAAATAAGTGCAATTTTAACAATTTGATGCCTCAGTTTATCATTTACACATTACAACTTACAGATCGCTGTGTATCTATAAAAATATTTAGTCACAGGTATCTGGAACGGTACAACATAGTATTTTACTTTATGATCAAAACGATTTGTCAAGATCTAGAAATGATTTTACATTCATTTCCACATCTGTGTACCGGTTAGTGTGCGAAAAAGCACACGTCCGATCGTCCGGGACGTGTTATTTACAATATCGGACAAGTACATCTTACCATTGACTTGTCCAATGGACAAGTGACGTTTTTCGCCCATATTTATTGACAAATTATTGATAAATTCAGCTTACAAAAGGCAGAACTCATTCGCAAATTGTTAATGTTAATGTCTTCTCTGTAATTTTTACACTTTGCAAAGTCTTCCCCTAGAGGGTCCAATCCGCCCGTTACAGAAGTGCACTGAGGGAAGCAGTTTGGAGGGTTACTTTAAAAATGTATTCAGTTTATGTTATCAGTACCCTAATACAAATATTACAATATAAAAGTAATGTAACGTACTTCTTATTTAGACCATTCATTACTTTCACAAGAATCTGTATGTAACTCTGAGCAATATATATGTTTTACTATTGTCATCTCGATGCTACCAAAATTACATTCTACATGTTGTATCTCATTTATTTTATAAATGCTGCGACCAACTTATCTACCTGAATGTGTACAACTGAACATTGTAATTATTTATATTTTAAATATTATGTGCATGCCTTTTTTATTTATTGTTAAGTGTCTATCTACACTTTTGCTGTAGATTACATTACATACATTACATATAATTTAGCTGACGCTTTTATCCAAATCGATTTACAATAAGTAACAACTGTAACAATGTAAATGTATCGACCGTGGGACAAATAAAGGAATTCTGACTCTGAAAACCTGATTACTTTCTGTTACTTTCGGATTACTTCAATTACAAATGCAATGTTAATAGATGCAAGAGAAAATAAATATCAATAAGATGTTTTTTACTTAAGTGTATAATTTCAGAAAACAGAACAATATAACCTTAGAAAATTATAAAACCAAGCAGTGGCGTAACAAGGTTGTGATCGGCCCCGGTGCAAATATTGTTTTGGGCCCCCCCCCCCATCGCCCCAAACATAAGCGCACACTGATGCGCTCACACACGCACGGACATACACAACCACTCAGAAGCGCCACATGTAGGCTATCAACAACAGCCTGCCCTGGCCTCAGACCACCACAGCCTGACAACAGCACAGCGAACTAAGAAGAGGATTACACCTGTTTCCTTGATATTTGTCTCTGGGGAATGGGTCGATAGGCCTACATGGACCGGTTGCTTTAATATAGCTTTTGATCTTGGCGTCGGGGGTCTCAATAGCGCCATAGAGTCCCCTATCCCTTGGGGGAACTGTTGGACCAGCACAGCCAAATCCAGCCTCTCCTCCTGGCTGGCTGGAGAAGAAGGTTGCACAGCCACGGCCACGGATACAGCTTCACTTGTGGAGCTAGATGGCAATGATGGTGGTGAGGCAGGTGAGCTATCGTTAGCCTCCGGCTCCCGTTGCACGTCAACATTGCTAACGTTAGCGCTCGATTTCGAGGACGATGTATGACAAAAAAACGGTCTAATTTCGTCAGTTTAGCTGTTACATCTCCTTGTTCTCTCTTGTCCTTTCTCTTTTGAGCGCTGCTCTTGTGCTTTGGTTTGCTGTACATTATAAATGCAAGCTATTACATTTGTTATAATGCTGCCGAACTTGCTGCTGCTAGCTACAGTACAGTACAGGTTGATTAAACGGTTCGCTCGTCACGCAAGGTATCACATGACATGAAAGGGAGCAAGGTCATTGGACAGACAAATTACAAATTAATTTAGGTTGCTTGGTTACTTTGAAGACTGCGTGAACCGGTCAATGCCATTGGGGCCCTAAAAAATTAAAAAGATATTTTTTATTTTTTTGCATGGGCCCCTGGCCGGCTCTGGGCCCCGGTGCGTTGCACCGACTGCACCGTCGATACTTACGTCACTGAAACCAAGATATTTAGGATCAAAATGTGTCCTCTAAATGATAGTCTATAGGCATACAGGACAGGACAGTAACGTTTACAAATGCTGTTTTAGTATAATACAGGTATTGAAAGCAAACATCATGTGTGTGTAATAAACCAGGTGTCTACCTACTGCATTCAACCAAAAAGATGTCTAAAATAAAAAAGAATGAAAATAGCTTAAATGAAAAAATTAAGGCAGTATTTGATCTAAAATGTATCGATCTTGTTTTATTTGTATTATTGTAACATTGTACAGTAATCAGTCAGACTGTATCCACACCTCTTTATGTTTGATCATGATCCATCCAACAGCTAAAGCTGTATCTCCCTGTCAGTAGAGGCTGTTGGTGTTCAGCACAGTGGACTGACACAGGACTCGCCTCTCATCCTGAAATCATTTCATGAGCTTTCAGTTTTTTCTCTCCAAAACTGAAAAATGTTTTTGCTTTTAAAGATTTAAATAAAAACTCTGAATGTGTTTTATTCCCAATAGTGTAGATATTACATTTCGATAGTTATGCAGAGAATAGAGGCAGTTGTTGTGTTTTGTGTTGACCTTTAGTTTATTCCTTCCCGGCCTCCAGGCAGAGGAGCTGGAACCTGAGGGTGATCAGACTGGTATTGATGATCTACAGTAAATGCACTCAATGTTGTGGGCCCGAGTTTAACATATTATAATATATTATTAAACTGCATCAAGCTTGTATCATCTGCCACAGAGGGCCGACAGTCTGCAGGTTGTTATTGCACGGAAAACTACTATGTAATACACTTATTTTAGTCGCAATAGTGCCACCAGGTGTATATTTATATAGAAATATAGATCATCAGACATTTTCATTTTCATTTTGAAATGAAAATGAAAATGTATGATGATCTATATTTTTTACTCACTTTTTATTTGAATATTAAGGCCTTTCAATTACAGTTCCTACTTGGAAGAACTTCAATGCGCCTTTATAAATGCATTAAGTTAAATAATTGTTTTCATCATTCTTTCAATTTGTGATAAAAGGGCCATGTAGAATAATATTAAAATAACAATATCCAGAACATCAACTGCATTTTCCTTGAATGTTTCTCATTCGTTTCTTACGGTGGCTGACAGGCGAACGCTCTACAAAGGCCCAAAACACTTCCATCAGAAGAAACACATATTATATTGTTAGTGATCACTGTGTTTGACAAGTCACAATGTCTGTTGGGAAAAATATCGATTTAATTGATGTTTCGCTCCTTCTCCCCCTGGTCATGTCAGCGAAGCCTCTTCACCGACTATACAGCTGCCATTTTTCAATATGAAATTCACAGTGAGTCATGGAGCAGTTTTTAATTTAATTGATATGATATGCATGAAGCTCGTTCAAGCAATCCCACAAAAATGTAATGGCAAGTTGACTGCAAGTGTTGCTATGGCAACATGATACTTTTAAATGGATAACTCAATGGTAATTAAAGGGACTCACTTATTCCTCATTCATTGGATCCTTTTGAATATGAATTGATTCTTGGTTGGGTTGATGCTGATATAATAACATTGACTACATTTGAAACTCTATATTTGCGTTCTCTATTGAAGTCAGGACTTGTTATATTTTCTAAAGTAACTGACCTCTGTGAGTAGGAGGCGGCCCGGCCCCGGTCAGAGTCCTGGACCGAGGCCTCTCCCCCCGCAGCCGGACCGCCCCCCCCAGCTGGGCTGTGTCAGAGAGGGGGGGCAGCATCTCGGCCCGCAGCAGGGCCAGGTCGTGCTCTGAGAAGGAGCGGTCTCTCTTCAGAGGGGTGGGGGAGCTCTCTGCCCGCCTCAGATCCCCGCTTTCTGGGGACTCCTCCTCCTGGGGGGTAGAAGGCAACACTGGATAAGAATGTAATTGTCATCTAGCTCATTAAAGAAGCCCTCCATTGGACTCCTTTATTTACTTCTGTAACATAGTGTCATCACTATGGAACACCCATGCTTCAATTGGCATGATTGGCTAAGGGGCGGACATCTCTAAGCGGTTGACCAATCACAACAGAGCCAGCTAACCAATCAGAGCAGACTGGGCTCTGGTTTCAGACAGAAGGTAAAAAGAGGTGCTGCAGCACAAGCAGTATGAGAACAATAAAGATTTTTTTGAACATGAAAGCATGGAGACATGTCCCAGTAGAGATAGTGGTGGTCTAATGGATAGTGAGGTGGGCTGAAGATCGGAAGGTTGTGAGTTAAAATCCCGCCTGGAACACCACCACTAGTGTGCCCTTGAGTAAGGCACTTAGTCCTTAGTTACTCCAGGGAGAATGTCCCTGTAATTGGTAATTGTAAGTCGCTTTGGATAAAAGCGTCAGCTAAATGAAATGTAATGTAATGTAGAGACACTAGATACTGATATACACCTGAACATCAGCAGGAGAGGACTCTTTAAAGTAGATGCACTACATACTGATATACACCTGAACATCAGCAGGAGAGGACTCTTTAAAGTAGATACACTACATACTGATATACACCTGAACATCAGCAGGAGAGGACTCTTTAAAGTAGATACACTACATACTGATATACACCTGAACATCAGCAGGAGAGGACTCTTTAAAGTAGAGACACTACATACTGATATACACCTGAACATCAGCAGGAGAGGACTCTTTAAAGTAGATACACTACATACTGATATACACCTGAACATCAGCAGGAGAGGACTCTTTAAAGTAGAGACACTACATACTGATATACACCTGAACATCAGCAGGAGAGGACTCTTTAAAGTAGATACACTACATACTGATATACACCTGAACATCAGCAGGAGAGGACTCTTTAAAGTAGAGACACTACACACTGATACACACCTGAACATCAGCAGGAGAGGACTCTTTAAAGTAGATACACTACACACTGATATACACCTGAACATCAGCAGGAGAGGACTCTTTAAAGTAGATACACTACACACTGATATACACCTGAACATCAGCAGGAGAGGACTCTTTAAAGTAGAGACACTACATACTGATATACACCTGAACATCAGCAGGAGAGGACTCTTTAAAGTAGAGACACTACATACTGATATACACCTGAACATCAGCAGGAGAGGACTCTTTAAAGTAGAGACCCTACATACTGATATACACCTGAACATCAGCAGGAGAGGACTCTTTAAAGTAGATACACTACACACTGATATACACCTGAACATCAGCAGGAGAGGACTCTTTAAAGTAGAGACACTACATACTGATATACACCTGAACATCAGCAGGAGAGGACTCTTTAAAGTAGATACACTACATACTGATATACACCTGAACATCAGCAGGAGAGGACTCTTTAAAGTAGAGACACTACATACCAGAGGTGGGACCAAGTCATTGTTTTGCAAGTCCGAGTCAAGTCTCAAGTCTTTGCGCTCAAGTTCAAGTCAAGTCCAAGTCCTAAACTTTGACAAAACGAGTCTTAAACAAGTCATTATGTGCTTTTCACCAAATGTAATGACATCAATCAACAGAATAATACTTAATAATCAAACTGCTCTTTATTAGTCACATTAATACTGTAATAATCTATTTTCTCTCTGCTGGTAAAGTAACGTGTTTTCTTCTATTGTAAGAGGGATCAGTAAGGTAAGGCTACCGTGACGGTTTGATTCAGAAGGAGTTTAATGTATAAGATCCCTGATGTTGAGGTGACCAGAATGTTTATTTCCACTGTGTACAGCATGTTATAAGGGACCCACAATCTATCTTTATGCAAGGGATAATGTGCAGCGAGGCGTCTCTATGGGGAAAAGAACACCTGAATCTAGATCCCTCTGCAGGTGGTACTTTAACTGTATTTTGATGCTAATACTTTTGTACTTTTACTTGTAACATTTTGAATGCAGGACTTTTTATTGTAACCGAGTATTCCTACACTCTGGTATTTTTACTCAAGTACAAGATCTGAACTTCTCCCACCTCTGACAATAAATTCTGAGTGGTTACCAAAAAAAAACCCTGCTCTGAAGGTTATTTTCATTTTACAAATCCTGCACTCAGCTTTGCTTTCTCCAATATCATTGAAATGCAGCCAGATGCTGCTTCTTTTTTCGGTTTTCGCTAATTTCTTGACTTTTCCCGACGCGCTTGCATTTAAATCCGTCTCCCCGTCGCTCTGTGTAGCTGGCCTGTACCACTACACCTGCTGTCTTTGGAGCGTCTGCCCCCCACCCTTCTTTCACATAATGGTATGATCCTAGTGTGTCCTCACATATGATTGGCCGCATGGTGGCCCAGCTAAATAAAGACCCGCCCCTGCCTGCAAGGATTCTCAGCAAGAGTTGCAGCGGCTGAAGATTCTGCTCTCCTAACGGCAGCTCGCGATCGGCGTGTTGGAGACCTCTGAATTAAATGATCAAGTCACCTCAAGTCAGAAGGCTCAAGTCCAAGTCAAGTCCCGAGTCAATGGTGTTCAAGTCCAAGTCGAGTCGCAAGTGTTTTGTGATTTTGTCAAGTCGAGTCCAAAGTCATCAAATTGGTGACTCGAGTCTGAATCGAGTCCAAGTCATGTGACTCGAGTCCACACCTCTGCTACATACTGATATACACCTGAACATCAGCAGGAGAGGACTCTTTAAAGTAGAGACACTACATACTGATATACACCTGAACATCAGCAGGAGAGGACTCTTTAAAGTAGAGATACTACATACTGATATACACCTGAACATCAGCAGGAGAGGACTCTTTAAAGTAGAGACACTACATACTGATATACACCTGAACATCAGCAGGAGAGGACTCTTTAAAGTAGAGACACTACATACTGATATACACCTGAACATCAGCAGGAGAGGACTCTTTAAAGTAGAGACACTACATACTGATATACACCTGAACATCAGCAGGAGAGGACTCTTTAAAGTAGAGACACTACATACTGATATACACCTGAACATTAGCAGGAGAGGACTCTTTAAAGTAGAGACACTACATACTGATATACACCTGAACATCAGCAGGAGAGGACTCTTTAAAGTAGAGACACTACATACTGATATACACCTGAACATCAGCAGGAGAGGACTCTTTAAAGTAGAGACACTACATACTGATATACACCTGAACATCAGCAGGTACTTGTTCATGTGGATAGTTATGTAAATTGTAATCCCTGTAATGATGCTGTATGATGTCCTTTTTGTTGTTCTGTTTATGTTTTTATGTTTCATGTGGAACCTACTTGAGCAGGTCTCCCTTGAAAAAGAGATCAATGATCTCAATGGGATACACCTGGATAAATAAAGGTTTGAAATGAAATGAAAGGAGAGGACTCTTTAAAGTAGAGACACTACATTCTGATATCCACCTGAACGTCAGCAGGAAAGGACTCTTTAACATTATTCTTTGGCTGAAATGTTAGGGTCTGTGTGAATGAACCTAAAAAACTCAACCAGGATTAAACTTTCATAAAGCTGACTGCCAGATGATATGTATATTTTACAGTTTATTTTCTGATTTATTTTATTTGTATTTCAATGCCTTGATTGCATGCTGCTCTAAAGGAAATCATTTCCAAATTGGGTTCAATAAAGTACATCTAATCTAATCCAACTTCACTAATCGCATCATAACTAACTAAATGACTAGTCCTATGAATTGATACATTCTTAAAAAAACAAAACTGTATTTCAGTCTGAAGTGAAGCTGCCCAACATGGCCCAGATCAGGAGCAGGTTAGTCTGGAGGGGTACGTTTCCATGGTAACCTCAAGGTTTCCTGTGGAGTTTTACATCTTTAGCGATGCAAAACTGGGTTTGTTTATCTCGTGCATGCATCTCACGGGGGCACACAGACAGCTGAAGCCACACACACTCCTACCAATAGTAGGAAGGAGAGAAACCCCCTCTGGAGGGAACACAGGGAATTTAGCCTTTGCAGACCATTTACATGCACAGAAGCCTATAGAACACACTAGAGGAAAGGGAAAAACCCAAAAAGAAGAATAGGGCCACTTTAAATCTTCTCGGTTTTCTCAAAATGTCTATTTCGAGCCAAACAATTACAAAACATTTGTCAGCTCTCAAGTATGGGAGACTAATCATTGAACGCCTAATCCATTGTGAACTGAAATTGGCCAACATCTAAAATACATTATTTAGCAGCCTCCAAGAAACTCAAATGTCTGTGGGAGTGCAGGAGTAACCCCTCTTCAACTTTTGATGTTAAACAACTGGAGGGGAAAAATAGACTTTGTGCAAAATAAAGGAGGATTTATCTAAAAAATATTTTCCCTTTCCATCTAACCCACCAGAGCTGGGAAACAACGCATGTGCTACTGTGACCCCTCCCATCTCTGTCTGGCCTCACCTCAGATATGTTCATCTCCTCCATCTCGGCCAGAGTGGGAGCCTTCAGCAGGACGCGGGGGCGGGACGGCTGCCGGGGACCGGGCTCCGATATGGACAGGTCGATGCACGAAGTGGATTTGATGTTAGAAGGACGAGTCTGAGCCAGGCAGGGCAGAGAGCCAAACGCTGAGAGGAGAGAAACCAGAGGCTTTCAGGGAACAGAGAGGTAGGAAACAGATCAGAGGGCAGCCATTCTGCTAGACCCTGTGGAGCTTTGTACCATAAAAGAAGAACTGCAGTCCCTGTATTGCTTGCCTCTATTGCTGTGCGTCAATGGGTCAGAGCAGTGCATTTGCTCTATTGTTTACAGCAAATTTCCTTCAAATGTATTGAGTATGTCTCCGTCAAATGTATTGAAACTCCTCCGGTTTACACCAATCACAAACTCACACAAATACTACTGGCTTTGGGTTCGTATCACCATTAAGAACATGATAACATTATTCAATAATTATAATGACATTTATTTTATTTAGATGACTAGTCCCTAACTGAAGACAGTTAGCGACTATTTGATGAACACTGTAGAGCATGCAGCAGACCACGATATTTCAGGAAAAGGTAAAGATCAAAACTGACCTTAAAGGAGAGTGTACTCAAATTCCCCAGGTAATTAATGCATAGCATACATAATATATTAAATTATTCTCGCAAATAACAGATGGGAGAATGAGTAAAACAATGGGTGGTGGAATTTAAATCTACTACTGTTATTTGTATTTGGTATTAACTCCAAACTCTCATAATAGACAATGATGCAGTTCACTGCTTTAAAAATGTCACAAAAGAGATCGGCGCCGTCAATTAAGCCCTGGCACGAAGGGCAGGGACGTTGTTCCAACAGAGGTGAGTCCATGTTTTTCCTACTTCTCGTTAGCTTCGCTCAGTTGTCTTGCTTGCTGAAGAGAAAAGGATGTCAGTCAGGAGGCGAGGCCTCCTTTTATACGGTGGGATGCGCGCACATTCAGGTAGGCCCGCCCCGGGGCCGGCTACGGTTATAGAAGTCTCAGTGGATGAATGCTTGCGTGATATGATCAAGGGGTAGTACCCATAGAGTCCAGTAGAGGCCGGAGCCTGTGAGAGATATGTTCCTCTAACCATTAGGACATCATTCTTTTCAGCGTACAATTAAAGTATTGCTGAAAATGTAATTTCCAGAATTCTGATACCCTGTGTTTTTGTTTTAAATATCCCATTGCAGCTCTGAATTAAGCAATGTGTGCAGTCAGTGTGGTGTTCTTTAGGTATTATTTTATCAGTGGCATTAAACTGACCTTCATTTATAAATAGCTGGTCAATATTAATGAAACACAATGCCACCTCCACATGTACTGCAGCTATAAATGGAAAAATACTCCTGTTACACACTCCAGCATAAAACTGCAGCTCTGAACTGTGGAGTGACCCTCAGCGGCCACAGGACAGGATAAGTCTGTCGTCATTGTTTATTAACTTGGCTTTGTCCATTCAGCTTCAGTACAACATTTATTTCCGCATAGAACAGCAGGAGCAAAACAGTGAAAGTCATTGTCATTATCGTTTGAGTTCCATCAAGCAACTATAACCTCGGTAAACACGTTTTTAACTAGTTCATGATCCCTGTCACTTCTTTCAAGTCTTCTTCAATACAGCGTGATGATCAGTGTGAAAATGGTGGTCCTATTTACATTCATAAAGCAGGGTATGCTTTGGGGCGTAGCAACCTCGTGATGACAAGCCGCTCTGGTTGAGTTGGTGTTCGTGTTTTTCTATGACAACTTTCAACCTTTCACATGAAGTTAGTGTTTGTCACCAGGGCCGTATCCACCATTGAGAATGGTGGTCCGGACCTCGGTAATAATTTCCGAGCTGTGTATATAACAAAACGTGTGAAATAACTGCACTAAACGGGGTTCTTTGTAGTACTTCCATTTACTGCCGATGGGGGCGCTGCATAACTACGTAGCCTCGATTAAAGCAAACAGAAGAAGACGACATGTATCAACCATCAACAAACCACCGCAGCTCGGACTTGTATCGCTTGTATCGGTCGGAGCAGCGGAGGAGTGATGAGGTATCTAGAGATCTGAGTCCAGCGGGCTGCTTGTGTTTCTGTTCCTCACAGGACATGACCAGCAGATCCTGTGTGAACGCTCTACGTTAGTCAGTGGACGTCCGACAACATGCACACTAACTTATATTGCAGCTATAGGCTATATATAATAAACTAGCTAGAGAGCTAAAGTTAATTACATTCATCCAATGTCAGAAGGATTACCTTTTAACAAACGTTGTAATGCTTTTCTTTCATTTCAATTTGAGTAAAACATTGAAGATATAACATTGTATTGTTTTCTTTTTACGCTGACTCAGATATAATGAAAAGACTACGTCAGTCGAAGCTCAGCTTTGGTAAGGAAGGGACAGGCAGAGAGAGAGAGAGAGAGAGAGAGAGAGAAAGTGATGGAAGTCAGGGAGGAACTGCAGGTACAGTCACACAAAAGAATGTAGGCTTAATAACCCTATCTATCTATCTATCCATCTATCTATCTATCTATTTATCTATCTATCTATTTATCTATGTATGTATCTATCTATCTATCTATCTATCTATCTATCTATCTATCTATCTATCTATTTATCTATCCATCCATCCATCTATGTATCTATGTATCTATCCATCCATCCATCCATCCATCCATCCATCTATCTATCTATCTATCTATCTATCTATCTGTCTATCTATAACAATAGTCTTCATTTACACTATAGACAATAGGCATAATTTTAAAACAACATATATCTATTGCAGTTATGATGTCATAATAACATACAATTGCATAAAACCACACAATTTTCTTACATCTTTGTTCTCTTTTGAGAATCAAACAAAACAGATTTTTATTTTAACAAGAATGCAAACAAACAAGTGAAATGAACTAAATTGCTGAATTGCTTTTAATTCACTGGCAGTGACAAGTGAGATGTGAGAAGGAGCAAAAAGTGAACAACGAGGGAGAGATTGAACAAAGAGAAAGAGTAGAGGACAGAGAGAGTAATGAACAGGAAGAAGACAGAGAGACTAAAGAAGATGGAAGAGAGGCTGCAGGTTATGGAAAGGAGAGAGACATGGAAAATGAATGTTGACAATGTTTTGTGATCATTTTAGCCTCTTCTGCATGTCCAGATCATTAAAGGTGGGGTAGGTAAGTTTGAGAAACCGGCTCGAGATACACTTTTTGTTTTTTGTTATTCCATGGAATGCTCTAAACATCCTGATAGCAATGAATATCTTAAGTGCAATGAGGGCACGAGATAAGTTTGTGCACAGATGGAAGGCTGACAGGCAGGTAGGCCATCCAGTTATTTTAGCTGGGCCGGCTTAAATGATTGGTCGTGCTTTTTACAGCGCCACGGCTTCCACAGATGAAATTTTTTTATGGATTTTTTGTCAAAGCACTTCAGATATTCATTGCTATCGGGATGTTAAGAGCATTCCATGGAATATAACAGAAAGTGTATCTCGAGCCGGTTTCTCAAACTTACCTACCCCACCTTTAATAGTAACAATCAACTGATTCTTATGCATTACACTTTCAAAAATAATTTATGCTGCAGCCCACTGACATGGTTTGAAATCAATATATTATCCAATTTGTGACCCCCCACAGGACTTAAAAAGCACCTAACTAGATCATGAAAATCCCAAAAATCTCAGGGGGGGTATACCCCCGAACCCCCTTATCATGTTTGGACCTCGGTATTTAGGAAATCCTGGATACGGCCCTGTTTGTCACCTAATGAAGTGACGTCTCATTTTCCCAAACTCAAGGCTTCAAAATGGTAGTCCACAAATCAATGGGCGACATCAGTTGTTCGAGTTATATATTCATTTATATAATTTCATAGTTAAACATTTATTTTCTTGCTGTTTTTGTTTATTGTAAATGTACCTTTTATTTAGTGTAATTTAAGTTAGTTGAACTAGCTGTTTTATGCTTTTATTTTGACGGCAGTTTTATGGATTTGGGGGATTTGGGCACCTCATCATGTATATATTGGAGACACGTGGTGGTGGGATTAGTGCTCCAGTATAGGCCATTTTTTGTTTTACAAGGGTGACCAAGGAAAGATACAGGAAAGGCTGCAGGACAATGTGGACTGGATGTGGATCATTTCCCCTGCGTCAGATTCACTATCTGGTGGCTTAGCGGCCATTTTATTTTGAGTTCATTTACAGTTTTATTTCCTTATCATTTTCGCCGCTACAGTACATCAGTGATACAGTCTGTGGCTCATCCCTCCCTTTCCATAGCCTTGACTACTCCAAATACCTCCTGGCTGGTCTACCTTTATTGCCATCCGACCTCTGAAGCTAATTCAGAATCAGCAGCCTGACTTGTTCTCCCACACTGCACTGCTCCTCTGCTCCCTTCACTGCCGAATCCTCTTCAAGACACTGGTACCCGCATACCGTGTTGTGAATGGATCCAGTTCTTCCTACATCCAGGACATGGTTAAACCATACGTTCCAGCACGTGCACGTCGCTCTGCAAGTGTGGATTCTTGGAGAGGTCCCAGTTCACCTGCTGGGCCCTGCCGTGGTGCCCTTGAGCAAGGCACCGGACAACCCCCACTCCCATTGCTCCCGGGCGCTGTACAATAGCTGCCCACTGCTCCTGGTACTAGGATGGGTTAAAAGCAGAGACTACATTTCACTGTGTGTGCTGTGTGCTCTGTTAAAGAGGGTTTCATCGTCCAATTCTATCTATCAGCCAATCAGCTCCCTACTGAAGACTTTTCTTTTTGCCGCTGCTTTTAATTGAACTATTCATATCTTAAACTGCACTGTAACTTTTATCCATGTATTTTTTCTTTTAATGTTTATTTTATTATCTTTGCTTTTTAATGACTGTTTTTAAATGCCATTTTTTGCGGTCTTTCATTGTTGTAAAGCACTTTGAATTGCCTTGTGTTGAAAGGTGCTGTATAAATAAACTTGCCTTGCCTTGCCTTACTCCCTCACTGTGAATGTGATCCAGGTTCCCCTCATCAAAAACACGCCTGTTTGCTATCCTGGCTCCTAAATGGTGGAACAAGCTCCCCACTAACATCAGGGCAGCAGAAAGTCTACATATATCTTCTGTCTTCTGAGTTTGTATTTTTATGGTTTATTGCACTCATTGTAAGATGCTCTGGGTAAAAGCATCATCTAAATGTAATGTAATGAGTTTGGTACAAACATGGTGGTCCCCCCCCCCCCCCCCCGGTTGTAACAGTGAAGTCCTCTTACGTCTGGAGCTGGGCAGGAGCACAGGCCGGAGCTTTCTCTCCTGCTTGATCCCAGCCAGGACCTTATCATGGAGGCACTGCTCCTGCAGGGGGGGAGGGGGGAGGCTGCGCTCTGAAACCTTACGCGGAGAAATAACAACAACACAACCATTATTTAAATAGGATAAGAAATCAAATGTGCTGACTTCTTCACGATGCTGCAGTGAAGTTCTATTAAAAGGCCAAACCCATTTACTGGTTTCAGGGGAGGTCTTGATCTGATGAAATCCAGTATGAGTTCATGGCCGTTTCTCTTCACTATCGTGGGAATGTCACCATCCACCTTAGTATTAAAAGAAACACAACACTGGATGAAGTTCTGTGTCTGTAATCACACAGTGATACAGCAAGCTGTTATCACACCATTGGCATATCACCTGATCAAGTTATTATGGCAAACGTGTTTATCCATTCAGACATGCAGCAGCCATTCGCTCACTTTTGAGCTCTGTTTTGGTATATACCATATCTTAAAAAAACGAAATTTGCAAAAGCTGCGAGTGTGAGCACATACACTTAACCTCCATACCTCCAGATTTCAGTCTCTAAGGGCAGGACAACTATGGCCGCCAAGGGTGTGAACATTTCTTGAAGAGAGAGCTTACTCAGATAGTAAAGTAAGTAAAAGTAGAAGTACCAGAGTGTAGGAATACTCTGTTACAGTAAAAGTCCTGCATTCAAAATGTTACTCAAGTAAAAGTACAAAAGTATTAGCATCAACATATACTTAAAGTACCAAAAGTAAAAGTAGTCACTGTGCAGATTGGTCCATTTCAGAATAATATATATGATATGTTTTATAATGATTGATCATTAAAGTGTTCTCAAAGCTGGTAAAGGTGCAGCTAGTTTGAATGACTTTGTATACTGCAGGGTAGCTTGTGAATTTACTCCAGGTGGAACTAAAGTCTGATTTAACACTTGATTATATTTCACATCATTCATCCACATCTGTGAAGTAACTAAAGGTATTAAATACATGTAGTGGAGGAAAAGTACACCATTTACCTCTGAATTGAAATGGGGTAGAAGTACAAAGTAGCAAGAAATTGAAATACTCAAGTAAAGTACAAGTACCTCAAATTGTACTTAAGTACAGTACTTAAGTTAATCTACCTGGTTACTTTACACCACTGTGAGCTGTTGGTCCTAGCATAATAACCATAAGCATAATTATTGATTATGATAACACTCTCTGCCATTTATCTGCCATTTTTGGAGCAGGCAGTGTACAGCGGGTGTACAGTGATATTATCAGAGCTGACTGAAAACAGCTGCTGCTGGAGGCGGGGTTAATCACAGCTTTGGAAACCAAAACAAATGGCTGAATGATGCTAAGATGCTGCATATAGCTGAGGGGGACTGACAGTTGGTGATGACTTTCTGAGCCTATGCTGAGAACAGAAGGCTCAGAGAAGCCTTCATTAATATCTGTGTGTGGAGGCTGAATTATGGATCTGCCCTTAAGGAAGGCCTCAAGGTGTTTGCATGTAACATAACATTTTCTTCCTGTAGTACAGTATATGCTGCAGTGGACTGCCTGAAAGAGAAAAGTGTTTTCAAGGTCTTCAAATGACAAACAGGCTCCACAGGCTCACTCTTGTCTGCCCTCCATGTCCTCTTGCCTCATTTCAACAAAGTCAAGTGATTATGAAAATATCATCAAGTCCTCAAGATCTGTGATGCTTTGATTAGGCTGATTCCAGCAGCTAACACTTTCATACATTTCCTCTGCTTCTAGCATTTATGACTGTGCCGAATACATTACCTTTCATTTACCATTTCATCTGCTTTCATCTCTTCAACTGACATTTCATATGCATACATCTCTTATGCTGCGTATACATTGGGCGCGAAGGAATTTATGCCTCATGTTACAAGCTCACTGAGTTTCACAGAGATGTATTCACTGCCTTCAGCAAGTCTGGCAACGGCTCAATTAGTCTTGTTCAACCAATAGTAAACCGATTTTGCTGTGATTTGTTTGTTGGTTGGTTGAACAAATGTATTACAGGGATGCCTAAATAACTACATACCGAAAGTGATTTCAAAATGAATTATTTGTCAGATCTTCTGTAAGAGGACAAGCAAACCACTCATAAAACTCTTGTTTTCTAAAAAGAGTGCGAATGCATCAGGGCTAGGCTAAGCTGAAATTGTAACTGCTCCATTACCACTTGATATTAAAAGATCCAGGCAAAAATCCAGCAGCTCCAGTGCCCACAGAGGGCTGCTGTTTTCCTCCAGTTCTGATCCAACTGAGTCAGCATGTCAATGAGAAAGAGGAGAATCTAAACTCTTATGGCTTCCTTTGATACTGCACCATGCAAAACCCGGCTCAAGTTAAATGATCTCAACTCACGTGATTATTCAAATCATTCAAATTTGCCGCTTCATTGCTAATTAGATTTGCGTTTGGTGTAAATGCACTACTTCTCTACAGCTGACATTTCACACATATTCATCCATTACTCTTCAACTGAGAATGCTGTCAGGCATTACCATTCTTCTTCTTTATGGTTGGCTTGAATATTTTAGACCAGGTCTCTCACCATGACTTTGCGGAGCTGGAACTTGCGTGTCTGGATGTCCTGCATCAGCATCTCGAAGGGTGTGAGGCTGAACTCGGTGGGCAGCAGGTTGAAGGGCTGCTCCTGAACCTTCTTCAGCTTCACCCCCTGCCTGAGGTCCTTCATCAGCTGCACCCACAGACGCGCCTGGAAACCAAACCACACACACATTAACATGTGTAAAAAAGACAATATAGCCTTCTTTAATCAAACACACAGCTGTATTGTCCTCCCTGTCTCTCACCCAGTCTCTGTGTTTCAGTGCGTCTAGCTCCGCTGCAGACCTGTCCTCCACAGATTCCTCTGATGTGATCTTCTTCAGCATCTGTGCAACAAATAGAAAAATAGAGCAATACTGCATGAAATGGTTTATTTTTTTATTATAATATTGCGATATCACCAGGGGGCACCAAAGTGGTAGCTTATAATAACTTGCGATTCATAGCCTTGCCTATTTGGTCTACAACTGTATAAATATTTATGTGTTTAGTAATAATATAACCCAAACTATTTCTTAGATTGAGAACATTGCTTAAATAAGTCCCAGAGGGAGACATTGAGGAGTCAGATAAGCAGACAAAAAACAAAAGTAAGTAAGTGTAAATGTAACTAAATTAAATCCTAGCAAACAGGATGTAAACAATGCAGAATTTAAAATAGTCAAAGTCAAATCAAATGTTTTTATAATTATTATTATGACTGTCGAGGTGTCATCTTCAGGCTTTCATTCTCTTCTCTTTGGCGATAAAGACTGACACCTCTCTAATGTCAAACTGTGCACTGATACAGGAGTATAGGCAAGGCAAGGCAAGTTTATTTATATAGCACCTTTCAACACAAGGCAAATCAAAGTGCTTTACAAAAATGAAAGACATTAAGAAAATGGCATTTAAAAAGAGTCATTAAAAAGCAAAGATAATAAAATAAATATTAAAAGAAAAAATACATGAATAAAAGTTACAGTGCAGTTTAAGATATGAATATATCAATTAAAAGCAGCGGCAAAAAGAAAAGTCTTCAGCCTGGATTTAAAAGTAGTAAGAGTTGCAGCGGACCTGCAGATTTCTGGTAGTTTCAGGGTATATGCAGGAATCCTGAAGTCAAATTGAATACCTTTTAAGACCTTTTTTAAGACCCTTTCCATACATTTTAAGACCTCATCGCCACTTCGAGTTTTAACCGGTTACATTGGTGAAACATTTACTATACACAGTATTGATTGTCCATCCTCCTTATCTTCCAACCATTTGGATGCAAACTTGCATTTCCCCATAACGATGTTGTTCAACAACCGGCGTAAACGGACCTTCGCGCGCTATCAAGCAGTGAGCGTGCGATGTCCTGTTCAGATGACGTCAAATCCAACGGGATGCCATAAATAAACTACACAGAATCACACTACACACCTACGCAATGATTACATTCAGGCAGACTGTAGAATACAACCTCTTTGGACAATTCATATACTTATTGAAAACAAGCTACAAAATGTAATACCTTGGAAAATGCCCTTTAATACTTTTTAATACTTTTTAATAGCCTTAATTTTCGCTAAATTGATTTATCAACTTTTAATACTTTTTAAGACCCCGCGGACACCCTGAGTTTGTTCCAGATATTTGGAGCATAATAACTGAACGCTGCTTCTCCATGTTTAGTTCTGACTCTGGGGACAGAAAGCTGACCAGTCCCAGAAGACCTGAGAGATCTGGATGGTTCATAATTTAGAAGTAGGTCAGAAATGTATTTTGGGCCTAAACCATTCAAAGCTTTATAAACCAGCAGCAGTATTTTTGAAATCAATTATTTGACACACAGGAAGCCAGTGTAAAGACTTCAGAACTGGAGTGATGTGATCCACTTTCTTAGTGTTAGTGAGGACTCGAGCAGCAGCGTTCTGAATCAGCTGCAGCTTTCTAATAGATTTTTTAGTGAGACCTGTGAAGACACCATTGCAGTAGTCGAGTCTACTGGAGATAATAGCATGGACAAGTTTTTTCCAAATCCTGCTGTGACATAAGTCTTTTAATCCTAGATATGTTCTTTAGGTGATAGTAGGCTGATTTAGTAACTGTTTTAATGTGACTGTTGAAACTCAGGTCAGAGTCCATGACTACACCTAGATTTCTGGCTTTATCTGTTGTTTTGAACATTGCAGACTGAAGCTCAGCGCTAACTTTTATACGTTCTGCCTTGGCTCCAAAAATCATTACCTCAGTTTTATCTTTGTTTAATTGGAGAAAGTTCTGACACATCCAGTCATTGATTTGTTCAATGCACTTACTCAGTGTTTGAATTGGAGCATAGTCTCCTGGTGAAATTGTTACGTAAATTTGTGTGTCATCCGCATAGCTATGGTAACTTATTTTGTTGTTTTTCATTATCTGAGCCAGTGGTAGCATGTAGATGTTAAAGAGAAGAGGCCCCAAGATGGAGCCTTGAGGTACCCCACATGTCATATTTGTCAACTCAGATGTGTATTTACCTATAGAAACAAGTTTCTGTCCTTTAAGTAGGATTCAAACCAATTTAGAACTGTTGCCGAATGTCCCACCCAGTTTTCTAGTCGGTCTAGTAATATGTTGTGGTCAACAGTGTCAAACGCAGCACTGAGATCTAATAATACTAACACTGAAGTTCTGCCACTGTCTGTGTTTAAGTGGATGTCATTGAAGACCTTTACAAGAGCAGTGTCAGTGCTGTGGTTTGGTCGAAAGCCTGACTGGAACACATTGAAACAGTTATTTAAATGCAAGAAATTACTCAACTGTTGAAAAACAACTTTTTCAATGATTTTACCTAGAAATGGGAGGTTTGATATGGGCCTGTAATTGTTCATTACTGAAGCATCTAGAACAGGGCTTCTCAAACTCCGGACCAAGGTCCGGATCCGGACCGAACTGCAAATCAATCCGGACCGAACCCTGTGTCCCATTATAAAAAAAAAAAAAAAAAAAAAAAAAAAAAAAAAAAAAAAATCTGATTCTGATAAATTAATGTACATCATCATGTACGCGCGTCTTGTGTCTGACGCGTTGTGAGATTGAACGTGCATATATATTTACTTGTGTGTGCGAGGGTGACACGCATAGCAGACCGCAAGTTAACCGGAAGTTTACCTTGACTTTCTGATGCTTCTAATGCCTTTTTTGCCGAGGTTCAAAGCATTGACTACAGACAAACAGTGCCATTTCTCCCACTAGTTCAAGCCACCATACTGTATGTATGTATTGAATGTGTGTGTGTATACAGGGGCGCCGTTTACCGACAGGCAAGGCAGGCAAGTGCTTGGACCAGAAGGGGTCCCCCAAAGAAGGTAGATTAAGAAGGTCCACAGCAACGACAACATGAAACACCCTTTAATGTACTGCAATGACATGTCGGGCCATATAATTTCAGTTTCTCCGCTCGGGGGGGGGGGGGGGGGGGACTTTACTGGCATTGATCCGGACCAGTGACCTTGTATAAAGTTCACAACTGGACCTTTAATAAAAAAGTTTGAGTACCCCTGATCTAGAATCTAGATTATTCTTAATGACTTTAATGACTGCAGTGTTCAGGGCCTGTGGAAAAACACTTGAGTGAAGAGACTTGTTTACTATATGAAGTAGATCTGAGGCCATGCAATGAAAAACATTTTTGAAAAATCATGTTGGAATAATATCAAGGCAGCAGGAGCAGGATTTCAGATGTTGTATAATGTCCTCTAGGTTTTTATCATTAATCTGATGGAATTGTGTCATGATGTCTGAATTGATTTTAAGTGGACACAGGGACAACACATCTGCTGTACCTGATACAGAGGCACTGACTGCTTGTCTGATTTTGTCAGTGAAGAAGGAGGCAAATTCATTGCAGGCCCTGGTGGATAGAAATTCAGAGGCTACTGACACTGGGGGGTTTGTTAGTCAGTCGACAGAAGCAACTAAGGCACGTGCGTTGTTTTTGGTAATGATGTCAGAGAAGAAAGACTGTCGTGCATTTTTCAATTCCAAATTATAAAGGCCAAGTCTCTCTTTATAGATTTCAAAATGAACCTGAAGAAAAATAGTAAAACATTTCCCTAGTATTTTCAGTTAAATATCGCTTTGTGGTTACCTCTTTTTGAACATTTTTGTGAACAGAAATAGAGCTCTCAAAGAAAACACAGGAATGATCAGAGAGTGCAACATCAGTCACCACAACCTTAGAGATATTCAGACCCTTTGAGATAATTAAGTCCAGAGTGTGCCCCTTATTGTGCGTGGGCTCCGTCACATGCTGAGTCAGTCCATAGTTATCAAGAAGAGAAAACAGTTCTTTAGCCCCTCTGTCCTGGGGGTTGTCAACATGGATGTTAAAATCACCAACAATGACTAGACGGTCAAAGTCAATACACACTATAGACAACAGTTCAGTAAAGTCATCAAAAAAGCTTGCACAGTATTTGGGTGGTCTATAGATATTTAGGAACAGAGGAGCATTTCAGCTGAAGGGCCACATATTCAAAAGAAGCAAAGTTCCCATAAGATGTCTTCCTGCATTGAAGGGAATCATTGAACAAAATAGCAACTCCACCTCCTTTCTTATGCATTCTTTCCTGACTCATAAAACTAAAGTTGGGAGGGGTTGATTCGATAAGAACAGCTGCACTGTTATTTAGTTCAATCCAAGTTTCCGTTAAAAACATAAAATCCAGATTGTGCTCAGTGATAAAATCATTGATTAAAAATGTTTTTCCTGCCAATGACCTGACATTTAATAAAGCTAGTTTAAGTTTGTTAAATACACTATGAGTCAGATTTTTTGTAACAAGCTGTGGCTGACATGGAATCACTGCTAAATTAGATAAACTCACACAAACGTTTGAGCGCTTCCTGTTTCTAAGCTGATTCACTGCTCTTAATCTATTACCTATCAACACAGATATCAGCAAAGCTACTGGCAGGCAGGGCCCCGGCTTGTCCTGGAAAGAGTTGAGAGTGCCATACCCCCTTGAGCCTGGACCCAGCACATATCAGTTAGACGTTGCTGCGTTTTGTACACACACATCCTTATCAGACTTCGGAGACCGCAGATGCTGTCTTGAAGGGGGGGAGGACGTTTTGGTCCGGATGATTGTGCATGGTGATGAAGACGGGGGAGATGGTGCGCGTCTCTGCTTCGGTGATTCTGGTGGGCGTCGTTGAGGGACGGGGGTCAAGGATATGCTGCTAACCCTGTGTATCGCCTTCATATTTTCAGTGAACTCCAGGAAGGAATTGGTGGCAACCCTGTGTATCTCTTTAATGTGGTCATCGAACTCCAAGAGGGGAGCGCTGGGGGATGAAGGAAGAGTATCCTCAAAGGTGTTGGTAGGGGGGGTGAAGGGCGGTGGAGACTCCTCCATTTGTCTCATAGGTCTCCCATAATCAAGACATTCCTCAGGCGGGTGCAGTGATACTTCTTCAAGGTTTTCTGCGCGATGTGTCTTTCTCCTGTTTTGATTCCTCTTGTTGCTTGTCCTTGGCAGAGGGAACAGATTGATGACGCAGGCAGTTGAATATGTTAGAGATAAATAATTTTACTCCTGACTTGTTCAGGCAGACTCCATCTGCCTTAAAAAGATGTCTGCGGTCCCAGAAAAAGTTAAAATTGTCAATAAAATGGACAGAATGGTCAGTACAGGCAGTTGAAAGCCACGTGTTTAGTGCAAACAATCTGCTGAATCTCTCCACTCCTCTTCTGACTGGCGGTAGAGGGCCACTGATGAACACCTCCGCATTTAGAGAGCTGACTGTTTCCAACAAACATTTAAAGTCTTCTTTCAGCACTTCTGACTTCACAACATCATTTGTTCCAATATGCAGTACCACATTCTTCACAGTCGGATGTTCAGCCCCAATATGCAGGATCTTCTCAGCCAAGACCATATCCTTGGGAAAACAGAGTACTTTGGTGTTGTTCTTACTACACAGACTTTTTACATCTCTTATAGCAGAGTCACCCACAATCAGAGTTTCAGGCCCAGTCGTTAGCTTTCCCTCTAGCCTTTTACTTTTGGAGTAGCTATTGGTCCTTACCCTGCTGTGTGAAGAGGACAGGTTATCCAGCTCATCAGAAAGAGGTTCTAGGTCAGCGGAGCATATCTGTTCTGGATTGGCACACTCAGTGGTATAGGAGGATTGTTTGTAGTTCTCCCTTTAGCAGCTGTCCACGGCTGTTTCCTAGTATGAATAGGGGTTGAAGAGGCGCTCTTCCTGGGTGATAACAATGCAGGCCAGCCGGTCGCATCACAGATTTCAGAGTGCTGGGCTCTGCCTGTTATTCGTCCTCCCAAATCCCATGGAAATGATTTACTGTTACGGGCCGTCTCCACGGCAGCGTTAAAAAAATCTTGGAGGTGGGCGTATCTGAGGCTTGGGGATTTTTTTGCGATCAACCAATCACATGAATATTCCTTCCGCGACATATGAAGCCAAAAAGCCCAAAGTAAACTGGATATAAACTCCCCAAAACAGGCGAAAACATACCACTGTCTCTGCCACCTCCCTCCATGCCTGGCTCCTCCGGTTTATATCCCGGTAGGTCTGGTCATAAAGCACCGGGTGATTGATTCGCTACCGCTAATTTCTCCTCCATGTTTTGGAATATGAGGAAATGACCTGCGGTCTGTCTCTCCCAGCATACACGCCGTTTGATTGGCTAGAGCTTGAACTGTCAGATTTGCGTACACAGGATTTGATTGGCTGACGCTTCCTCCTCAGCTTCAAAAGTTGAACATTGTTCAACTTTGGATCTTGAAAATCCTGAGAATCTCCGCTCGCCTGCCCACAATGCATTTCGGCGAAAGCGAAAAAAAGTGACGTCACCCCATTCAAAGTGAATGGGCAGAAGCGTTTCAAGATTTTTTAACGCTGCCGTGGAGACGGCCCGTTAGGCTTTGCACCCAGAGAATTCCAGGGAGGACTACCACTTGTAGAAGTATTACCCGGTACACAGCCCTCCTGTTCCTTGGAATCCTTGTAGCTGCTAACTAGCTGTGAGTTAGCATGCCTTTGTCCATTCTTTTGCATCACTGGTAAAGTGGTGTCATTCCCACATAGTCCATTCACTTCCACGTTAACTTCCAACCGTTACATTTTCATTTCCAACACGGCCATCTTCTGTAGAAGTTTGTGGAAGTCATCTGTAGAGAACTGTTAAGAATCGTGGAAAAAGGTAGGACCCAAATGCAGACTACAAAAAAAAGGTAAAAGGTCTAGAAACAAAAAGCGAGCTTTATTTTAAAAGCTGATGAACAAAAACATGGCATGAAACACATAGATAGCACAACACCAAAACTGACCGTGACCAACATGGAGGGAGACAGGAAAGACAATGAACTGACAAGGAACACAGGGGAAGACAAGACTAAATACAAAGAGGGGTAATCACAGGACAAGACACAGCTGGGCAGGGGAGGCAGAAACACAAGGGCAACAGGTGAACACAATCAGACAATCAGACACAGGAGGAAAAACACAGGAAGGAAGACAAGAGACAGGGAGAACAGAATTGCAAAATAAAACCCATAACAAGACAGACAAAACTAAAATCGTGACATAACACTAGGGTCATGACAGAACCCCCCCCTCAAGGGACGGATTCCAGACGTCCAAAAACAAAGACCAACACTTCCAAAAGGGTGGGTGGAGGGGGTCCGGAGGACGGGTTTGGGTTGACAGCCCGGAGGCAAGGCAGAGGAACAGGAGGTGGTCTCGGGCAGACGGCCCGGGGGCAAGGCAGAGGAACAGGAGGTGGTCTCGGGCGGACGGCCCGGGGGCAAGGCAGAGGAACAGGAGGTGGTCTCGGGCGGACGGCCCGGGGGCAAGGCAGAGGCAGAGAAGCGGCTAAGGCCGCGGCGGGCATAGTCAGCGAGCCGGGCACAAGGACGGAAGCCGCAGCGGCGAAAGTCAGGTGGCCGGGCTCGAGGGCGAAAGCCGCTGGGGAACTCAGGAGAGCGGGCACAATGTCGGGCAAGAAGGCGGCGACGGGACAGCTCCGGAGGACGGGCACGAAGGCGGTGACGGGACAGCTCCGGAGGACTGGCAGGACAGCTCCGGAGGCCAACGTTCGCCGCAATGGGACCCCTCCAGTGGCAGCTGGATTGCCGGAACACTGGGATTGAGAGCAGGAGCTGGTGGGACCCCTGTCGGGACAGGCGTATACGGGACCCTGGACGGAACATGGGCTGGTGTCAGTGGGACCACCGACGGAGCAAAGGCTGGTGTCGACGGGACCCCAAACAGGACAGGACAAGGTGTTGGTGGGACACTCAGCAGAACCCCCAATGAAACAGGACATGGAGTTGGGAGGACCCCAGACGAAACAGGTGTCGGCTGGACCCTCAACGGAACAGGACGTGGAGTTGGCAGGACCCCCGACGAAACAGGTGTCGGCTGGACCCCCAACGGCACAGGACATGGAGTTGGCAGGACCCCCAACGGCACAGGACATGGAGTTGGCAGGACCCCCGACGAAACAGGTGTCGGCTGGAGAGGGGACTTGGAAAGGGACTCGAGAGGGGACTTGAGAGGGGACTCGAGAGGGAACTCGAGAGGGGACTCGAGAGGGGACTCGAGAGGGGACTCGAGAAGGGACTCGAGAAGGGACTCGAGAGGGACTCGAGAGGGACTCGAGAGGGGACTTGAGAGGAGACTTGAGAGGGGACTCAAGAGGGGACTCGAGAGGGAACTCGAGAAGGGACTCGAGAGGGGACTCGAGAAGAGACTCGAGAGGCGACTTGAGAAGGGACTTGGAAAGGAACTCGAGAGGGGACTCGAGAAGAGACTCGAGAGGGGACTTGAGAAGGAACTTGAGTCTTGAGTCGGCGGCACCCCCGAGTCGGCGGGACCCCCAACGGTGAAGGACCTTGAGTCGGCCGGTATGCCGACAGGACACGAGGGGTTGGCGTCGGCCGAAGAGCCAACAGGAGACGGGGAGCTGGAGTCGGCCGGTACGCCGACAGGACAGGGGGGGTTGGCGTCGGCCGGAGAGCCAACCGGAGACGGGGAGCTGGAGTCGGCCGGTACGCCGACAGGACACGGGGGGCTGGCGTCGGCCGGAGAGCCAACAGGAGACGAGGAGCTGGAGTCGGCCGGTACGCCGACAGGACATGGGGAGCTGGCGTCGGCCGGAGAGCCAGTACTGGAGCCGAAACTGGAGTCGGGACCATGGCTGCTGGGGCCGGTACTGGAGCCGGAACCATGGCTGCTGGGGCCGGTACTGGAGCCGGAACCATGGCTGCTGGGGCCGGTACTGGAGCCGGAACCATGGCTGCTGGGACCGGAACAGGAGCCGGGACCATGGCTGTGTGGGCCGGCACTGGAACCGGAACCATGGCTGTGTGGGCCGGCACTGGAGCCGGAACCATGGCTGTGTGGGCCGGCACTGGAACCAGAACCATGACTGTGTGGGCCGGCACTGGAGCCGGAACCGCTGGAGCACGGGCTGGAATCCTGGCCTTGCGTCTCTTAGAGGTCTTTTGGAGAATCCGTGGACCTCCAAACGCCAGACGGGATCCCGAGAAAGGGTCAGAGAATGGAGACTGGCCCTCAGGGCTGCGCGAAAAAACTCTTGAGCAATTCAGGCAACAAGCTCCTCAACCATTGCATGTTGGCCACCTCCATTTGTGCCTTTTTGAGGACAGCCTCTTTGTCCCTTCTAGCCGAGGTTCTACTCCACTCAGCATGATGACACCGAAGAGAGTAATCTAGATCAAACAGATCCAAGTCAAAATAATAAAAATCCGCTGGGTCCATAGTTGGTCGGTTCATTCTGTTAAGAATCGTGGAAAAAGGTAGGACCCAAATGCAGACTACAAAAAAAAGGTAAAAGGTCTAGAAACAAAAAGCGAGCTTTATTTTAAAAGCTGATGAACAAAAACATGGCATGAAACACATAGTTAGCACAAAGTAGCAACAACACCAAAACTGACCGTGACCAACATGGAGGGAGACAGGAAAGACAATCAACCGACAAGGAACACAGAGGAAGACAAGACCAAGGTTGCGGTCGAATAGTCCATTTAGCTTAGGAACCTTCCTAACGGAGTGAAATGACCCGGAAGTCCCTCAGTGGCAGCCATGATAAGTGCCGTTCGAATTCTCTAAATGAAAGGAAAGGAGGTTTCAAACTTCCTTTATAACCTCCTTTAGCTTAGGAACTACTGGACCTCCCTAACCGAAAGGAGAGGAGAAAATGCTGCCCCACAGTGCCTTGCGGCCGCGGCATTTGCCGTCACACAACAGTCGGCCGTTCACGGAAACAACCGATTATGAACGAGAAATGATATCATGAAAGTTACGGTGCTTATTAAGCTTTTTAAAACGTATGTGGTAAGTTGCCAAAGTGCTTTGTTTTGAACGTTCATCAGTATTATAATCAAAAAGAGAAATATGAACGTTAGTTTTTACTGAAATGATCAAATAAAGTCAACATTTCACAGTCTTTACTGAGCTGTGTGGGGTTTGTACAACTTTTAAAAGATGTTTGAATGGTGATATACACAGTGATAGATGTTAAGGACTAACGTTTATAATAAATACATTTGTATTGATTTTAAGATCTTTTCATACAATCATACGTATTGGGATCATTTGTATTAATGTGGACCGGAGGGAGAGGGTGACGAGCATAAGTTTCACTTTCCTTTTTTATTTCAATTCCAACTTTGGTCATGAAGAATATGTTTCTCTGTTGTCCCCGTTCATAAAGCATAAAACAACAGCATCAGAGCACGGTGCAGAGTCTCTAGATGAGTTTACAGTAGTCCCTCGTTCTTATTAAACATCCATGTTGTAGTCCGCTGTATCGAAAATTGTAGTTTCCATATTTCCCCACAGCAGCAGGCGCACATTTATGACCGCATCATAAACACGTCGGATAGTGAAAGTGCAGTCGGATTCTCTAAAGTACCGCAGTCTCTTCTCCTAAGTCCTATTGAATTCTCCTATCCACTATCCCTTAACCCCATGACGTTTCACTCAGAGGTCAAGGAATAGACGATAGGGTTAGACGTTAGGAGCTGATTTTTGGACTATTCGACCGCAACCCAAATACAAAGAGGGGTAATCACAGGACAAGACACAGCTGGGCAGGGGAGGCAGAAACACAAGGGCAACAGGTGAACACAATCAGACAATCAGACACAGGAGGAAAAACACAGGAAGGAAGACAAGAGACAGGGAGAACAGAATTGCAAAATAAAACCCAAAACAAGACAGACAAAACTAAAATCGTGACATAACACTAGGGTCATGACAAGAACGGAGGCATTTTGCTGCCAACGAGCTTAAGCTAAGTAGCATGCAGTACCAGGCTTTAGCTGTTGCTAGGCCACGCCTAGGCTGAGGCTGAAACCCTCCATCTATTTACGAAGAATAACTGTCCCAGTGATAAGTTAATGTCCAGGAGCCGCTGCTCGAAGTTTTCCGAAAAGGAAAATAGGAAAATCAGCATAAAAAAGTAAGCAGAGGCAAGAGCAAGCAGAAAAGTGTCTGCACTGTAAGAAAGCAGGAAGTAATATAGATTACATTAGATTAGATATTCTGTATTGATACAAATTGGAAGAAAAAAAATGTGCAGCAGCATGTCAACAAGGCATTGCACATGGGTTAAAGTGTGCAAAGTAGTTGCATTTTAGTCAATTGAAATGCAATGAGGATGTGTGAGTATAATATGGAAAAAATGTATTGTTCAGGGTTATTAAAAGGGGAACATTCAAATGGAATCTAGTTTATTGAGGATATATTCTGCTCATATTCAGGTGTACTGTATATCAGTATGTAGTGTCCACCGCTTAGAGATGTCCCGCCCCTTAGCCTATCACGTACAATGTGTAAGAGCGCTAGCCAATAGAAGTGCCAGTGTTACATTAGTGATGTCATTATGTTACAGAAGTAAACAAAGTAGTCCAATGAATGCGTTTCAGGCAGGCAGGGGGGAGTGTGTGGGAGAGAAACTCCCTCTGGAGGGAACACAGGGATTTTAGCCTTTGCAGACCATTTACATGCACAACAAACCTTTAATTTCTGCTACAGTCAAGTTAGGACATTTTAGGGGACACATTTTTAAGTAGAGGTGATCTTCAAGGGTTACCTTAAATTGCCATGACAACCTAACGCACCTGCTTGGCATCTCTGATCTTGATGAGGAAGGTCTGCAGCTCGAGGGTCTCCACAAACAGAGCCCTGCACACAGCCTGGTAGTGGTCCGCAGCCAGGCCAGGGTCAGCCAGCCGGGACGCACACAGCGCCATCACCTGGCGGATGGTACACACCGGCCTGGTCCCTCCCTGCTGCTCCTCCTCTTCCTCCTCTTCCTCCTCCTGGCCGCTGTAGCCCTCATCTGTGGTGCCGTTCCTGGCCGTGCTGAGCCCCTCTCCGCCCTGGTCCCCCCCCGCCATGCGTTCGATGAGGTGCTCCAGCTGGGGGCTGAGCTCCCGCTCCTCGCTGTCATCCAGCCCCCAGTCCAGAGCTCGGTAGATGGCCACGCCCAGCGACTGCACCAGCTAGAGGTGTGGGGGTGGAGACACAACAAGGGAGTCAATATTGTCCTTGGCCATTTTCCATTCAGAACCAAGATGGTCAAAATCCTCCCAAATAGATGCAACTAATCCATCAGACCATACCTTAACATGCGCTTCACATAAAAGACTTCTGATTGAAGTCAGCCACTGGTGGAATGTAACCAAGCACAGGTCTCAGGTACTGGTTCAGGATTCCCATTTCATGTTACATTTTACTTTTGCTGTGCTATCAGAATCAGAATCTGAATTTTATATTTAAGTTTAAATGATAACTTTAAATACTTTACAGATTTAGTTTTTAATACAAAATGCAAATCAACTAATGAACTGTTTTGCAAGTTCAGTCAGGAAAACTAAGCTCTTCTAATTTCTCATGTTTACTTCCATCCCTCCTCTCATTCAGGCTCTTATCAGCTGGTCACATCATCCAAAGACACACCTACCATGTTAGTCCATCATATCGCTGCCGTCTGTTTTTAAATAAGATTAGATAAGACTTTTCATAAGGTTCCTGCTGTACATGTATGTATGCAAATCTCCATCTTTTCAGACAATAACTTTTAATTGTTGTACTTTAAGTATATTTTTAGGCTCATACTTTTAGTAAATTAAGTACAATTTTGAATGCAGGATTATTTAAACGGTGGTATTGCTACTTAAAGGTCTCCTATCATGCAAAATGCACTTTTTGATGTCTTTTCTACATACATATGTGTCCCGGTGTGTCAGGTAACTCACGCAGCGTCAGAAAATAAAACCCTCTCTCTTTTCCTCCGTACCCAAATCTCTAAAAACGGGGCTACAACGGAGCTGATCCAGATTTGCGTCCGATATGACGTAATATCTGAAATGTGGACCCACGGCCCTATCAGAAACGTTGCTATCAGAAACAATGCCCGACTGTTTTGGACGTAATATGGTCGGTGTTTACATTAGCATCGCTAACACTCAGAGCTAACCTGTACTGGAGAGCATGTGTGTGAAGAAGCAGGAAATAAAAAGGAACTCACCTTGTGGTATAACCGGCAAGAGAGAAAGCCTTTGAGCTCCATACTGTTTCAGAAATAATCCTTGATAATCCATGATATGGCGTTTCATCACGGCAGTATTTAGTTTAGACAGTAGCTGCCGGGTCCCGCATGAGCTCAGACCCCTCCTTTTTTTTTTTTAATCAATTCTTTTTTTTTTTTAAAGCTTTATACCCAAAATGAGCACTTTTAAAACAGGAAGTGAAATAGAGGGATATGAGGCATGGCTAGAATGGGTGATCTGTTTGGTATTTTGAGCAAAACACTTCATAGACATGTTTTTTATATATTTGTATATATCTGAGACCTATGCTATTGCCTAAAAATAGCATGATAGGTGACCTTTAATTTAAATAGGACTAAAGACAACAGATCATGTGATGATCTGTTGAAATTCTTTTTAATATAGGAACACTTATTTCAAGGTAGAATTTACTATATTAAAATGCATTTCATTGTAGAATTTGTCATCTAAAATATAAACAACATAGTGCTTTGTGTCTACTTTTCTTTTCTCACCTGACGCTCTGCAGCAGGTGGAGGAGGAGCTCCATCCGTGTTATCTGAGGAGAGAGGAGGGAACATGCAACCAATAAGGACCAAGGAAAAGACAAAAGATTTGACTCAAAAGACAATTCTCGGTGAACTTTGTATTCAATTCAAATCTTCATTA
Organism: Trematomus bernacchii; assembly: GCF_902827165.1. Classification (NCBI taxonomy): domain Eukaryota; kingdom Metazoa; phylum Chordata; class Actinopteri; order Perciformes; family Nototheniidae; genus Trematomus; species Trematomus bernacchii. Next base: position 100,568 of record NW_022987617.1, on the reverse strand, counting down.
TAGTTTCTACACTGGGTATTTTTGCCAAAACATTAGAGTTAATAATAAAAAACATTTTAAAAAACAGCATAGAAAATGAAAACTCTGACTCAGACTTGAAACGTTAATATAGGGTGATAAACTAAGAACCTGTAAAAATGTGATTAAATTAATCTAGTTTCTTAATTTTCATGTTTGTAGTTTCTCAGTATTCAAAGTCACTGGATTTCTTCATTTAAATCAGTTAGCACAAGTAAAAGATGGTGCTATATGTAACTGTTCATTTTTACTGTCCAAATGTTGTTTTCTTCTGGGTGTTCTTTTTTTCTCTCATTATTAATGAGCCCTAAATTGTGATTACAGCCATGTTAACATTTCTCACACAGATTTTTACAGTCCTATATGAATGTCAACAATTGGGAAGAGACTAAATAGAGACCACTTAAGGTAGTTTTTTCTTTGATTTCTTTTCAAAATAAAACTTTCAACTAACAGCTGATACATATTTATACATCATGTTTGATTTGTCACTTGCTGGGGTCGGAGACACAGATAGATATTACTTTAAGTGTTGCCAGGGGCATATTTTAAAAAAAAATCAGTAATGCTTTCACGTTGAACTGGATGAATACTCAGCAAGTTGTTGGGCATTAGTGGCTCAGGGCTTTAATGCTCCGATCTGGCAACCAGGTATGTCTCTGTATTAAAGTTTATGTTCATGTTCAGCTAAATAAAATGTAATGTAATGTAAAAGAAAAAACTGCTATCTGTGCGATGCTGTGCACTTTATGGCAATTGTTAAAACGATGTCTTCTCGTCATTAAATCAGACGTGTTACTCCATCTGTCCCACAGTCATAACTTAGGCATGCATTATTGTCGCAGCTACGTTTAGCGGGCCTATCTGATTGTGTGTGTGTGTGTGTGTGTGTGTGTGTGTGTGTGTGTGTGTGTGTGTGTGTGTGTGTGTGTGTGTGTGTGTGTGTGTGTGTGTGTGTGTAGCTGTGTGTGTGTAGCTGTGCGAGACAGTAAAAAGCTCTTTCTCCCAGCTCAGATATCAGTAATGACACCCGAGAGCCCTGAAACTCATCCATCAGCAGCTCTCACTGCAGAGCGTCAGGGAAACATCAGAGAAGAGAGGGTTGAAAGGAGTGAGAGATAGAAGAGAGGTGAGAGATCAGCAGAAAGATGAGAAACGAGCAGCGTGGGTCAGGAAGTAGTGATGGGGGTGTGTGGGGTCTGTCTTCCCCCACCCAACAGATTCCCTCTGGTCCCTGACAAACACAGATGCTCTTTAGTGTGCAACAAAAGCTCCTGACCCTGGAGGAGGAGACTCTATTCTGAGATGATAACATGAACCCCTGCAAACCTGTCAGACAGGTCAGCCCGTGAAACCATGATCCCTCTGCCACTTTCCCACAGACACAAGTCAGCAAGCACAAAGGACAGGAATCTGCATGGAAAACCAAGTCCTCACGCTCAGATGTTGGAAAGCACTATGACCCAGTTTGTTTGTTTGTAGCCTTTATTTAACCAGGTGAAAAATCCCATTGAGATCAACGATCTCTTTTTCAAGGGAGACCTGCAGTACATTGGTTACACATAAAAACAACAGAAAACAAAAAGGACATCACAACATAATTACAGGGGTATAAATTAGCAACCTATTCACAGTGACAGGTATCTAATAACAGTGAGCCATAATGACAGGGGGAGGATGCACTGGATCTATAACATCAGCTTTCACAATAGAAACGTAATGATTGCATCTCAAAAGCATTAAGGGGAACCACTGCAGATAAATAAAGGAATACTTTCAATGAATAGAACTTGAAGTAGTTGATTACAAATGAGGAATAGTAACTGTAGTGTGTTCTATAGGTTTCTGTGCATGTCAATAGTCTCCAAAGGCTAAAATCCCTGTTTTCCCTCCAGAGGGAGTTTCTCTCCCACACACTCCAGAGCTGGCCGAACATTGAGGCGATGTCCCCCCCCACTGTCTCCCCCTGATCAAGTCTATACCAGTGGCGGCCGGCCCATAGGGGCGCCGCCCCACCTCTTCCCACATTCTAATCTAGATTGTCATTCAAAAATATTTTTATTAAATTAATTGTATACATTTTTTTTGTAATGAACAAGGTACATATTATATAGTTGGTGTCAGTTAAATGTATAATCTACGATAAAATATCGATACAAATTGCTTTACGATGTCTAAAGTTACTGATAAGTCACGTGTTTCCTTGGGGCGCAGAAGTCTTTGCCCATTGGCGCAGTCCGCACCCCTTCAATGCAACAGATACAGATGGAGCAGCTTATTTCAGACTCCAGCTTACTGCTTCCTGCCTACTACCTGCCAGCTACCTGCCTAAGACCTGCCAAAGACCAGTATCTGGGAATGTTAAGCCCTCCCACTATTTTCCAAGAGGGCGTTGCCAGATTTTCAATTTCAGGATTTAACCAGGAGATGGCGCTTCCTTCACAAAAACAGGAAGACAACTTTCATGGACTTTCAGTTTTGTTTAGAAGAGCATTTGAACACATCAATATTTTAGATCAAATAAAGTATATCTAATCTTGTAATTCAATAATATATAGTCTTTATATATTAAATAACTATGGCCAAACTAAGACTTAGGCCCCGGCTCCACGAGAACAAATACGGCAAAACGCATCGGAGTAACGCAAATGCAACCGCAAAAAACCTTCCGTCCCCACGCAATATACACCGGATTGTGTCAAGCTCCATGAGACGGCTCCGTTTACATCCAAACGCTGGAAAAGCTGCAGTACATATGCCGAACCTGTACGTGGCGCTGTAACTTCCTCCACCAAAAGCAGCAACTTCCTCCACAAAAGCAGCGAAGAAGAATGGTTGTCATGGCTGCACTTCTGTTTATTCTCCGCGGTGGGGGCCAAGGGATCCGGGCAGAGTTTTTCGCCAGTCAACGTGTGTTAAAGTTTAAATCTTCCGGACAAAATTATAAAAGTGCCGGTCAAAGGTCTTCTTTGTTATTTATTGAGCTTTAAAACAAATGAATAACGACGATATAATGATATATGAAAATAAAATACACAGAGCCTATCTCTTTTTCCTCTCTTCTCACAGCGTCAGTGTCTGTCTCATGCAGCAGCTGATCCAGTAATGATGACTCGACAGTAAAAATAAACATATTTATAACTAGTTTAGGTAGTTTGAGAGGTAATTAAAATAGCTATTGTTGTTAACGAAACACATCAGCAATGATGCGGGGTACGCGGAGAGGTGGGAAGAGGTGGGGAGAGGTGGGGAGAGGCGGGGCTATGAAACGGATGACCGTATAGGCGACCCCACGGCCCCGCTGGACCCCCCAGAGCGCTCCGTTCCCAGATCTATCCACCTTTGGACCCGTTGTCGTTTGCGGGGTCTGTTTCTACGTTTCCCTTACGGCGTCGTCGAGCTTAGAGGGCTATACGCATGAGAAATATGCGGATTCAACCCGTTTTCGTCCTCGTGGAGCCTACGCCTTAGTTTTTCAAAAGAGAAAATGCAGATATTATATAAAAAACTAAAGTTAAAATCTTGTTTTTAATGCCCCAAGAGCAATAAAAACACTTGGTAAAAAAATACAAGCTGTAAAAATACTTACATGTATTTAATACTAATAACATAATGATTAATTTCAGATGATAATACTTTTCAGTGTCTGTCTCATGCAGCAGCTGACCCGGCCGACAGTAAAAATAAACATTTATAACTAGTTTAGGTTGTTTGAGAGGTAATTAAAATAGCTAAGGGTGATGATCTGACTTGAAGTGTGTGTTTTTGCTCCTAATTAAATGTGTACAAGATGTGAAGTCAACAGGTATTCACTCAGAGGGGGGTACTGTAGCTACTATTTATTTTCAAATGCATATAGGCTCAGTCAAGAATTTGAATGGGATGGGGAGACGTGTGTGATTAAAAATGAGTGTCCAAACTATGGCCAAACTAAGACTTAGTTTTTCAAAAGAGAAAATGCAGATATTATATAAAAAACTAAAGTTAAAATCTTGTTTTTAATGCCCCAAGAGCAATAAAAACACTTGGTAAAAAAATCCTGAGTTAGTCTTTCATAAATTGCATTTAGCTGACGCTTTTATCCAAAGCGACTTACTATTTAATAAATGATAAATGATTATTCATAACAAATATGAGTGATGTGTGATTATTATTCATGCTATATACTGATATAGGGCTAAGTAAGCAATCAATCCTGCAAATTAACCCTTAGTTGTTCAATATATTTATTCAGACAATGTGAGTAGAAATACAGAAATTCTGCTCCCACCTAAGGCCAACGTTGCAATATTACAACATTTCCCTAAAAACTTACCAAAACGTAAACATTTTTAAAACTTTCATTTCTGCTCCAGAGGCCAGGGGTTAAATTGGGATTTGATATGTGGGGGGGCTCTGTTAGAAGGTGCGACGGGGGGGGGAGAGTTAGACGCTCGTGAATTGTCAACGGGGGGGGGGGGGGGTTGTTGTCGGTCGCGAACCGTTGGCGTCCGGCCGTTCTGTGATTCTCCAGAACTCACAGCTGGCCAGCGGCCCACCGGGATAAGTCCCAACTCTCCCGACGGCCAATCCGTGCCTCCCCTGACTGCACGTTGCTGACACACACCGCTGCTAACTCTCTGCACGGAGGAGCCGCGGAGGAAGAGACACAAGTTCACTAAGCCGAAAAAACGATATCCGGTCACAGTGATCTGCTATTTTAAAGTAAATTCAACACATATCGACCCTAAATATAGCATAAGAACGAGAAAGTGTTAACATCGTTTTTTGTAAACATATGACAAATGTGCGAGGGTGATGACATCAGAGCATCGTCCTATGTGCCGGGGCTTAGCCCCGGACAGCCCCGGCCCAATTTAACCCCTGCCAGAGGCTATACAACAACATCTGAAAGGTCAAAAAAACAAACAGGGCTAGACAGCCATTTGTAGCATATGGGAGAATGGTGATGTGAACTCAACACGTAGTCACTCAGAGGGGGGTACTAATTATTTTCAAATGCGCATAGGCAATGCTATCTATTTACATGTACTGTAGGCTCTTTCAGTCAAGAATTTGAATTTGAATGGGATGGGGAGACGCTCTGCCAACACTGACCTAATCTTCTGCTCCTTACAACCCACTCACTGCCTGTGTTTTAACATTCGTACATTTCTGAATGAGGCCTAATATTCCGAGGTTATTCTGTATTTTCTGAGTTCTTGGTCATTTTCCACGGGGGCGTTGGGAGATGGCACATCAGCATAAATACAGCGCTGTGACACCACACCTCAGCAGGAGCCGAGGTAGCGTGCAAACCATAGGCGGCTACCCTGAGTTAGGAATTTCATGCTTAGTCACACTGCAGATGGCCGTTTTCCAGATTGTATCACGCTGCAGCATGCACTTCTTGATTCCAAACTGGTATTGAACAGTAAGAAAACCAAAGCAATGCTTTTTGCTCCCAAGTCAGCGTCCTCCTCTTGCCTCTCCATTGACACAAGTTTGTGACAAGATGAGAAGTCAACAGGTATTCACACACAGGGGGGTACCCAGATAGCAAGCGGATGTGGCCCACTTCAGGCAATGATGCGGCACTGCTGGCCTTCTTCTGGCCCGGACGAAATGGATGTGTGCCTAAAGTGGCCCACTTGTAAAATAGCAAATATGGCCCACATATCCCAAAGCAAATGTGGGCCTTTTTTGGCAAAGATGCGGTGCTCCTGCAATGTGTAATCTGGAAGTCACCCTAAAGTGGCCCATGTGGGAAATGGTGAATGTGGCCCAAATATCACAAAACAACTGTGGGCCACCTTTGGCAAAGATGTGGCAGAATGGACAAAGGCTAATCTGGGTGTAAACCAAAAGTGGCCCATATATGATGAAGCAAATGTGGCCCAGTTATCTTAAAACATATCTGGGCCAGTTTAGGCAAAGATGCGGCACAGTCAGCACTGGCTAATCAGACATTCAACTGCTACTCAGTAGTATGTATCTAATACCTAATATATATATATCATTCCAATAACTTGTATATAGACTCATACTGCACTATTCCACATCATAACTTTATTTCATTTTTATAACTATTATTATTTTTGTATTGCTCATGCTCTTATTGTTATTATGTTATGTTATTATGTTGCATTGTTGGAGAAGCCTGTGACATAAGATTTTCAACTGCATAATTACTCTGTAGCTATGTCAGATTGACAATAAAGAACCTTGAACCAGAGTGTGAGCCTAAAGTGGCCCACATTTGACATGAAAAATATGGCCCAAATATTAAAAAACAGACGTGGGCCACTTGTGGTAAGGATGCAGCACAATTGGTACCGGCAAATCTTGATATGAGCCTGAAGTGGCCAACAACTGATGCAGCAAATGTGGTCCGGTTATCTTAAAACATATCTAGGCCACTTTTGGTAAATATACGGCACACTTTTGGCGAGGATGCAACACTTTTGGCACAGGCTAATCTAGATGTGAGCCTGAAAAGGCCTACATGTGACATATAGTATAAATTGTGGATTGGACTGCCGTGTGATCCGAGATAGGGTTAGGGTAGTGGTCAGCAACCTTTACTATCTTAAGAGCCAATCTGCCCTCACTTCCATCAAATAAATGTTGTCTGGAGCTGCAAAACATATTTATACTACACTATACTTTATACTATATGTACAAAAACTAAAGTTTGTTGCATTTATAAAATTATAGAACGACTATAAAGAGAACTCTTGACATGTGTGTATTTACCCGTTAAAACAAATCAAATCAACAAACTCTTATGAAGAGAAAGTTTGCAATAAATTATACACTTTCCAGAACTTTCTGCATATTTGTGAAATATTAATAATAATTAATTTAATATTAATTAATAATCACTTACAAAAGTATCAAACTTATTTTACTGAGACTTTTCTTATTCTTAGTAAGTAAAGAGAAACATTAATCCAGGGTTAGCTCACTGAGCCGCTCTGGAGACAGATGTGACGTGTATTTGTGTGGATGTTGTGTGATGCGCCGTTGAAGATGGCCACATCGTCTTTGTGCTCCTCTCCAACTTTGCCCATTTTCGTATTTTGTACATATTTATTTTACTTTTGCCGTTTTACTTTTAACATGGTTCGCAACATGCAAGCCGACCGCACCTACTCTGCCATACAATATAGCGGAACTTCTTCAATTGCGAAACTTCGTGGACAATAATAACCCTCCGACTGACAATGGAGATTCGCCATGGCTACCTGTTTCTGTTCTACCTGAGAGACGCAAGAAGAAGACAAAGCGTGGGTGCCGGGCCGGGATGCTGGTCAGACTGAGGAAACGAGAGAATCGACCCCCTCTTCCGAGTATTCTACTGGCTAATGTTCAATCCATTGAAAATAAGCTAGCTCAGAAGCCGGATTGCTTTTCAACGGGACATTAAGAACTGTAACGTGTTAATTCTCACTGAGACTTGGCTCAACCCCGCTATCCCGGACTCCGCCATTGTTCCTGATGGATTCTCTATTTTTCGTCAGGACCGGACTGCTAACTCGGGGAAAAGTAAGGGAGGCGGTGTGTGTGTAATGACTAATAACAACTGGTGCTCAGATGTGAAGATTATTTCTTCGGACTGTTCCGCTCATCAAGAGCATCTCATGATCACATGCCGGGCTTTTCATCTGCCGAGGGAATTCACATCTGTTGTGATAACAGCAGTGTATATCCCCCCGCAGTCGCTCGCCGACAACAACACGGCACTCGATCAGCTGTTTGGGATTATTGATAAAACCGAGACTTCACGGCCAGATGCGGCGTTCGTTGTGGCCGGAGATTTCAACACCGCCAACATGAAGAAGGTCTTGCCAAAATATTACCAACACATCAGCGGCCCGACGCGCGGGGGAAACATACTGGACCATGTTTATTCCCCTTTCCGAAATGGATATAAGGCTAAAATGTAATGATGCAGTGGCTAGTTCATCACCACTATTAATAAATTATGATACAATCATTAAAAAAACGTTTGGTTCATCTGTTGTAACTTATTTGAACATTTATTGATGCAACTTTTGGGAGGCCATTTTGAAATTTGTATTTACTGTATGTTGAATATTGCTGTTGCAGAATCCATAGTGTCATTGATATTCAGTTACTGAGTCACCAAAGTTTTAATGGCTTTTTAGGGCTAGGTCTGGTTTATTTGGTTCATTCTTGGCAGACATGTGGCCATGACCTGCTTGTGGCACAGATCTGGTAAACATCACCCGACCGTCAAAGTGCCATAATTCCATGCCGCATTTGGGCCGGATGAGGATACGGAATGTGGGCCGGAATAAAAACTAACTGTGGCCCAGATTAGGGCCAGTTCTGGCCAACGAGTGGAACGCCCCAGTGCCATCACTCCATGCAGTATTCGGGCCAGATAAGGATATGGAATGTGGGCCGGATCTGGGCCAGAATGAAAACCAACTGTGGCCCAGATAAGGGCCAGTTCTGGTTTATGTGGTTCGTTTTTGGTTGACATTGTTATGGCTTGCTTGTGGCCCAGATCTGGCAAACAGGAGCGGAGCGCCCAAGTGCCATCATTCCATGCGGTATATGGGCCGGATGAAGGTGTTTTGTGTGGGCCGAATCTGGGCCAAAACTTTTTTGCTATCTGGGTAGGTACTAAATGCCAGCCATTTACATGTAGGCAAACAAAGTCAAAAATCAACATACAGTAGGGGGGTGGGGGATGGTGAACGGTATGTGGGACACTGAAAAGTCTATGTTAAAAAGCCTCAGTCACCTTAATTCATGTAATAAAAACATCTCAGGTCAGTAACACTGAAAGCTCAATGTGCAATACCATGTTCAACTATGTTACTATTTATAATGTTATTGTTGTTACAACAGAAGATGTTTTTCTTTATATTGAAGTTAAATGCATCAATCTGGTGCACTTTGAGGTCAAAATTAAGAGATTTATGGATACCGCTGGAAAAAGCTGCAGTACATATGCCGAGACTGTACGTAGCGCTGTAACTTCCTCCACAAAAGCAGCCTTCTGTTTATTCAACGTGGTGAGGGCCGAGGGAACCGGGCAGAGTTTTTCGCCGGTCAACGTGTGTGAAAGTTTAAATCTTCCTTATTGAGCTTTAAAACAAATGAATAACGACTATATATAATAATAAAATAAACACCGGCTGTTGTTATGCCCGCTGTAACGTTAAATTACTCCGTTCTCCGCTTGTAATTATGCCGTTACAAGCTTCATAGTTGTATTTATCATCTAAATTTGCCGAAACAAGTTTAATATTCTGAAAGCCAAGACTTTGTTTATTTGAAATCAGATGAAAACAAACTGTAACGGACCCTGCCGTGTTATCTATGATTACTATATGCCTTACTGTACATTCATAATTTCAGCCGGAGGGAGGGGGGCGGCGCTGTGGAAGAGCAGATTGCGAGTGAGAGGTGCCTGTCATCTTCCCTTTACAAGCTTCACAAATGTATTTATCGTGTGATTTTGGAAATAAAAGTTTCATATTCTGAAAGCCAAGACTTTGTTTATATATTATACGTGGGTAGCTATGACGTCAGAAGGAGTTACCATAAATGAGAGCTGCCGTAAAAGTGTTTCTTGGATTTCTAAACGAACTATTACAGCTGTTATAAAGCATTAAATAAAAAGTCATGAAAGAGATAAGGAGGAGAAAAGGTTTAAGGAAGTAAGCAATGAATACAAAATGTCGAAATCCTCTGTTTCACGCGATGTCGAACATTGAAGACAGAGGACGGCGGTCCCCCAATCTACACAGCGGGAGAAAGAAGATCATAAAGCAGATCGGAGGAGACATCACGATCTTCCCACATTAGTGCAATTCACCTATACTTAACCCCAAATAAAAGAACCCAATAAAAACAGTTGTTAAATAATAGTGAAGTCACGTTGTAATAACAATAACTGATCTCTCGGTTTGAGTGTTCTTTTTCTGCTTTGCCAAAAGCCACTGTGTCAAGTGTCTAGTGACTATTTCTCTTCGCGGATGCATGTCAATTTAAATCAATACATACAACTATTTTTTAAATCAATAAAAACATTTTCTAAATCCATAAAAGCATTTCAATTAAGATTGGGAGTCATGTCGTTACTTTGTTGAGAATGTGGCCATGTAATAAGCGGGATAATTTGCAGCGACTTGGTCATTGTGGGGAAAAATAACACCCAGGGATCCTGATCGTTTCAATGAAGTTGAATACAGAATATTCATATTTGTCAGTGATTTCATGTCAATTCGGCGAACATAAACATAAATGATCGTGGTGAAGATGATGATTAAATTAGGATTAAAAATCGGGAGAGCCAGCTGCATTTCCTCTCGTTCGTTTTTTTCGACTAAACAACATTATTTTGTTAAATAACAACATGGTGATGTTTTGTAAATGATTACATGTCTTATTTAGCACAGACTATGATCCTATCCGTGACATATGGATCTTAACAAAGATCCGCTATACAGTAGTACCAGACATACTGTACATCCAGCTTACTGTATCGAAGTTGATTTCACATGAGCTCCAGTGTGGAACCCCACTGCACCCCCTGGTGGATCAATGATCCATTGCAGCTGGCTTCACAATAATTACATTTATTTATCACGGGGACGGTATCAAGTCAGACTGGGGGCAGGCTCTTCATCACTAACCTTTCACGGGCCGATCACGGACCGTGCACGAGCCAACCACGACCCTCGCGTTTCAAACTGTCCTAAATAAGACGCTCCATCTGTAGGTGCAGCTCGGGGCGCACCAAACTGCGCCCAAAGCAGCTGTTGACACCTCCGACAACTAGGGGGCAGCAGGAGCGCCAGAGTGAGTGATTAACGTTTGAATGAGAGAGAGTTAGACGGGTGTGTAAACAAAACTAGATAGCGAATATGGAGAAGGAAAAGTATGTTTAATCACTTAAAGAAACACCCTTTGAGAGGAGGACACTGGAGGGAAAGCTGAGAGTAAAAGAGCTCGGACCTGATCAGCGTGACATAGGCAGGAGTTAAGGACAGAGGAAGGCAGTATACATGCTCTTTTTCAAGGAGCTGGTTTAGCGAGAAGGCTAACTACCTGTAGCAACACCAGTGCTATATGTTGCTTCCCCTGCCTCCCTTTTCAAACGTCAGGATCAGACCAGTCTATGGACCAGACCCAGCATGGATCCAGACAGATGTGAGTGACTTAAAGCAAACTAGAGTCCACATGGATGATGCTATGCGACTAGCCATGTTTAGGAAAGTAAACACTGCTGTCCAATGAGGGCTACAGGATAGGGATCAGTAAGCATAATAAGGAGGTTGACAAAAACAGGCACGTCCTATCTAAAATAATAGACTGTATCAAGTTCTGTGGTGCCCTTGAGCTAGCCCTGCGTTGTAATATGACATATGCTTTGAGTTTGTGTATAAGTTTGCTTAAATTTAGTTAGAGCCCCCCCTGGAGAAAAATGCACCAGCCGCCACTGCTCTATACATCTCTAATAAAGGCCCTCTATGGCCAAAAAAAGACGTTAAGTAACGGCAAGTTCAAAATGTAAGTTTAATTTAGACCTATTTGTATCCCTCCAAAACCAAGAGAATACTTTCAAAATATACATTTTAAAGTAAAAAGTGAAATAAAATGACTGTATTTCTTATTCTTTTTTTTCTTCTCTTTGTCTTATCATATGTTGTAACAACAGCACCTTGAACCTACCTCTATGAGTCAAACATGCTTTATAGATAAGACTGCCACACATTACAGCTGTCCACTGAAAGGACCTTTGTCCCATACAGCGGGTGGAGTCCTCAGACCTGCACCTTCATGTCCAGTCACTTTCTCTCAAGTCATTATCAGGGATTGCAGGAGAGCAATAATCAAGTGTCCGAGTGTTTGTGTGTGAAAAAACTGAAATGTTGACTTTATTATTATGTCAATAGATTGTTGAAGTTGAAAGCAATAATATTAAGTTAAACTTAATATTTTTTATTTAAACGTAATATTGCTGCTTTCAACTAACCTAATACAGTTATGTGAAATCTGTTGACATATTACATTTATTTAAAGTCAATGTTTCAGTTTTTTCAGTGTAATGACAGCTGTATTTAAGCTCCCCTCTGTGTGATAAATGTGGCTTAATCTCATGAGGAGCACATTAATACTATAGTGGTTAAACCTTGCACCTGTTTCATCAATCTGAAATAAAAGAAGTTGACATCTGCAACCTTGTTTTTTTATAAGATATTTTTCTTGAAAGTGGGAGACAGAGGGGACGAAATAAAAAAAATGGTCCCAGGCCAATTCAGCCAATCCAGCCCCAGGACCTCCACAAGGGGACCGAGCCCCAGTATGGACCTCCAACTGTACCAAGTGAGCTATAGGCCTGTGATTCAAGCTTTTATCTGAAAGAAGCCACATGAATATGGACTTTGACATCACACTGGCCTCAAGTGAACACAGTGATTCACATCACCTCTATCCTTGTCCTGCAATGTGTTTCAGCAGCCTGCAAACTAATCTGAAGTCCTTCGGAATCTCATCCGTTACTTCATATGTTTATTGTTCACAGACTAAGATGCAGCTCTTTGACCCAGGAGAGATATCAAAGTTAAATAGATTACAATCAGGAGCTTTTCAGCACCTCAAACAGAGGTAAAACTCTCCACTTTAGAATACGAGACGACGCAGCTGCAGTGAGCACAATCTGTTTTTACGAGTGACAATACAATTTCCATTATACCCACTTAGTCATAAATGTATTAATCAGGATGAATGGACTGTGCCATTAAAGTGATCCTGACCCACATTAGGGCAGTGCATGGGCAGGACGAACGTCACAATCCTCAGTCTACAATAAAAGTGTTTCCATTTGGGCTGACTACTATGATCAATGCTTTTGCAATCTTACTTATGAATACAAATAAGCAGAAACTACCTTTAGCATTCTTTAAAGCAATATAATGAACATGCCCAAGTTTATTGTGAAATGTATTTTCTTCTTGTCTTGTTTTACTTGCTGTCTGATTGCTTGCTTCACCCTGGTTCTTTCCACCTGTGTGTGATCTCCTTGCCGCCCTTATGTCCTTCCCTGACCTCTCCACCTGTGTCGTGTCAATGTAATTGTCTCTATATATTCCTGTATCTGTAACTCTCCAAGTGTTCTGTGTCTGTCCGTCGTAATGTTTCCAGCCTTCATCGTCTTCCCCGGTGCGGTTCAGCTTCCTTTTCCTATATTTGGATTATTCATCAAGTGGCATCCTTGTTTGTAACTTTCAGTTTTTTTCTCACTTTGTCTGTTTTTTTAGTTTTTTGAACCTGCTTTAATTTAATAATGCTCACTTTTGTTTAGGGGTCCAGAATCAGAGGGCATTTTTTGTCCAACCTTAGAAATTAAAAAAAATCCATGCCCAAAAAGCTAAAACGTGCACTTGTGTTAAAATGTAAATAAAGTTGTCCCTCCTTCTTGGTGACCAACTTGCATGTCAAATAAAAGCATTTATAATATAATTATATATGAATAATTTATAATTATTTACGCTTTCTTTTGCTATTCATTTGTATATATGGCTCCTGTAATGGTCAAAGCAATTTGTTATATCATACATTTATTTTAAGTAATAGTAATTTTACACTGAAGGTGTGTCCCACAACATTCGCGCAACCAAAACCAATTAAGCTTGGCAAAAGAAGTGAAAAAACTAGCAACCAACTTATGTACCTACCAGAGTTCCCGTTAGAATATTTTTTTGCCGGTCAAAATGTCCGTTAAAGTTTAAATTTTCTGGACAAAATTAGAAAAGTGCCGGTCAAAGGTCTTCTTTGTTATTTATTGAGCTTTAAAACAAATTGATATGATTCGATATTAAACAAACTAATTATAGTAGATTAACTACATTATTAAAAAGTGTACTGTAACTTACAACTAGAGAATGCAATTCCTGAAGAAATTGCTAGTGGGAATGCTTTATGCTGAAAGGCTGACTGATGTAATGTGTAAGAAGAAAGTGAAGAATTTAGATTGAAATGATACATGAACACTGGGGGCTTGAATGTGTGATGAGAGAAGAAAAGAAAGTAAAAAGGCTTGGAAAAGCAGCAGAATATTTGAACTGCAAACTTTTGAACTAACTTGATGGCGAATGATCTGTCGCCATGCCAACAGCATTTGATGACATCCCATAATACGCTTAGATGCGTTGATGGCTGCATCGTTACCAAACCTGTGAAGTTTTGGGCCGTTTGGAGCATTTTCACTGAAGTTATGAGAAAACCGTGTTTCAAGGCGAGCATTGTGTTGCCATGGCAACGGCATTTGAAGAAATCTCAAAACTGTCCCGTAGATGTCTTCACAGCTGGACTGTTGGCACACATGTGAAGTTTTAGCACTTTTTGATAATTTTCATAGGAGTTATAGCAATATCGTGTTTTATTGCAAGGGATGCGTTGCCATGGCAACAGCTTTTGAGGAAAACTCACAAATAGCACATAGACATGTTAAGGACTGGACCATTAACTGTCATCTGAAGTCTGGTGGTGTTTGGACCATTTGCATAGGTATCATGACAACATCGTGTTTTAAGGCGAGGGATGCGTTTCCATGGAAACAGCCTATGGTGAGATCTCAGATTTGGCGTAGAGCTGTTGAGGCATGGACCGGTGATATACAAGCGAAGTTTGGGGGCGATCGGACCGTGTCCATTGGAACTAAAGCGACATCGTGTTTCATGGCGAGTGGTCTGTCACCAGGGCAACGGCATTTGTTGACACCCAATAATACGCTTAGATGCGTTGATGGCTGCATCGTTACCAAACCTGTGAAGTTTTGGGCCGTTTGGAGCTTTTTCACAGAAAACCGTGTTTCATGGCGAGCATTGTGTTGCCATGGCAACGGCATTTGAAGAAACCCCATAATTGATGTAGAGCTGTTGAGGGCTGGACCGGTGATATACAAGCAAAGTTTGGGGCACGATCGGACCGTGTCCATTGGACTTACAGTGACATCGTGCTTCATGGCGAGTGGTCTGTCGCCATGGCAACAGCATTTGATGACACCCCATAATACGCTTAGATGCGTTGATGGCTGCATCGTTACCAAACCTGTCAATGTGACATCATCGTGTTCCATGACACAGGTGTTTATATTTGAGCTAACGACGACAGCTGTGTGTCACCAATAATGTATAAAATAGGTGGAACATGTTGAAGTCAGTATGAAGTCTCCATCAGACAGAAAATAATAGGCTCAGACAGTCTGTTAAACTCCAGTGACCACGTCGTTAGCTCAAACACGAACACCTGTGTGTTATGACATCATCGTGTTCCATGACACAGGTGTTTATATTTGAGCTAACGAGGTGTGCAGAGATCAAAGGTTTCCATTGTTCTGAATGAGAGATAAACCTCTTACATGTGAACGTTTTGTCGAAGAACCGTAACAGATATCTGTGAAATTTCAAAACGTGAAGCATGTCAAGGAAGTTGAAGTGTAATTTTTGTGTACTTTCGGGTTAATAATGTGGCCTTTTTGGCAGTTTGACTAAAGGTGTGCGGCTGCTACCGTGAGGAAATATCAGCCAGAAATTACAATGGGCTTTAATGGAGGCATGTTGAACGTTTTTGTCACTTCATGCCCTCAAGAGGCATTTTGTTTAATTATTTTGCTTAAAGTGGACCTATCATGCTATATTTAAATGATATATTGTAGGGCCATACCTATATAAGGTATATTTATACGTTTCTGTTTTCAAAATACCAAACAGATCATGCATTTTAGCCATGCCTCATTTCGCTCTATTTGCTGTTTGCTGTCTACGGGGCTGATTCTGTGAGCTGCAGCTGACCACGCCCCTCTGCAGGAGAGGGGAGCCCTGCTCTGATGAAGTCAGAAGAGGGGGAGAAAAATAGATCTCCGTCCTCCGTGTTTTATTATATTATTATAGGCCTATAGAGTCGTTATTCATTTGTTTTAAAGCTCAATAAATAACAAAGAAGACCTTTGACCGGCACTTTTCTAATTTTGTCCGGAAGATTTAAACTTTAACGGACATCTTGACTGAACTGAAACTCTGCCGCACGGTCCCCTAGTTCCTTGGAAGAGGCGGAGAGGTGGGTGTTTGTCATCTGCTGGTGGACTAACCGGAGAGAATTACAGTGCTTGCCTCGACGGGGAGGGATTGCATTGAATTAAAGCAGCGGGAGCAAACGCTTGCCTCAGGGAGGGAGAAAAAAAGCCACAGCGGAGAATAAACAGAAGGGTAACCATGGTAACGGGAAGTCTTCTTCGCTGCTTTTGTGGCAGACTACAGCGTCACTTACAGGCCTGGCATATGTACTACTTTTCTGACACTTGGTGAGTTCCCTGGAACACCGGGGACACATATTCATGTATAAAAGACGTACAAAAGTGCATTTTGCATGATAGGTCCCCTTTAATTATTTGTCATTTTTCAAGCTACGAGATGTTTTCCTACGTTTGTCATGAAAAATTATGTCTCAGGAATGTAGGGTTTGGGAATTATGGCAGTTTTAAAAAAATATATGAAGGCAAATTTCAAACTGTCCTCCACTCTAACTCTGACATCACGCACTGTTAAAGTTAAAATGTTAAAAATGTGATGAATTATGGGCTATATCTCTGGAATTATGAAAGTTATGAATGAAAAAAGTAATAGCCATCGATTCCCGACCGAGCTGAACGTTTTGATGTTTGAACGGAGTTTCTGCGATGTTCAATGCGGGAGGAGAAGAGGTGCAAAATTCCGGCGGAATAATAAAGAATTTCGTGCGTAGAAGAACAGATAGTTGGAATGCTGTTAACAGCATTCCCACTAAATAACACAGGAATAATAAACGGAGCGCTCTCTCCTTCTCCTGACAGCCCGCCAGTATCATGCAGCTCGCGGATCCAGTAATGAGTGACCCGACAGTAAAACTAAACATATCTATAACTAGTTTAGGTAGTTTGAGAGGTAATTAAAATAGCTACGTGTGATATTCTAACCTGAAGTGTGTGTTTTGTTCCGCTCACCGCTGCAGGTGATCATGCAGAGCTGCGTGTCGACTCGTCAGCAGCAGCTGATCTCTCTCTCCCGTCAGATTAGACTTTACTCGCGTTTATAATAATAATAATAATGCATTTATTTTATATAGGCGCCTTTCAAGGCTCTCAAGGTCGCCGTACAAACACATAAAAAACAAGATACACAATACATAACACCAGCACAAGAGACATAAACAAGACAATGCAGTATATAAATCAAACAAATAAATAAAACAGAGGATGTGTGATGGATAATGATCAGGGTGGATATGCGAGTGTGAAAAGATGTGTTTTGAGATGTGATTTGAAAATGGGGAGAGAGTCAGTGTTTTGCGGAAGTCAGGTGGGAGAGAGTTCCAGAGGCGGGGTGCAGAGCGGCTGAAGGCTCTAGACCCCATGGTGGTTAAACGGAAGGGGGGTGCAGTGAGGTGGAGGGAAGCAGAAGACCTGAGAGTGCGGATGGGTGTGTTGATGTGCAGGAGGTCGGAGATGTACAGAGGAGTGAGGTTATGAATGGCCTTAAAGGTGAGGAGCAGAATCTTAAAAACTATACGGGATTTGACGAAGAGCCAGTGAAGTTGCTGAAGAACAGGAGTGATGTGGTTAATGGAGGGGGTTCTGGTGATGATGCGGGCGGCAGAGTTCTGGACCAGTTGAAGTCTGTGAATGGATTTGAGAGGGAGACCAAAGAGAAGGGAGTTGCAGTAGTCAATGCGGGAAGTGACCAGGGTGTGAACAAGAATGGCGGTGCTCTTAGGGTTAAAGGACGGGCGGAGGCGGTTGATGTTGCGTAGATGAAAATAGGCAGACCGAGTGATATTACTGATATGAGATTTGAATGAAAGTGTGCTGTCGAGGATGACACCCAGACTCTTAACCTGAGGGGAGGGGGAGACTGAAGAGTTGTCTATTGTAATTGAGAAACTGTCAGGTTTGGTTAGGGTGGATTTTGTGCCAATGAGGAGAACCTCGGTTTTATTGTCGTTAAGTTTGAGAAAGTTAGAGGAAAACCAGGATTTGATGTCCTGTAAGCAGTCAGACAGGGAGGATGGAGGGAGGATGGTGGTTGGTTTGGAGGACAAGTAGAGCTGGGTGTCATCCGCGTAGCAATGAAAGTGGATGTTGTGTTTACGGAAGATATGGCCAAGAGGAAGTAGATAGATGATAAAAAGAAGAGGCCCCAGGACAGAGCCCTGGGGAACACCGGTCGTGACTGGAAGTGGCTGTGATTTGAAGGTTTTGAGTTGGATGAACTGAGTGCGGCCGGAGAGATATGATTTAAACCAGAGGAGGGGTGTGTCAGTGATTCCGATGGAGGTCAGTCTGTCAATGAGGATGCTGTGGGAAATGGTGTCAAAAGCTGCACTAAGATCAAGGAGGATGAGGATTGTTAATAGTCCGGAGTCAGCTGCCATGAGGAGGTCGCTAGTGATTTTCACCAGTGCTGTTTCTGTGCTGTGATGGGGGCGGAAACCAGATTGAAATTGTTCGTAGAGGTTATTGTCAGACAAGTGGGTATGGATCTGGGATGCAACAGTTTTTTCCAGGATTTTTGAGAGAAATGGTAGGTTAGATATGGGACGGTAGTTATTAAAATGGTTGGGGTCTGCACCAGGTTTCTTCAGTATGGGCGTGATGGCGGCTGATTTGAAAAGTGAGGGAACAAGACCAGAGGTGAGGGAGGAGTGTATGATGGCAGTTATAAGGGAGGACAATGAAGGTAGACAGGCTTTTACCAGGGGGGTAGGAAGAGGGTCTAACTGACAGGTAGATGGCTTGGATTTACGGATGAGGTCAGATATTACAACAGCAGAGGGAAGTGTGAAACTTGAAAGAGAATGAGAGAGAGGGTCGGTGAAAACAGGTGGTGTTAGGAGTTAGTTGCTGGTGAATGTTTTCTATTTTGTCATTAAAAAGTGACATGAGGGAGTTACAGTAGGCAGTTGAATACTGATGAGGTGCAAGAGAGTCCGGTGGTCATAGTATGTTCTTCACTGTAGAGAACAGGACCCTTGTGTTCCCTTCGCCAGAGTTGATGAGAACTGCGTAATAGGATGATTTGGCTGTAGAGAGAGTGTCCTTGTAGTGGAGAATGTGGTTATTGGACATTTCTTTGTGTACAACAAGTCCAGTTTTTTTGCAGAGACGTTCTAATCGACTGCCTTTTGTTTTAAGTTGGCGTAGTTCAGGTGTAAACCAAGGAGCAGAATGGGTGAAGGAAACAGACCGGGTTTTTAAAGGAGCCATGGTATTGAGCAGTTTATGAAGATTGTTATTGTAATGAGAAACCAGTTCATCAGGCGGGGATGAAAAATGTATGCTGGGGAGGTTGTCAATGCTACTGGAGAGTGTAGTTGAATTAATATCCTTGATGTTGCGGAAGGAAATAACACGTGACAGATTTGTTTTGGACAGTGTTAAGTTGACAGTAAAGGATATTAATGAGTGATCAGAAATTGGAAGATCAGTTGCAGTACATTTAAGAGTGACACCAGAACAGCAGATAAAGTCCAGAATATGTCCTTTGGAATGAGTCGGAAAATCTATATGTTGCTGCAATCCAAAACTGTCCACGCAAGATGTGAAGTCCTTTGTGAGAGCATTGTTGACAGTATCCATATGTATATTAAAATCTCCCAGCATTATTATGTTAGGTGAGAGTGAGCAGAGATGTGTGAGGAAAGCAGAGAATTCGTTTATGAAATTGTTATTAAGCCTTTGTGGACGGTAGACGCTTGCAACTATTGTAGGGATTGGCCCATTGAGTTGTAAGGCAATGTCCAATGTCCATATTGATCAGATCTAGCTAGTTCTAGCTAATGATATGACTACCTGCTTATTAAAAGACACCTAAACAATAAGCGCCGCTATGCAACCGGGTGAGGCCACAAAGTATAGCGCAGCATTATGCATTTGTTTACATGCCCACCGGAACCCCGAGGCATTACCAACAGATCAACGCACAATCAACCCATACAGGACATCTCTTTCTCCACATTAAGTGTTAGACATTATAATTGACTATTCTTGTCTGTCACATACTCTTTTGTCTGTCACATACTATTCTTGTCTGTCACATACTATTCTGGTCTGTCACATAAGTGGCGCAACTGATGCGGTATTGCGCTAAGGGGAAATTATTTTGACCGGACATTTTGACCGGAGAGATTTTGATTTGCCGGTCTTCAGCATATTTTACCAGTCATAGTCCGGTAATTACCGGCTAACGGGAACTCTGGTACCTACACAAACACAGTAACAGTTGGACAGTGTCAGTGTGTCACTATGGAAACGTGTTAGGGGTTATGTTTTTTAGCCAGAAAATAAACGACACACACCAAAGATAGACATTTTTTCTAACACTGGGAAATAGCATTTCTGCCTAACTTAAAGTGGACCTATCATGCTATATTTGAATAATATAGTGTAGGACCATACCTATATAAGGCATATTTATACTTTTTTTTTTTCAAAATACCAAACAGATCATGCATTTTAGCCATGCCTCATTTCGCTCAATTTGAAAAATGTTAGCTCTGTTTTTGCAAGGGCTGATTCTGTGAGAACAGCACCATCTACAGGCCTGGCATATGTACTACAGCGTCTCCAGCGCTTTCGAACGGCAATGGCCGTGGCTGTCTCCTCCTGATTGGTGGAGTTGGCCCAATAGCCGTAGCGCCACTGTCCTGACGTCAGGACAGTGTTCAAATCTGGATCAGTTTTTATCAGATCCGTTGCAGCCCCTTTTTTAGAGATTTGGGTATGGAGGAAAATAGAGAGGGTTGTGTTTTCTGACACTTGGTGAGTTCCCTGGAACACCAGGGACACATATTCATGTATTAAAGACGTACAAAAGTGCATTTTGCATGATAGGTCCCCTTTAACCTGTTCCACTCTGAGCCTGTTTTTCAGGTCTCAGGCTCGAAAATGACATTCCCAGAACAAATGACCATATCTTCCCTTCTAAAAGGGTTAAATTAATAATCTTTTTTCTCAAAGTAATGATAAACCTGTGAGTTGGATGTAGAAGTGTCAGAATCAATATAAATGTTTTTTATTTTAAAGAAAATTCAGATTTTACATAGTAAAAAACTGTAAATTATAGTGTCCGTCCAAAAATTATTTTTTACAGATAGTGAAAACTACCCTTGGATGATGGGTTAGTAGACTAAAAGCTTTAGAAATCCAAAGTACAACATATAATAAGTACCCTGTATCAAGATTGATGCAAAACAAGTGAAATTTGACCTTTTTAGAGAGATTTAGCCAAAAACTGGGCCATCTGGGGTCATTTGGGTGGATTTGACCTATCTCTGGCCCCCCTTGCTCGATCTGGTTGGTTGACATACCCTTGTGACCGTTAGAGCCAATAGAATCGAAGGAGGAGACTCACATACACACACATTGTAAAGAAAAAATGTGGCCGCTTCGCGTGTGGAAAGCGAAACTAAACTGGAGGAATGTCTCCTTCTGGAGTTTGGAAACTAAAACGCAGTTGTATTGCTTATGGATTATCAGAAATAATTTCAAAGAAGGCACAGACACATAGGATGAACCTATGGATTAACTGCAGCATCGTTTTTTTATCGTTTTAATGTCATTGAAGACCACTTTTGACCAAGGTAAGCCATATTTACATGTTTAGCTTCTTAGCTCCACATGTGATGATGTACGCTTTCGTTGATAGCGTCGCGAATGTTTATCACTGAGTGTTGAGGTGGGCACCGGTAGATTCAGTGTCTCCAGGACACCAAAAAAGAGTGTTTGGTTGTGCATCTAGGATAAGTAATAAGGGAGTTATGAGTGAGTTTAAGTGCCTTTGTAGGTCCCGTTTTTTCGATCGAGGCTAATTCAGAGGCTGAGTGCTAGCATTGTGGGGTTTTTTTTGAATTTTTTTTTTAAAAAGATCAGTTAGCTGAGTTTCTTCCCGTTACATGGATATAACACATTCATAGTTTTATTCAATATTAAGATTCCTTAGACGTTGTTTCCTGCAAATCACGCGTTTATCCGCCCGGTACCGGGGGGAAGGTGTGAAACAGGTTAAAGGTAGGGTAGGTAAGAATGGAGAAACCAGCTCGAGTGCGCTAGAATTTGAAACTAAGCAGCCAAAAAAAATCTGCCCCTTCCTTCAGACTTCCTTACAGAGCCCCTCCTCCAACACACAAGAACGCGTACATGACCAATGAGGGCACGAGATAAGTTTGTGCACAGATGGAAGGCTGACAGGCAGGTAGGCCATCCAGTTATTTTAGCCGGGCCGGCTAAAATAATTGGTCGTGCTTTTTACAGCGCCATGGCTTCCACAGATGAAATTTTTTTATGTATTTATTGTCAAAGCATTTAATGTATTCATTGCTATCGGGATGTTAAGAGCATTGGAATATGACAAAAAGTGTTTCTGAAGTGAATTACCTACCCCACCTTTAAGCAAACTGCAGAACCATGATTCAGTTGGTCTACAGCTGTTATATCTCACACAGGCTCCGCCCTCTACTGGACTCTATGGGCACTACTCTCTATCATGCTGTGCGTGCTTTCACCTACTGAATTTACGTAAACGTAGCCGGCCAATCGGGGCGAGCCTACCTGAATGCGCGCGCAGGCCCACAGTATATAAGGCGGCTAAACCCGCCGCCCCACTATCCTTTTTCTCTTCAGACGAGCTGACAACCGAAGAGTTAAACGTACGAAGATTAGAAGATTAGAAGAAACGAAAAATGGACTCACCATTACTGGAAACTCGGCCATGCCCCACATGCCCTGGTTTGATCGCAGGCACCGATCTCCACCACCTCTGCTTAGAGTGTTTGGGGGACCAGGATATGGCCGAGGCGGTGCCATTCACGTCGCCATTCCAGCGGGGCGGATGGCTCCGTTTGCCGTTGTCGGGCACTTCCGGGTTCGGTCCATGGAGGTCCACCGCCCTAGGTGATGACCATGGCGGCGGAGCGCAGCTGCTCCCAGCGGGCAGCAGGCTGGGCAGGGAGCTGAAAAGAGCTATGCCACGCTACCGCGTGACAGGGCGACTGCAAATAAACACGGGTGTGTTGGGCATCTCCCTCATTGCTGGAGATGCCCCCACCTCACCAGATCAGAGCGATTATTTGTAGCTTGATCGTGGCCGCCGCCGTTGTCTGCCGTGTGATATCCCGGTGCATGGCACTTTCCGAAAAGGACCGTGTTGATCTCCTGGGAGCCCCCATGTTTACGGAGGGGCTCTTTGGATCGATCTCCTTGGTCACGTGGGTGAGGAGTAGGCTGCTTCTTGCTCATCCCCAGCGGAAAGAACACTGTCCCACACTCCCCGCCCCCTCTGTAAACTCCAGTAACGGAGCCAGCAGGTGGGCGCGTGCACGTGAGTGGAATAAACAACCGTAGTGCTGTCAAAGCACTGTGCGGGTTCAAGAGAGTGATATGTGTGTGAGAAATGCATTCAGTAAAAACGATTGCATTTATCCCAGAGTAAGAGTCATATCTCTCCACAATTCCACATTTTCCCATGATGTCTCGTTGAGATCGGCAAGGCCGTTTTCATACGATGTTAATTGGACACCCATTATGAGGCGCGGCCCCCGTGAGAGTGGCCGCGGTGCGTTCAGGGACCTCCGCAGAAGAACAGTGGGTTACGTAGTGTAACTCTAGTTCTAGAGTGATATGTGTGTGTAAAATGCATTCAGTAAAAACGATTGCATTTATCCCAGAGTAAGAGTCATCTCTCTCCACATTCCACATTTTCCCATAATGTCAGTTTCAAAGAGACAGCATTATGACGACGCGCGGCCCCCCCCCGAGAGCGGGCCGCGGTGCGTTCATGGACAGAAGAAGCTCCGATTAATGCCTCTTTCTCTCTAAGAGAAAACAGCATTATGGCGGAGCGCGCGCGAGCGTGCCGTGGTGCGTTCATGGACCTCAGTGAAAAATCGGCCGTTTTTTTCTCTGAGTGGAAACTGCATTATAGAAAAACGGCCCTTTCTGTGTCAGCCCCCCATGGGTCAAACTTCCTTTTATGGAGGGTTTGACGGCGGAGTGGGCCACCAGAGAGTACCACAGCTTCATAGCTGCGGCTCCGCAGCTGATTGCACATCCCCTAACACAAAGTTATGGGGAATGGAAAAGCAGTGGTGTATTAACAGAGCGGATGGACAGGACACTGAGACTGGGTTATTCACTCCAGTTTTGCAGCATCCCTCCTCCGTTCAGAGGCATGAGAGAGGCAAATCTGTCATCCCAGGAGGAGGTTTCCTCTCGGCATGTGCACTCTCAAGTCAGAGAGAAGGGGCACTATTCCCTGTACTTCCTGGTTCCCAAGAAGACAGGAGAATTCAGGCCCATTCTGGATCTTCAATGCCTGAACCAGCACATTGCATGCAAGAAGTTCCATATGTTAACTATGAAACAGTTACTGGGACTGGTGCAGCCAGGCGATTGGTTCACAACCATCGACCTGAAGAACGCTTACTTTCATGGCGAAATTGCTCCAAGACACAGAAAGTATTTGCGTTTTGCCTTCCAGGGGGTAGCAACAGAGTACAACAGACTGCCGTTCGGCTACTCCCTATCCCCACGCACGTTCAGCCACGACGCTGCAACCGCTGCGGGACCATGGCATGAGAGTGTTCTTTTATCTGGACGACCTCATAGTCATGGCCAGGTCCAGGGAATGGGCAATGTTTCACACAGCCCAATTGATCCTACACCTAACCAAGTTGGGTTGAAAAAGAAGTTGCGGTCAATTGGAAGAAGAGCTCCCCCATACCTCACCAGCAGGTAGAATATCTGGGGGTGATGCTCGATGCAGGCAGACTACGTGCCACCCTGACAGAAAGCAGACAGGCATCCCTGCTGCGGGCAGTCTGCAGGCTGCGTCGGGGGGCGACGGTGACAGCTTTGATCATCATGCAGACTTTGGGTCTCATGACGGCTGCTCACTCCGTAGTGCCACTCGGACTGCTGCATGCACGTCGCATGCAGAGGTAGTTTACCGGCCTTCGTTTAGATCTTAAGACACAAACGACGTCTGGTGACCACCCCCCCCCCCCCCCCCCCTCAGTAGAGAGCAACCTCCGATTCTGGGGGTCCCCAGAGAATCTGCGGAGGGGAGCTCCACTGGGGTAGGTAACCTCCTATATCACAGTCTTCACAGACGCTTCAGTGACAGGATGGGGGGGGGGGCGTGCCTAGAGAGAGCTGTGGGTGGTTGCTGGCCTCTGGCAGAGGCGCGGCACAGCAACCTCCTGGAGCTGCAAGCAGTGATGTTGGTCCTACAGCACTGCAAACCCTTAATACAGGGCAAACATGTGCTAGTAAGGAGCGACAACCGCACCACAGTGGCGTACATCAACAGGCAGGGCGGAGTCCGCTCAATAGCCTTGTTGACCGCAGCAGAGAACCTGTGGCTGTGGGTTTCATAGATTGTGTTGTCTCTAAGGGCCCTGCACATCCCGGGACGGGAGAACGGGGGGGGCCGACCTCATGTCAAAAATGTTGAGGCAGGTCAGCCTTCAGTCAGCCGCTTATGACGCGGTTTTTGCAGGGGGTCAGGAGGCAGCGCCCGGTAGTGCACGCCTCCGCCCCACAGTGGGATCTGCCGTTGGTGCTCGAGGCTCTGGTCACAGAACCATTTGAGCCTCTGGAGCTTTCCTCCCTGAAAGCACTGTCATGGAAGACAGCATTGCTACTTGCCTTGACTTCGGCTAAAAGAGTGTCCGAGCTGACCGCTCTGTCGGTACACCCAAGTTGTCTTTTGATCCGGGGTGACCGTAGCGGGGCGACACTCAGGCCGACACTCAGGCCGAACGCCTCCTTTACTCCTAAGAGTATCAGAAGTTCATTCAGATCAAGGGCTATTCAGTTAGGTGGCTTTAATCTTCCACCCCATATTGGGGCTAGGGAGGCTAAATTGCACCTCCTCTGCCCAGTGCGTGCGCTAGCATGCTATGTAGAGCGCACGGCTGCCATTAGGCGCACTGAACAACTGTTTGTGTGTTTTGGGGATGGTGTGGCTGGAAAAGCCCTCTCAAAGAAGCGCCTAACAGGATGGCTATGCAGGTGCATTACACATGCCTATGGACGGGCGGGGAGAGCCCTCCCCACTGGGGTCCGTGCACATTCTACACGGGCTGTGGCTGTGTCAACAGCCTTATTCAGCGGCGTGAGTGTAGAAGATATATGCACGGCGGCGTCTTGGTCTACGCCAGGCCCCTTCATAAAATGTTTATCTCCTGGACATGTCTGGCTCCTTCTCGTCGTCTGTGCTTGCCGAGGCAACGCATGACTGGTGAGAGGGGGGGTGGCTGTGGGCGGGGAGAGCCTTCCTCACTATTGTCCATGCCCACTCTACACGGAGCGTGTGTGAGTGTGGGGGACGTGGTGCACTTATGTTTTCCCATGCTCCTGAGGGACCTGGGGAACATGGTGCGCGGTATGCTCCAGACGGAGTCTCCGCACAATTTTTTCCATGCACACTCTACACGAGGTAAGCGTGTGTGAGTGTGCCTTATCCAAGTTGCGGACCCGACTTCTCCACGGTTACAACCGGATGGGAGGAAGTGGGGATGCAGTGGATGTTAGCCAAAAGCCGGTCAGGGACGGTGTGGTGGGTCGATGTTGTTGGACGACAGGGCGTTTATACATCGGGGCTCCGCCCACTGTACCCATAGAGTCCAGTAGAGGGCGGAGCCTGTGTGAGATATAACGGGGGGTTACGTATTGTAACCCTAGTTATATAAGCACAGGCGGAGCCCTCTACCTGGAGGCCCTGTCTTTCCTAGTCCGCTCGCTGAAGAGTGTATAGGATAGTGGGGCGGCGGGTGTAGCCGCCTTATATACTGTGGGCCTGCGCGCGCATTCAGGTAGGCTCGCCCCGATTGGCCGGCTACGTTTACGTAAATTCAGTAGGTGAAAGCACGCACAGCATGATAGAGAGTAGTACCCATAGAGTCCAGTAGAGGGCCCCGTCTGTGCTTATATAACTAGGGTTACAATACGTAACACAAACCCCCCGTTTCACTAGGGAGCGGGTTAGTCTCTGCATCAGTAAACTAAACACACACACACACACACACACACACACACACACACACACACACACACACACACACACACACACACACACACACACACACACACACACACACACACACACACACACACACACACACACACACACACACACACACACACACACACACACAGATGGTCTGTCATGTGTTATTCCAAAGGAGATTTAGGATGAAGAAACAAAAGCAGAAATATTGGTGAGCTCAGCTTTCTGCTCTCAGGTCAGATAGCACTACCCAGCAGAATGTTCTATGATGATTCTATCTCTGTAAGGATAATACATTTACTTTTTATCTCATTTTGGCAGAATTTGGGTATATTTGGTTGGGAGTTGTGTTGTTGTTTTTCTTAAAGTAATTTTGGGGCATTTTCTGCTCTAATTTAGAGAGGTGACAGAAAAGGAGGAGCGAGAGAAAGAGGAGGAATGACATGTGACAAAGGTCACCTACCAGAATTAATCCATGTCCTTTTCTAAACACATTTTTTTGCTATAGTTTTGAACCTTTATGTTGTCTTCCTGTCAACTGTGCCACTTTTGTCGTAGTTTGATTGTTTATGAAGCATATCGTATAAATCATGAGCCAAAGCCAACTTCATTCCAACTCATAACCAGAAGTTTTACTTATCTCTGAATTATGATCTAAAGAGCTCATTGACTCTAGTTAAACTTCAGATTGAGTTTTAAAAAAAAGAAAAAAGAGTGCATTATTTTGACTATAGTTAAAAAGGCCATATTCAGTTTTTTGGGGTTTTCCCTTTGCTGTAGTGTTTTTTATTTATCTTTTTGTGCATGTAAATGGTCTGCAAAGGCTACAATCCCTGTGTTCGCTCCAGAGGGGGTTTCTCTCCCACACACTCCTGTAATGGAAACTTCTGGAGCCAGGAGTTGAAAAACAATGAAACACGGGAGAGCTGGAACTTGATGGCAAACACTGAAGGTTTATTTGAAGTTACAGCCGGAGAATTGACAAAGCTGTTGCTGCAGCCACAATGTGACTAGCTCGTGCCTAACCAATTCTGAAGATCTCTTCCCCAGTCCCATGTATTTAGCTGGTTCTGAGAGAATAATCAACATTCTGCATACCAAGAAAAAACAGGCAAATCACTATAACAAATCTATCAGCTGACGCCAACAGGCAGAATAAGGAGACAAAACCCAGAGAGCGCAGCAGCCAAGGTCGCAGGCCTGTGCTCAGTGAGAGTAGATTTGATGACTTTGGACTCGACTTAACAATATCACAAAACACTTGCAACTCAACTTGGACTTTAACACCAATGACTCGGGACTTGACTTGGACTTGAGCCTTCTGACTTGGGGTGACTTGATACTTTAATGTATTCAAAATACATTTTACCCAATATATTTACAGAATCAACAAACTTCTTGATTAACTTTGGAAGTTGACATGTAGCATCTAATACCCAGGATCCCCCTTGATTTAGCTAAAATCCTATCAGGTTACAGGACCATGACGCTGCGTGACCTAGCACCCAGCAAACATTTTTATCCCTAAGGTAATCGCATTCGGCTACAGAAACTACGACGTTTTAAATAAAAAGCATACTGCAGAATGCAAAACATATGGCAAAAGAATCACAGATGGAGACGCAACAACCTCGAACTTTGTTCACCACCAATTGCATAAAGAACGCTAAGTCAAGTCTACTATTTCGTTTTTTCAGCTAATGCAAACTTTAGCTTAAAAGCTATCCGTGTTGTCTATCCAGCTAAATAGATGCTGGTTTTATATACAGTCTTTGGTTAAAACATACTGTGGCATTGATGACACAATGTAATATGTTAGCATTAAGGAGCCAAATCATAGGAAAACGTAATGTGGCCGTCCTCCAGTGAAAAGTAATGAGTATCCCGCGTATGAGATCCAGTTGTTGTGATTTGATTCTGTGTGCTGGAAACGGTCCAGCAGGTTGTCATCATTTTGTCTAGAAATATATGCTTCATATATATAAAAAACGACCAGAAAGGTATTTAGTTCCCTCACTTTCACTGATGGATGGCAGTAGGGTTGCAGCCAGAGATTAGACGGACACCGCTTCTCTTTCTTCACTCGTCTGCACTCTATTTTGTTGTTCCAAGAGTAAACTCTGAACACACACTTATTCTCTTGCCTACACTGCTCTGCTGCTTCACTCAACTTATTACTATAAACTCTGTACTTATTTAACACCACAGAAGAAGACGCGTCCTTCTTCTTCTACGTCTTCTCTTGT
The DNA here is from genome assembly GCF_902827165.1 of Trematomus bernacchii. Lineage (NCBI taxonomy): Eukaryota > Metazoa > Chordata > Actinopteri > Perciformes > Nototheniidae > Trematomus > Trematomus bernacchii. Next base: position 71,239 of record NW_022987617.1, on the reverse strand, counting down.
CTACTCTAAGGACTTGGTCCCACCTCTGTTGGTTATCCCTTGAACACATTGTATGTGATAGGCTATGAGGCGGGACATCTCTAAGCGGTTGACCAATCACAACAGAGCCGGCCAGTTAACCAATCAGAGCAGACTGGACTCTGGTTTCAGACAGAGGGTGAAAAGAGGTGCTGCACTAAATACTAAAATGAACCTGTAAATGAACAGAATAGAGCCTCTTTAATATCAAAAGAATTGATGGATTATCACAGACTTACATGTGTCAAAGTTCAGTATGGACTCTTTTAAAACCATTTCAAATGTTTTAATACATATGCACATAATGACACCCAATGCTATATATTTAAATACAACACACATTATTCAATACAATTCAGAGATCATTATTTTGTATTGCTAAGAAAGTAGTTCTTTTTTTGGCAATTAGATTAAATAACCTGTTTCTCAGACATAAACATTTGGAAGTGGGTCAAATTTGACCAGAGGACAACAGGAATGTTATAAATATAGTATACACACACAAGGGGCAAGGGGGGGGCGCAACAGCGGTAATTAAAGTTTAAAAGTCTCAAAAATGCTACAACTACTGTCACAAACTGGATGAATGTGAAGTATTTTGTTAAAGGAGGATGAAAGCGTAATGAAGGAGCACTATTGGAGTGACTTTGATGGTTATTGGACTCAGGATTAATTCATTTGGATTCCCGCTGTATGAAGAAATTAAAGGACGGCGCAAGTGGAAACAATTCACAAAGGATTTAAACTGCTCAAAGTAAGCCGGATTTTGCCGATGTGTTTATATGGATTCAAAAGTCGTAAATAATCTACAAAATGGAGGAGACCGATCTGATCGGAGCAACTGTGACAAATAATCTGAAACCGGCATGGGCAATGACTATGTTTTAAAAATGCGCTTATCCAGAAAAGCCTGGTTTAATAGCTTGCATTTATATAGCGCCTTTCAAGGGACCCAAGGTCGCTTTACAGTAATAGGGCCAGGGTTTGGACACTTTACGGGCAGAAGAAACATTTCTATTAAAGAAAGAATTATACATTTCTGTCTTGTTATGCCTATAATAGCTACTAACTTGAATTTGTATTCAAATTAATTAATCAATAATTTTTTATATTTTATTGTAATGTAGAGACAAGGCTTTTAGTGACAATCATGTATTGCGTTACAATTATATGTAAAAAAAATAAAAAAAAATAAAAAGTCTTAATATGATATTTGGCCTCAAATCATCTGAGGCCTGGCGCCCCCCCTGTGATCTTTGGCCCCCCCCAGGTTGGGAACCACTGCTCTAGCATACCGACATGCATTAATAATAGAGACAGGCTCACTATAATACACTCACTTCATGTTAGTTAAGGGATTTGCACCACTACTGTGATAATGTTTGTGTTTACTTATGTGAACACACACAGGCTACAGTGGTAAACAGCTGTGATAATGAGAGCTCAACATCTCCTCAGTGAGCGCTGACAAATGAAGATCACAGGAAGTGTTTGCAACTTGGTGCCATGAGGGGGACCAATGGATGCCCAGAATAAATAAAGAACATTTCATAACATGTCATCACTGGTAACCCCTCACTACAGTATGCACCAGGGTAAAGATGCAAAATAGTTAACTGATCCACTAGTCAGACATAACTCCAACTATTTAGATAATCTCTTAAGAGTCCCTTAAATCCTACTTAAAGGACAGAAACAACTTTGTTTCTATAGGTAAATACACATCTGAGTTGACAAATATGACATGTGGGGTACCTCAAGGCTCCATCTTGGGGCCTCTTCTCTTTAACATCTACATGCTCATATAATGAAAAACAACAAAATAAGTTACCATAGCTATGCGGATGACACACACATTTACATAACCATTTCACCAGGAGACTATTCTCCAATTAAAACACTGAGTAAGTGCATTGAACAAATCAATGACTGGATGTGTCAGAACTTTCTCCAATTAAACAAAGATACAACTGAGGTAATGGTTTTTGGAGCCAAGGCAGAACATATAAAAGTTAGCGCTGAGCTTCAGTCTGCAATGTTCAAAACAACAGATGGAGCCAGAAGTCTAGGTGTAGTCATGGACTCTGACCTGAGTTTCAACAGTCACATTAAAACAATTACTAAATCAGCCTACTATCACCTAAAGAATATATCTAGGATTAAAAGACTAATGTCACAGCAGGATTTGGAAAAACATGTCCATGCTTTTATCTTCAGTAGACTCGACTATTGTAAAAAAACAAAAAAATCTATTAGAAAGCTGCAGCTAATTCAGAACGCTGCTGCTCGAGTCCTCACTGACACTAACCCCTAGATTCCACCGGGTCCGTCTGCGCCGCGTTACGGCCGCGTTACGGCCGCGTTACGGCCGCGTTACGGCTGCGCCGCGGCGCTCACGGCGATCGCGGCCACTCTAGTCAATGGGTGCTATTCCACCACACGCGGCGCGTTACGGCTCAGAAGCGTCCCAGAAGCGTCCCAGAAGCGTCCCAGAAGCTTCTCGGCGTGTTGTTCATGGATGAGACCCAAGCCAGCATACAGTTTAAGGCCCCTACACACCAAACTGACACCAAAGAGCACGTCCTGACGGACCCGACTGTTGTGTCGCCTCACGTCTCCTGCGTCTTGGCCAAACAGTCGCACTGGAACACACCGCAAAGACTTCAGCCAACGGCCAAGTAGCACGTACGAACTGCGCATGCGTGAGTGGCAATAACTCTCCTTACCAGCAGGCGGCGGTAGTATGTATTCGTCATTCAAAAGAGGCAACCGGAAGACAGACTGCGTGATATATACAAACAACAAATAGCTACATGCTACAGCTCGAGCCAAGCAGCACAGGGATGAACTATGCCAATATTTTAACCTGTTAAGCACCAAGCCTGTTTTTCATGTTTCAGGCTCGAAAATGACATGCCCAAAACAAATGACTACAACTTAACTTCTAAAAGGGTTATATGAATAATTTATTTTATCAAAGCAAGGTTACATCTGTGAGTTGGATGTAGAAGTGTCAGAATCAATATAGATGTTTTTTATTTTAAAGAAAATTCAGATTTTACATAGTAAAAAACTGTAAATTATAGTGTCCGTCCAAAGTTTCTGTGCTAATCTGACTTCCCGAAAAGGATTCTTGAGGACAACCTGGCTAATTTCAGTGTGTGTGTGTGTGTGTGTGTGTGTGTGTGTGTGTGTGTGTGTGTGTGTGTGTGTGTGTGTGTGTGTGTGTGTGTGGGGGGGGTCTTCCCTCCAGCCTTTGAAGTGTCCCAACAGTATTAGCAAAACGGGACGCTAGGGTAGGTTGTTCAGCAGCTCTATAAATAATTAATCATTTACCGGCATACAAGTCATCCTTGCTGGCAGAGAGAGTGCGACACAATAACTGTCCTGATCATAACACTGTCCTGGTCATAATACTTTATTAATAACACTGTGTCTGTTTGTGAAAGGTCAGTTTAGGTCCTACACAATCAGAATCAGAATCGGTTTTATTACCAAGTAGGTTTACACATACACGAGGAATTTGCTTTGGTATAATTGGTGCATTCAAACCAACACAGTCTCACTCCCTGATAGTCCAATAGCGACGCTTGGTCAGGGTCCTTTGGCGTGCAGTTGTGACGCGCCGAGTCTCCTTCAGCTTCATAAACGGACACAAAGAGCTTTCAACTGATTGCAATGTATTCCCATCGGCGGCGGTATTTGACGCTCAGGGAAGCACCGCATCGGTCCATGTCGGCGGAAGTTAAAGGCAATGTGAGCGTCCATTCCCATTGGATAACGGAGAATTTTACACCCGGTAGTAAGTATTCTCCTTACTGTCGATTGATTTTACAGTGATATCTGCACTACTCATCAACTCAAAAACACCAGATTATCCTTGTTAATTACACAACATTGATTCGTTTAAATTGTGTACAATGCTTTTGTATGTTTCCCCTTCGATTCGGAGAAACAAATGTTTTTTCTGAGTTTAGGATTGCCGAACACACTACACTACCCATAATCCTCAGCTATCGTTCCGCTTTGCTCGACAAACCCCGTGATTAGTCCTCAAGCTCTGTGATTGGTTGACCTCCAACTGCATTCCATATGAAAAAAACGTTTCGTAAAAGATCAAATCATACTTTATTCAGCAGTGCTTGCTTTACTCTTTGAAAGTCATCACATGAATGCATTGTAATAAATGGTTTGGCTGCATTAAATATTACACATCTGTCGTAGTTCTTTATTTATCTACAAAGATTGGGCCTCAGAATAAACCGGAAACTATTCTTTTACCGTTCTGTTTTAATTTCACAATAAAGTTAGTAGTAATATTTTGTTTTGATATTATTGTTTTTTATTAACTAGACCGCTGGATCGTGTTAAGACAATCTTTTCTGTGTTGCTGTGGGTTTTTTCCATCGCTTTTGTGTTACAAATATCAAAACAATATATGTGTGGACACAAAATATATCCGTCGTAAACTAAACCGGAAACAGCAGTATAACTTATTGTGTTAAAGGTCCCATGTCATGGCCATTTCCACTGATCATAATTCCATTGTTGAGGTATACTAAAATAGATTTATACTGTGCATTTTTCCAAACTCACATTGGTTTCGCATACAGCATCTCTGTCAAGGGCGCCGGAAGCGGGGGGGCCAGGGGGCCATTGGCCCCCCCACTTTTGAGCCCTGCCCTACATTTTCGCAGCGGCGGATGCCGCAGAACACTGTACACATCCCGTTTCAATAATTCCCCTCTACTCTAAAGTCGCATCTAAAACGCGATCTGATCTAGCTGTGTATATTTTGTTATTTGTTATTGTTATAGTCAATCTCATTAGCTACAGGCATTTTTGAAGCTTGTAAAGGGAAGATGACAGCTCGCCTCTCACTCGCCACTCTGCTCTTCCACAGCGCCGCTTCCCCTCCCTCTGCTGAAATTATGAATGTAATTAAAGCGTATAGTAATCATATATAACACGGCAGGGTCCGTTACAGTTTGTTTGTATCTGATTTCAAATAAACAAAGTCTTGGCTTTCAGAATATTAAACTTGTTTCGGCAAATTCAGATGATAAATACAACTTTGAAGCTTGTAACGGCATAATTACAAGCAGAGACCGGAGTAACTTGACGTCACAGCACGCATAAGAACAGCCGGTGTTTCTTGTGAGTGTTTTCCCCGGGAAACAAACACAATACACACACAAACGCAAAAATACACAAACACGTATACACACACTCGCGGACTTCCCCCAGACCAGTAATCCAAACGAAAATATCTTCCCTCCGTTACTACTTTGATCATTTGCTCCGCTTCCAGAGAAGAGGAAACTTTAAAGGCCTTTTTCTCAAAATGATGACTCTGTAACAGTCATTATATAATGTGACATATTTTGCTTAATATTTGGGAGTACAAAAACTATCCTGATATCATTAGAAAGCTAGGAATCTCCTCTTTCCAACAGTGTATACAACTCAAAATGTGTATTCGCGTCAATGCGACTGATTTCGATGGAGCAGGTTTGCTTTAGGTAAAATAAAGCAGGCAGACATAACAGGAAGAATATGTCAATTTTAACCCAATCAAATAGGACATTGTCACACCATTCAAATGTATCCATGTAAATTACAACCAATAAAAAAGCTTAGATGTGTTTATTTGTTACGTTGTTTACTTTATTTGTTACGTTGTTCTGTGTGTGTCAGCCGTTAAACCAGATAGAAAGAATAGATACACTTGCAAACACGTCAGAAGAACCAGCGCAGAAGAAAACTAAATACAGTTAATCTAAACGTACATTTAACAACTGGAAGGTCACATCCCTGACATCCACTTCTCCGGAGCCTGGACCTTCATCAATCATAGAAGAACCAGCGAAGCGAGAATAGATAAACCCAAAAGCAGCAGCTCTGCGGCCGCAGAGACTGTCAAAACCGCCGCCGCCACCCCCACCGCCATCGTTGAACCGAAACAGGCTGGTTCTGACTGCATGGAGGTTTGTTGTCGGGACATTGAGGCGGGTAAAGCTGTACAGCTAACTGTCGAAAAAAAGGAGACCGCTAGATCGTCTGGGCAAAGAGAAAGGTACTTCAACGCAGAATGGTACAAAAACAGAGAGTGGTTAATTATTTGCAAAACCACTAAACGGGCCTTCTGTGAAATATGCAGATTTGCTGCTGTCAAACGGCTTGTAACTTTCTCAAAATGTGGAGATGATAGCTATGTTAATACCGGAGTTAATAACTGGAAAAAGTGCCCAAGCCTCCATGAACAGTTGTCTCTGACTGTACGATGGTATCAGCTGATTATGTTGTCCATGAAGACTTCATAGTATGACTGTCCTAAGACTGACGCAGAATCAATAACCCACTGATAAACTGCGATGTTAAAGCTCCCATGTCATGCTTTTCCGGTTATTACCCGTCCCCTTGTGTGTTATGAAGGTTTTTATGCATGTTAACGGTGTGCAGAGTCAAAACCCTCAAAGTACACCCTGTAGCGAGTAAAACTCTAACACAGAAAATACCTCCCCAAAACGCCTCGTTGGAGATACGTCACTGCCCATTTGAGTCTTCCATTTAGTTCCGGGTACCGCCTGATGTCATGCGGTACCCGGAACGAAATGGACCAATCCCGAAGAGCTATGGCCACACCAGCAGCGGCGTGTTCCTCCTCCAGAGGTTCGAAGAACCGGCATTTCACAGACGAAAGCTTCCAAAACATTGCCCAGTTTGAGGCCGGATATGCACAGCTTGTTTGGACCGTTTGGAGCAGGGGAAGATCTGGGTATACAACCTGTAAGTTTGCATTGTTATTTGTGTATTTATCAAACAAGACTGTTTAAATGTGTAAACTGTGTTGGACTGCTAAGCCATTGACACAGTGCTAACTGTGCTAACTAAGTTGCTAGAGTTTCCATATATCAACTCTAATATCAGCAGATGGCCTTGCATACATGTATCTCATAGCAGGAGAATGTCTGCATTCACACACACGGAATACTCATACAGTATACTGTACTGTGATTTACCGTACATTGTGACCGTACATATACTGCATGTAGCTAACGAGGCTAGCTGTATGCTAGCGCAAAACAATGTATTCATGCAAGTTACATTGTATGGTAGCAGAATACCCGTATACGATTGCAATTATAAACACGTTATTGCTAGCCTAATATGAACCACTAGCTTTTGTTCATAGTAGTTTTATTACACTGCATTATAGTTGCCTTTCCTCCAAGCTAACGTTCATATCGTGTTAGCTACCAAGGTAAACAAAGCTAGGTTAGCATATTAGCAGGCAAGCTGTTCATTACACAACTACTACTAACGAATGTAAAACAACTAAGTTTCTCTAATATTTTGTGATTTGCATTTGATTTCGTCCAGCCAGATCCTGGCGGACAATCCATGACGTGCTAAAAGGCACTTCTACTACTACTGAGGCGTCGTGCTAAAAGGCACCGCACCGACTGTGCGCAGGCAAGATGCAAGGAGGAGGAATGGATGATATACCGTGTATATATGTATATTTATGTTCATTTTGTACATTTCTAAAAATAAAGTTTAATGGAAATACTTAGTAGGCCTATCCTTTCTTCCCTGAATTCATATATAGCAAACCATGATTTGATTTCTCATCAAACAGTAGTAGTTTATAACGGGTAAAAATAACTTACTCTTTGTTATGAGCGGCTCGTAGGCCACAAAGACAAGGAGACATACACGAGTTTACAAAACCACGGCACATTTATTGTGGTAAATGCAGATAGGTGGTTGAGAGGATCGCAGAGTTAGTCTTCCTGCAGCCGCTTTGGAGAGAGACTGGGGCCGTAGTGTCCGGAGGTGTCCGTGATCGTGCTGATTAGCCTCTTCAGCTCCACCCCATCGTAAGACAAAGGCCCTGGGGCCGTCACACTCTTCTATAACAACAGTTAAAAATATATATGTATATAAAATATACGGCTGTGCTGACGCCATGATAAGACTGATGTTACGCTGAGAGCAGCCGGGAAAAGCACTGTTAGACATGGGCGCAGCCTCTCTGGTGGTTGACTAATCAGAACGAGTGGCCGAGCTGACCAATCGGAGCACACTAGGCTCACAGGGAGGGGGGGGCAAGAGCTCCAACGAGTCGTTTAGTGGAGAAAGTGAATACTGCTGAATACACATGCTTGACAGAGATGCTGTATGCGAAACCAATGTGAGTTTGGAAAATTGCACAGTATAAATCTATTTTAGTATACCTCAACAATGTAATTATGATCAGTGGAAATGGCCATGACATGGGCCCTTTAACAACCTCATGATAACCTCATATGTTTTTAACTTAGGATCATAGGCTACCTGTGTTTAGTCTAGAAAAAGGTAATTGTGTGCATTTTATTATAAAGTTGTGTATATTTACAGACTGTTGCAAAAACTAATAAGCTTATAAACATAAGGTTTAAAACTAAAAGAGCTTTACAAAAAAGTAACACAATTAAAGATGCTTGGAGTTTTATTTGAGTTATTAATTTACATTTTTTGTCAAAGAGATGCTGATTTGAAACCGTTGTAGTTACGGCATTTCCTGTTTCTGCCGGAGAGAGGGGAGTTTGTCCCAAAGCTTGCCGCTGTCTCCCTCCATCTGACAGGAGGGAGCCTCATGTATTCATGCATTTTTATAACTATTATTATTTTTGTATTGCTCTTGCTCTTATTGTTATTATGTTATGTTATTATGTTGCATTGTTGGAGAAGCCTGTGACATAAGATTTTCAACTGCATAATTACTCTGTAGCTATGTCAGATTGACAATAAAGAACCTTGAACCTTGATGTGTCACTCCACGGAGTTCACTCCGTCACGGAGGGGGAGTGTGTCGGGCGTAGTTTGGGATTGGGCCATACACACGCACTTTTTTGGCCCCCCCACTTCTAAAATGAATCCGGCGCGCCTGATCTCTGTAAAGTGTGTGTATTCAGCAGTATTCACTCTCTCCACTAAACGGCTAGTTGCAGCTCTTGCCCCCCCCTCCCTGTGAGCCCAGTGTGCTCCGATTGGTCAGCTCGGCCACTCTGTTCTGATTAGTCAACCACCAGAGAGGCTCCGCCCATGTCTAACAGTGCTTTTTTCGGCTCGCTCTCAGCGGAACATCAGTCTTATAATGGCCTCGGTACAGCCGTATATTTTATACGCTAACTAACCGAACTGTACCTACAACTGTTGTTATAGAAGAGTAAGTTATTTTTACCTGTAATAAACTACTACTGTTTGATGAGAAATCAAATCATGGTTTGCTATATATGAATGATATGTTATAGGAGCAAATCATTCAGGGAAGAAAGGATACTAAGTATTTCCATCAAACTCTATTTTTAGAAATGTACAAAATGAACATGTGTAAATATACATATATACACTGTATATCATCCACCCTTATAGGCGTTTTCGGCATCTTGCCTATCGCAGCTTTGTAAGCGGCTGCCGGGGCTTTTTAGGACGAGGCATCAGAGTGGTCATCCCGTCATGTGTTGTCCGCCAGATACGCCAGGAGTTTCCTGATCTGGCTGGACGAAATCAAATGCAAATCACAAAATATTAGAGAAACTTAGTTGTTTTAGATTCGTTAGTAGTAGTTGTGGTAGGAGTGTGTATCTATCTAATCTATCTATCTAACCAACACAGTTAGCTTGCCAGCTAATATGCTAACCTACGTTTGCTAGTTGTTCAGTGTAATATGCCAATCTACTATGAACAACAGCTAGTCTAGGCTAGCAAGAACATGTTTACAATTGCAATCTTATACGGGTAGTCTGCTACGTTCGGTCATTCATTGTAGCTGGCATGAAAACAATGTTTTCCCTAGCATGTCTAGCTCTAGGTAGCCTTGTTGTTTAGCTATGTAGCATACACGCTATGAACGGTAGCTTGGTAGCATACACGCCAGGAACGCCAACTATAATGTACTGACCGTACGGTAAATCACCCGGAGTATACTGTCTATGAGTATTTCGTGTGTGATTGCAGACATTCTCCAGCTATGAGATACATGTAAGGCCTTCTGCTAACATTGGAGTTGATATATGGAAACGCTAGCAACTTAGTTAGCCCAGTTAGCATTGCTTGCACACACACAGACACACACACTGCTGGAGGAGCAGACAGGCTTGGCGATAAAGCTAGAACAAGCGAAACTCATCCTGAGCACACACAAACACTCACAGCCGAAGTAAAAACAATAAGTGTGGCTTGATATTGAGTAAGAAAAGGTTTATAACGCTGTGAGCATGGGTCTGCAGAGAGCATTTAAACGTAATAGTCAGAAAAAAAGATTTACCCATTTAAACAGTCGTGGTAGATACCTTGTTTGTTTTAAACATCATAAATACACAAACAACAATGAATACTTACAGGTTGTGTACCCGAATCTCCCGCTGGTCCAAATAAAGTAGGAACAGCATCGTTCTTCAGTGCCCTACGCTGTACATATCCGGCATGAATCCTGAAAGATTTTGGGAAGCTTTGTTACGTGAAAGGCTGGCAGAGGGTGCGGCCATAGCTCTGGGCGTGGCTACTGGCCATCCCTACGTCACGATACCCAGGAAGTAAACAATGGAAAATGAGAAATCTCCAACGAGGCGTTTTGGGGAGGTCTTTTCTGTGTTAGAGTTTTACTCGCTACAGGGTGTATTTTGAGTTTTTGACTCTGCAGACCGTTTACATGCATAAAAACCTTCATAACACACAAGGGGACGGGTAATAACCGGAAAAGCATGACATGGGACCTTTAACACTGTAAACTTGACAGCTTTTTAACCCAAACCACTTACTGGTTAAAGCACGTTATTACACGTTTAGAGTAATTGCAATGCAGGTAGATTGTGTTGCTTCTTAATGACTGTTTTTAAATGCCTTTTTCGTAATGTCTTTCATTTTTGTAAAGCACTTTGAATTGCCTTGTGTTGAAAGGTGCTATATAAATAAACTTGCCTTGCCTTGCCTTGCCTAAGGTCTGCTGCATGTTTTTTTGAATATGTTATATTTGATGAAAACATTTAAATATTAAGAGTACATACAAAATAGGAGGAAAGTAGAAGGTCAATGATAGAAATATAGAATAGAAAAATATCAAGAAGATACTGTAGTGATCTCTACAATAAAACAGTTAAGTGCCGGATGTACACAGATATTAATAGGAGGATGTGCAAAACAGACAAACTAATTAGGCTTTATTAAAACATTAAATAATACTTTAGGTTAAGGTCTTCTTTTAAATACATGTAAGCAAAAAGCTTTGGGGGTATCTACAGCTAAATATTAAGCCTGACAAAGTACTTAACGTACTTAACGGACTTGACAATCAACTTTCCTGCAATGTTAACTATATTGAAGCACTTATTTTAACCGATATTATACATTATGTATTATACTCTTATAAGATGTATGTAGATAGTATAAGAAATGTGCAGAATATGACAGTTTAATGGTGGAAGTACACACATATTGATAGATGTCTTGTAATGCACTGTTGAGGAACCTGCGACCCAAGTTTTTCATTCATTGCATAACTACACCGTAGTTGTGTACAGATGGAGCCTCTTATTTTGGACCCCAGCATACAGCTTCCTGCCGACTGCCAGCCAGTTGCCAGCCAGTTGCCTGCCAAAGACCAGTATTCAGGAATGTTAGGCCCTCCCACTATTCTCCAATTTCAGGGTTTAACCAGGAGATGGCGCTATATATTAAATAACTAAGACTTAGTTTTTCACAATAGAAAATGCAGATATTATATAAAAAACTAAAGTTAAAATCTTGTTTTTAATGCCCCAAGAGCAATAACATCTTGTCACAAGCTTTTTGGAAGAAAAAGACTGACTCAAGAGACCTGTAGTTGACTAATTACAGGCCTCAATAAAGTTCTGCCATTGGTTGTGAAAAACAACGGTGGACATAGTGGAAAGTGAAATTGACATTGTCGAATTTAATAAAAATACAAAATAATGTATCTGTGTACGTGTTTTACTATGTGATCTGCACTTATCAAACATCTAATTAAGGCGAGACACCCCAGGTGAATAGGGTATTTTTAACTTAAAGATATCAGCTAAATATTTCTCCAGTTAATTACTTACAATAAGGCAATTGTTTTTTGTATTACAAGTTTTCTGAAATAGCATGTTTAAATATCCAAATGAACCATTATCTCATGAAATATGCGCATATTTTAACACATTTCAGGAACCGAAATCTGAACTTTGGATAAAGCCAGGATCAAAATTATTGTTTCATTTTGTAGTCATATTAGTATCTAAGGCTTTTACAGAAGGGATTTTGGATATCTCTTTGTATCACTCCATAAATCAGAAAATACTGTCAACAGCCCTAAAATATCAATTTTCACCATGTTTTTAGGTATAAAATGTTATATAATTCAGGCTATGAATTATATATGACCAAACCCTTCTGTAAAAGCCTTCATAATATTGATAGGAATATAACTGGAAGGTTTGGTGTATGTAACTGCTGAGTGATTCTACAATTTAGGGTACATTCCATGTCCATTGATGTCCATTGATGATAATTATAATTATTCTAACTATTTTCTTCAAAAATATCATATTTTGCCTATTATTGGAAAGCATGTTATAATATCACACAAACATTATGTGCATCCTATGCTTTATTTAGCTTGAAATGTGTCATGATGTTCTTAAATTGTCAGTTTTTGCTATGTCCGTTTTTCAGTTGAGGGTGTCTTGGATTCAAAATAATGAATAAAAACCATTAAAGTAAATTTAAAAAATGATTCATTTATTTCAAAAGTCTAAATACTAAAGAATAATAACATATTTTTAATTGATTTCCCCCTTTAAATAATTTAAATATCTTAATATATGAATGTCCGCAAAAGTTCTGTCAACTATGTTACTAACAGAACTTCCCCCTTTAACTCAAAAATTGTTTGTCCCAATACCATGTCACCAGCATCACATGATGCCATGTTCCTCTTTGGCAGACATTTTGAACACACTGTGGTGATTGTCCTCTACATTTTTACAATATTTTATGTATAATAGCACATGGTCAATTAATATACTCATTGACAATCAACAATGTTACGTACATTGTTATGGTTTACAATTGTTTAATGATTTTAATTCAATTATATGTGCAAATGTGATGTTAACCTGTTCAAGAAAATGACATGTGGTCATCCAGGCAAGGCCTACCATTGAAATGATGGATCCAGTCAACTATGTTATTTGCGTCAAATGTTTGACTTTCATTGTCAACTATGTTGCACCTCATTTTTTCAAATTTAAAATATCTAAAATAGTGCTTCTGATATCCTTTATAGTATAATGTATATCTACACAGGTTGGAGTTTTACATGACATCTCTTAAAACTATCAAAATGACCTGTATGGTAGTTTTATAATACAAAATATCCCTAAACTTAATGACAGTGCTGAACATATCACATGAAAAAACAAAACTTTAATACAATTATTTTTTAAACTTTAAAAAATCTTTGGATATATGGTAGAATAGACTCAAGAGCCTTTCAAATTTGATTTTACTTGAAGTGCAGGACTTAATCAAATGATTGTAATGACATCAAGTTTGTCCGTAACATAGTTGACAAACTGAGTAGTGAAAACATCCTTTCCCTTAAAATAAAAAAATATATAAAAATGTTTAAGCTTTGCAACTAGTGGATATGTTACACTGAGGAATATACTAACTTGAACCACTGATTGTTCTATCTATACATTTTATTTGGCATTAGTAAATAATTATGCACATTTACAGATATTTTACATGATATGAGTGATAACACGTGTTATAAGGGCTATTTCGCACAATAGGTGTGCCTTGAGATTTTTACTTGTCCTTTGGTGTGCCTTGGGCACAAAAAGTTTGGGAACCACTGCTGTAGAGAAATGTAAACGTTCACCATCCCCCACCCGCCTACTGTATGTTGCTTTTTGACATGTAAATGGGTAACTACCCCCCTCTGAGTGAATACCTGTTGTACCTGTCCGGGGCTAAGCCCATAGGACGATGCTCTGATGTCATCACCCTCGCACATTGGTCATATGTTTACAAAAAACGATGTTAACACTTTCTCGTTCTTAATATATGCTATATTTAGGGTCGATATGTGTTGAATTTACTTTAAAATAGCAGATCACTGTGATTCACTTCTCCGCGGCTCCTCCGTGCAGAGAGGCCCCCCCCCGTTGACAATTCACGAGCGTCTAACTCTCTCCCCCCTGTGAAGAGATATCACAGGGGGGGGTTGGGACACACACATTCCGATGGCCAATTCGTTTTAAACAAAGAGTGGGGTGGGGGCTGGTGAACGGTATGGTCAATGTTTGTAAACACTGTGACATTTTGACTTTATTTGATCATTTCAGTTAAAAACTAACGTTCATATTTCATATTACTGTTTTGCCTGGCTGGACCTGTAATTTACAGGAAAGGAGTGCACGCTACTAAAGAGACACGCTACCATGGAAACCAAACAATGGTGTTGCTGTATTGAAGTCCGAGTGGAAACAGTCATATTTGGAGCGTTATGTTAGAATGAAACAGCGAGGTCGTGACTCACAAAAAAAAAGTGTTACTTCACTAACTGTAAGCTTGTCACTCAGAGTAACCTACAGTTAACTTAACTGTTGGAAAAGAAAGATCAGAGTTAGGAGTGTGAACACACAGCTGAGAGCTGCCGTTTCATTCTGACTGTTTAAAAAACGGTAACAACGGACTATTTTTCTTAGCGGATGCATGTAAATTTAAATCAATACATAGAACTATGTTTTAAATCAATAAAAATATTTTCTAAATCCATAAAAGCATTTTAATTAATATTGGGAGTCATGTCGTTACTTTGTTGAGAATGTGGCCATGTAATAAGCGGGATAATTTGCAGCGACTTGGTCATTATGGGGAAAAATAACACCCAGGGATCAAGATCCCTCCGCGACGCGGAGGGATCAGTAATTTTTAGTGAATTACTGAGTTTAGGCACGTTAATAACATTTTAATGAAGTTGAATACAGTATATTCATATTTGTCAGTGATTTCATGTCAATTCGGCGAACATAAACGATTAAATTAGGATTAAAAATCGAGAGCCGGCTGCTGTTCGTTACGGTAACCCAACTAGGACACTTGACACAGTGGCTTTTGGCAAAGCACACAAAGAAAACAAAAAAAACCGAGAGAGATGAGTTATTGTTATTACAACGTGACTTCACTATTATTTAACAACTATTTTTATTGGGTTCTTTTATTTGGGGTTAAGTACATTGTCAGAATAAGTGAGAAATGGATTTAACTTCTGTTAGACAGCTATCATACTGAATAAATATTTATGCAAAAATGTATGGCATTAATAATGTATATCTAATTACATTTAAAAATGTATGGCATTAATAATGTATATCTAATTACATTAACTGTGAATGTCTTTCATTTTATTTAAAATGAAATAAAATTACATAAAACATTTTCCATAAAAAAGTTGATTCAAGAACAAATCAGTACTTTTCTTATATGACTATTATTGCTAAATTTGAAAGGTCTTTACCAGCTTTGGAATTATATATATATATATATATATATATATAGCACCTTCTGCCATCCCATCTCTACTGACATATGGATCTTAACAAAGATCCGCTATACATTAGTACCAGATATACTGTACACGGACATTTTAGTGAACCAGACCAGCTGTTTCCGCCGGGTCTTCGCTTCCCGGGCATCACGTTGTTTACAAGTGTGTTCAGATGCTAAATGACAAGTGCAAGTGACAATTGTTGTCGTCTTCTCTGTGAACGTTTTTTTCTCCGTTATTTTGCCATTTTCAGATTTAAATTTCGAGCGGAAAGCTAACCAGGAAGTAATAATTACTTAAGCGGAGAACGGAGAAAGTAAACGTTACAGCAGGCATAACAACAGCCGGTGTTTATTTTATTATAATATATATCATTTGTTTTAAAGCTCAATATATAGTTCTATCCGTGACATATGGATCTTAACAAAGATCCGCTATACATTAGTACCAGATATACTGTACACGGACATTTTAGTGAACCAGACCAGCTGTTTCCGCCGGGTCTTCGCTTCCCGGGCATCACGTTGTTTACAAGTGTGTTCAGATGCTAAATAAAAGTTTAGCTTGTACTTTTGATACCCCGCCTCTCGGCACCACAACATCCAGTTTACTGTATTTCACATGAGCGATGTCGAACATTGAAAAGTCCTTATAAAATCTCTGTTATTAGATCAGATTAGATGTCTTAAACACTCCACCATCATTCCTGTCCCCAAAAAGACAATCATCACCTGCCCCAACGACTACCGCCCAGTAGCACTCACCTCCATCATAATGAAGTGCTTTGAGCGGTTAGTCAAATTATTCATCACCTCCTCCCTCCCTGAATCTCTGGACCCCC
This sequence comes from Trematomus bernacchii, assembly GCF_902827165.1. Lineage (NCBI taxonomy): Eukaryota > Metazoa > Chordata > Actinopteri > Perciformes > Nototheniidae > Trematomus > Trematomus bernacchii. Next base: position 54,773 of record NW_022987617.1, on the reverse strand, counting down.
TGCAGTTTGCCTACAGAGCAAACAGGTCCACAGACGACGCCATAGCCCTCACCCTCCACACTGCCCTCTCACACCTGGACCCGAAGAACAGGAACACATATGTGAGAATGCTGTTCATTGACTACAGTTCAGCATTCAACACCATTGTGCCCTCCAAGCTGGCCATCAAGCTCAGAGACCTCGGGCTCAACAGCGCCCTCTGCGACTGGATCCTGAACTTCCTGACGGGCAGACCCCAGGCAGTGCGGGTGGGAAACATCACATCCTCCACCCTGATTCTTAACACCGGTGCCCCTCAAGGCTGCGTGCTCAGCCCTCTCCTCTACTCCCTGTTCACCCACGACTGCGTGGCCACACACAGCTCCAACACCATCGTGAAGTTTGCTGATGACACGACCGTCATCGGCCAGATCACAGACGATGACGAGACGGCATACAGAGAGGAGGTCGAAAACCTGACATCTTGGTGCCAGGAGAACAACCTCCATCTCAACATCAGCAAAACAAAGGAGCTGATTGTGGATTACAGGAAGCAGCAGGGAGAGGGACACGCCCCCATCGCCATCAATGGGACTACGGTGGAGAGAGTCAAAAGCTTCAGGTTCCTTGGGGTCCACATCACTGAGGACCTGACATGGTCTCTTCACACCACCACCATCACCAAGAAAGCTCGACAGCGGCTCTTCTTCCTCCGCAGGCTGAGGAGGTTCAAAATGGATTCCAGGATACTCTGCAACTTCTACAGGTGCACGATAGAGAGTATCCTCACTGGCAGCATGACGGCCTGGTACGGCAGCTGCACCGACCTCGATCGTAAGGCTTTACAGAGGGTGGTGAAAACTGCACAGCACATCACCAGGACGGAGCTGCCATCCATGGAGGACCTTTACTCCCAGCGGCTCAGGAAGAAATCACTACGGATTATCAAAGACCCCCATCACCCCAGCCACAAACTGTTCTTTCTGTTGCCGTCTGGCAGACGTTACCGCAGCATCCGGGCAAGGACAAGAAGATTCGGAGACAGTTTCTTCCCGCGGGCAGTGAGACTGTTAAAAAATTGAACTGTTGAAACAACTTCAAACATTCAACTGCTACTCAGTAGTATGTATCTAATACCTAATATATATATATCATTCCAATAACTTGTATATAGACTCATACTGCACTATTCCACATCATAACTTTATTTCATTTTTATAACTATTATTATTTTTGTATTGCTCTTGCTCTTATTGTTATTATGTTATGTTATTATGTTGCATTGTTGGAGAAGCCTGTGACATAAGATTTTCAACTGCATAATTACTCTGTAGCTATGTCAGATTGACAATAAAGAACCTTGAACCTTGAACCTTAGTACTTTTCTTATATGACTATTATTGACTTGAACACTGAGAATGTATTTATTAACTTCAGACATTTGAAATATTTGAAATCAGATGAAAACAAACTGTAACGGACCCTGCCGTGTTATCTATGATTACTATGCCTTACTGTACATTCATAATTTCAGCCGGAGGTAGGTGGTAGGCGTTGCGGAGGAGCAGATTGCGAGTGAGGTGCCTGTTCTAAACGAACTATTCCAGCTGTTATAAAGCATTAAATAAAAAGTAAGCAAGGAATACAGAATGTTTCGTTACGTAACTTTGTTGAGAATGTGGCCATGTACATGTAATACATGGGATCATTTGCAGCGACTTGGTCATTGTGGGGAAAAATAACACCCATCCTGATCGTTTCAATGAAGTTGAATACAGAATATTCATATTTGTCAGTGATTTCATGTCAATTCGGCGAACATAAACATCAATGATGATGATTAAATTAGGATTAAAAATCGGGAGAGCCGGCTCGTTCGTTTTTTCCGACTAAACAACATCTATTATTTAGAAGTTGATTTCACATGACTCCAGTGTGGAACCCCACTGCACCCCCTGGTGGATCAATGATCCATTGCAGCTGGCTTCACAATAATTAAATGTATTTATCATGGGGGCGGTATCAAGTCTGACTGGGGGCCGGCCGGCCATCACGGAACGTGCATGAACTGATCACGACCCTCGCACTTTAAACTGTCCAAAATAAGACGCTTCATCTGTATATGATATGTCAATAAACCTTAGAAAATCTTGAAATCTTGAAAGGGATGTGCAAAATAGCCTACAATACAGCAATAGCAATACAGTCTTTAATTAACTATTAGTAGAGAATAACGAGTAATGAATATGCTTTATAGGGATCTGCAGATACATTTTTAGTCTTCTTCACTATCAAATATCTCGCCTGATTGTTTGCACTTGACAATCACCTTCACTGAATTGTACTCAGGTGTAACTAAAGTCTGATTTAAGGGTTGTTTATATTTCACATCATTAATCCAAATCTGTAAAGTAACTAAAATAAATGTAGTGGAGTAAAAATACCAGGTTAACCTTAAAGAAAGCCCTCAGGATTATAAAAGACCCCCATCACCCCAGCCACAAACTGTTCTGTCTGCTGCCGTCTGGCAGGCGGTACCGCAGCATCAGGACTAAAACCACCAGACTCAGGGACAGCTTCATCCCACAGGCAATAAGACTATTAACCTCTTAAGCACGGCGGTCCCCCCATTGGACCCCTCCCACCGTTTTTTTTTCGAGATAATGTCTCAGGGCTTCTTAACATTTATGAAACTATTAATGTGTAGCACTAGATTAACGGGAATAATCTCAGCTAACTGAAGATATGAACCATTTTTACCAAAACAAAACACAAGTCTCATAAGAAGCGTCTAAATGACCCCTGAGCGAAAACATTCTAACGCACTGCGGCACACAATTCAAGATAAAGATACCCTTATTACTTATCGGAGCTGCACATACAATATAGCCGATTAAAGCTGAGACTCCACTGATTATTTAGGTATAGTATCATCACTGAGCGATCCGAACTTGTGACAGGGGAAGCAAACACAGACATCACAACACGTACCTTTACGGAGCATTTACGGCAGATCGTCTCACCGTAGCTGTCAATTAGGTCAAAAGACGTGTTCAATGGCATTAAAACGAAAGAAAAAAAATGCTACAACTGTTGATCCATAGGTTGATAATGTACCTGTGCCTTTGAAAAAAATATTTATAATCCATAATTCCATTTTTTATGTAAAAATCGGAGCGGAAAAGTTAGCTGCTAATGGTAGCCACCAGAGTGTATGCAGCTTCCGGTTTTGGTCACTCGTCACTCTCACTCCTTATTTGTTAACGTTTTGGTGTGTATATAACTTTCCCTCGATTCCATTGGCTCTAGCGGTTATAAAGAGATTTAATTCATCAAAATCGAGCAAGGGGGGCCAGAGATAGGTCAAATCCACCCAAATGACCCCAGAAGTGGGGTTTTTTGGCTAAATCTCTCTAAAAAGGTCAAATTTAACTTGTTTTGCATCAATCTTGATACAGGGTACTTATTATATGTTTTACTTTGGATTCCTAAAGCTTTTAGTCTACTAACCCATCATCCAAGGGTAGTTTTCACTATAAGTAAAAAAGAATTTTTGGACGGACACTATAATTTACAGTTTTTTACTATGTAAAATCTGAATTTTCTTTAAAATAAAAAACATCTATATTGATTCTGACTTTTCTACATCCAACTCACAGGTTTATCATTACTTTGAGAATAAAGATTATTAATTTAACCCTTTTAGAAGGGAAGATATGGTCATTTGTTCTGGGAATGTCATTTTCGAGCCTGAGACCTGAAAAACAGGCTCAGGGCTTAAGAGGTTAAACACCTGAACTTTGAAACAACATCCATAACATTCATCTGGCTGCTACTTAAAAATTATGTATCTAATATATCATATTCCACTCACTTGTTTATAGACTCTTATTGCACTATTTCACTATTTTACTATTTTTATTTTTGTATTTACTTGCACTATTTTTTCTGTTTAGCTGTTTTATTGTGTTGCACTGTTGGAGGAGCTTGTGACCTAAGATTTTCATCATCATAACTACTAGGGATGTCCCGATCCGATCACGTGATCGGGGATCGGAGCCGATCACGTGAAAATCACGTGATCGGGGATCGGGAGAAAAAAATCGGGGATCGGATTTTTTTTTTTTTTTTTTTTTATAAAATATTTTTATACATTTTATTTAATGTTACAAAACAAAAATGACCATGTTCACGTCTTAAAGTCATCCTGAGGCCTTAGTTTTGGGTTAAAATTACACAACATCATGTATGTGTTGCTTCTTTTGGGCTTGTTTTCATAGACCTGGTTGCTTATTTCTCTCAAATCTGGCAACAGAGTGGGCGCAGTGTCTAATAGTAGCAGTAAGCTAACAAGAGGCTACGTTCAGCTGGTGACTCGGGAGTCGGGACAGAGAAAATGTCAGGAGTTTGGAAGTATTATAAAATTGAAAGCGAAGGCAGTGTAACAGCCAGATGCAATGTTTGCAAGGCGGAGGTTCCGCGTGGTGGAAAGAACAGAGCTACGTTCAACATGACCAATCTAATACAAACACCACCAACAACAACACGACGAGTACACAGCGGCCACTCAGGTAACGGCACTGAAACAACCGACACTTTCAGAGACTTTTAAAAGGAAAGAGAAACTACCCCAGAACAGTGAAAAGGCCAAAAAAAGAACAGCCAAGATAGCTGAATTCATCGCGTTGGATGACCAGCCGTTATCTGTTACCTTTTTTTTCCTCTTAATGCATTGCATAAAGATCGGATCGGGAAAAATCGGTATCGGCAGATTGTCAAAATCAAATGATCGGAATCGGATCGGGAGCAAAAAAAGGTGATCGGGACATCCCTAATAACTACACTGTAGCTATGTACGCATGACCAATAAAAGGTGGGGGTGGGGGGGTGGACACGTTCGAGTCCTGTTTTGGATAGTGTGCCGTCGATGGGTTTCATTCCAGTTCAAAGTTTGACGCTCGGCGTAAACTTCGTGCACTGCCACTCCAACATCCAATCACAGAGCTTGAGGACTAATCACGGGGTTTGTCAAGCAAAGCGCATGGTGTAGTCCTAAACGATAGCTGAGGATTATGGGTAGTGTAGTGTCTTCTGCCATCCTAAACTCCGAAAAGATATAGAGAGGCGAATTCCCTCCCTTTCCGGTGGACCTCCATTGGACCTTATTTCGGAAAAATTATGTATTGAAGTCAATGGCGAGAGAAAAGTTATCTTTCGATCCCGTTTGAATTGTGCCACGAATTACACATATGATGTTTGTCAATTTAACCTGTTAAGCTCTGAGCCTGTTTTTCAGGTCTCAGGCTCGAAAATGCCATTCCCAGAACAAATTACCATATCTTCCCTTCTAAAAGGGTTAAATTAATAATCTTTTTTCTCAAAGTAATGATAAACCTGTGAGTTGGATGTAGAAAAGTCAGAATCAATATAGATGTTTTTTATTTTAAAGACAATTCAGATTTTACATAGTAAAAAACTGTAAATTATAGTGTCCGTCCAAAAATTCTTTTTTACTTATAGTGAAAACTACCCTTGGATGATGGGTTAGTAGACTAAAAGCTTTAGGAATCCAAAGTACAACATATAATAAGTACCCTGTATCAAGATTGATGCAAAACAAGTGACATTTGACCTTTTTAGAGAGGTTTAGCCAAAACCACTCCACCTCTGAGGTGATTTGGGTGAAAATGTTTTTTCTTTCATATCTCTGGCCCCCCTTGGTTGATTTTGATGGTTGACACCTCTTTCTGACCGTTAGAGCCAATATGATCGAAGGGGGGGGCCCCCACACACACTCGTTGTGAAAACAAACGGTGGGGGCTTCCCGCATGCAGGTTTGTACCAGAGTGAAGCGATCTCTCGCTCTGACATTTGGAAACGAAAAAGCAGTTTTATTGCTTATGGATTATCAGAAATCATTTCAAAGAGGACACAGACACATTGGATTAACCTATGGATTAACTGCAGCATCGTTTTTTTATCGTTTTAATGCCATTGAAGACCAGTTTTGACCAAGGTAAGCCATGTTAGCGTTTGTAGCTACCTAGCCCCACATGTTTTGATGTACGTTTTCATTTATAGCGTCGCAAATGTTTATCACTGAGTGTTGAGGTGGGCACCTCCAGATTCTGTGTCTCCAGGAGATGCTAATCGATTGGTTGGCTGTGCATATAGGATAAGTAATAAGGGAGTTTTGAGTGAGTTTAGGTGCAGTGATAGGTTACATTTTTTCGCTCGTGGATAATTCAGAGGCTGAGTGTTAGCATTGTGGATTTTTTTTGGAAAAAAAAATTAAAAAGATCAGTTAGCTGAGTTTCTTCCCGTTACATGGATATAAAACATTCATAGTTTATTAAATATTAAGATTCCTTAGACGTTGTTTCCTGCAAATGACGCGTTTATCCGCCCGGTACCGGGGGGGCGGTGCGTAGCAGGTTAAAAGATAATTTTGCAAGTAAAAAAAAAAATGTTTTGCGGTAAAACTTTGAAGTAAGACTTTTTTTTGTGTGAAACCGCTCAATGAACTACATCTCTGGTCTCGCACAACAACACACGTCACCAAGATGGCCGTCACTACTGTCTTGCCAAACAAGGGATTGACTACCCTCACTATCACCACAATGAAACACGTCCAGAAGAATGTCATGCAAAGCTCCCTGCCTGCCTGCCTTCCTTTGATTCTCTTTGAACTGCCTGATCTTTTTAATGTTCAATGTTAACCATTTGTGCAGATAGCATGAAGTAGAAAAGATCGCCGATGCTAATGTAGCGTTAGCGTTAGCATGTCTCCCCCGGGGGCATCTGGGCTTAAACTGTGTATTATAGAATGATCACACCGGTGTGACAGTACTCTTCAAAGGGTTCACAAAATATGACTACTACTCTTACTGTTTAACATTTTGGGTTACTTAATGTTACTTCATGTTAAGGCTAATAAAAATGTCAAGGCTAAGGCTGTAATGCTAACTAACGTGCTCACTTACGCGACTCTGGTATTTGTAGTCTTTCTAGTTGCGTATTTTTCATAGTCTTATATTTCAACAGTTTTACGACAAACTGTGATTTTTTTTACATGGAAATTATTTTTTAAGATTGACAAACATCATATGTGTAATTCATGGCACAATTCAAACGGGATCGAAAGATACGTTTTCTCTCCCCATTGACTTCAATACATAATTTTTCCGAAATAAGGTCCAATGGGTCGGAAGTAGATGGGCGGGACGTCGCCTCTCTATTTGTTTCTCCGAATCGAAGGGGAAAAATACAAAAGCATTGTACACAATTTAAACCAATCAATGTTGTGTAATTAACAAGGATAATCTGGTGTTTTTTAGTTGATGAGTAGTGCAGATATCACTGTAAAATCAATCGACAGTAAGGAGAATACTTACTTCCGGGTGTAAAATTATCCGTTATCCAATGGGAATGGACGCTCACATTGCCTTTAACTGCCGCCGACATGAACCGATGCGGTGCTTCCCTGAGAGTCAAATATCGCCGCCGATGGGAATACATTGTAATCAGTTGAAAGCTCTTTTCGTCCGTTTATGAAGCTGAAGGAGACTCCAAAGGACCCTGACCAAGCGTCGCTATTGGACTATCAGGGAGTGAGACTGTGTTGTTCAAACACACAGAAAGAAAAATACGTAGAAAAAAATATTTACACAAAAGAATATTATCTCAGAAACTGGGTACAGTATAATGAAATATGACAAATACTATCTATATTCAAAGTGGAGAGCTGGGCTATTATTAAACTGTAAATAAAGCTCAATGAGGCTGGGATATTAAGTTGTTTGGGACGGGATAGCATATGCGTCTCTCCTGTGAACAGGATGTTCCTGTGTGCCAAACTCAGTACGGAATTCACTTTCAAGTAGCATTGCTTTATTTCAAGGTCCCTGCTACATTAAACCTTATTCAATAGCCTATATTAAATGAAACAATGGTGGACATGGTTTAATTCCGCACTGTTGGTTTGTAAGTAGGATGTGTTTAAGAATGTACACATGAATATGTGTCTGCTCAGTTAAGTTGCAGGTGTTATGGCGGAGTGATTTGAAGGAGGAAGACAGCGGGAATCAGTCGGACCAGTTAAAAACAAATTTGTACTAAAACAGTGCTGATTTGTTGACATAGATATAAGCCGAATTGAAAAGTGGCTCGTTATTTAACACATAGGCCTAATAGTGAAACGGTAAGCGATAACTTAATTGGTACAGAACAGGCAAATTGTTCAAATGTATATTTCACAGTGACTGTTTGTGTCAGAGCTGTAACAAACAGAGCAGAGAGAAGTTGGTGTCAGTTACATCAGTAACGGACAGCTGTCCTACCGTGGTGTGGGGTCTCCTGCGGCAGTGACACGGTTCCGTCCCGGTGCAGGAGGATGGAGGACGGGTCCTTCAACCTACTGAATCCCCCGGCCGGCGGGCGGGGCAGCCTCCTCAGCCCGCTGCAGCACTGGTAGCACACCGCCCATGCCTGCTCCTCGTTGATGGGCTGCTCGTAGGACTTCAGCACCTCCTCCAGAGACAGTTCCCGGGGCTCGGCCAGGTCCCGCGCCTCTCCGCGCTCCGTGGGGGCGGTTACCCGTGAGTCCCCGTCCTCGGCGCTTCTGTTAGTGGATCTGGCCATGGCTGAGATAGCGTGGAGCCCATTCTTTACTCCTTAGGCACCGAGGCCATTTATGCTGTCCCCTGTCTCCTGTTGGGCCCGGTCTCTTCTCCTGTCCTCTACTTGGCGTCTACCGCTCCTAAACTACCGCAACTGCACCTCGTCACCAAAACATTGTCATGGTAGCATTTCGGAATGCAGCACTTCCGGTCCAAGTTTTCAAAAATAAAATCATAAAAATGTAATTATTTGTTGAGTTAAGTATAAAAGTAAAATACTATTGTGAAAATTATGTTTTATCACAACAAATATTTATTTATGTTATTTTTTCTGTTTTCCTAGAAAAAAAGCTGGTGTTTTCCGTATGAAAATGTTGGAAGGTAACTAAATACATGTAATCAAGTACTGTACTTAACTACAGTTTCGAGCTAGAAAACTTGTACTATACCTGAATATATCCCTTTAATACTAATTCATAATTCTACCCCACTGCAATTTGAAAGCACATTTTTTCCCTTTTCCCCTTTATTAGCTTTAGTTAGTTAATTTGCAGGTTCATAATACAAAATATAAATCAACCAATGATCTATGGCGTAGCCTTCTATGATGGATTAAGATTCCTGGTAATATAAAAAGACAGTAAAGTCAGGTCCACCTTCACCAGCTGCAAAGTTAAAATAATAGGCTACACATGACATCAATCACTCGTCATAGTAAACTGTTTTCAAAATAAGCATCCCGCATAATGAATACTTTTACTTTTTGTACTGTAAGTATTGATGCTAATACTTTTGCACGTTTATTAAAGTAACATTTTGAATGCTGTATGAGTATTTGAATATTTATACACCGTGGTATTAGGCTACTATGTTTTACTTACATCTAAATTCCTTTTCTTCTTCATTTACAAGGGTCAAACATTAATTGCATATAATCATGGTTGGAGTTTCCCTTTGCTTTTACTTTGACAGTAAAACAACTAGGTTTCCGGTCATAGTCTGGCTTAATATGGCTGACTTGATCCAGCTTGTTGCCGTATCAGCAGATGATGGGTCTGCGGGAGAATGTCAATCACCGGCCGCTGAGCGGGACCCTCCTCCGGGCTGTCGCATTATCCACATGCTCCGGCTGAACACTCATCTTCCTCATCAGTTCTAATGATGACATATTATCACAGTGATATATATTATGTGGGGGATGAGTGCTTGTCTGCAGACATCACGCTCATTCTCTCCCCTTCATTCTTTCACTTGTTTTCACCTGACAATTCAAAAGAGTAAAGTACAAATTCCCAACATCTTTAGAAACAAAGCCGTTACTCAATGATTCAATAATTCAATCAGTTTAAAGATTATACATTTCATTTATCACCAATTTATTTTTACTTGATCAAAATATGAATGTTTCGGGGTTTTGTATCATTCAGTCTATGCTATCAACAGTCACATGTTTGCACCTTGAAGGCAACATGTCAGAATGTTTCCTGCTTTACAGGTGATTTATACTGTATTTTTGTGTCTTTATAATGAAAATAAATTGCAACCAAAATGTTACTTGTGCCACATTATTTCTCACATAAAACTAATGTTTTTTTTTTTATCATATAACTCGAGCAAAACAGTAAACTGCATAAATGATTTTTGTTTTATCAGTAACCTGATTTAAGTATCACAATACCCGCACCCAAACCTTTTTCCTCTCAAGGGCCATTTACATTTGTCAACATCCTCCGAGGGCCGTACAAATCATTGACCTCTGCTTAAAAATACTAAAATCACAGCCCATTCATTTCACCTTTCTTTCATGCTGTGCAAAGAAAAAGCAACCTCTTAATCCAGATATCTACCATGACTCGCGTATGCATTCACGTGCACGGTTGTTGCATGACCACCAAAACAGAAAGATATGGACACAAGATGTGTGCAAATGTATTTAGTTTTTTATTCATGTTGACATGATTTAAGTGGGGGGGGGGGGGGACCTAACCTCCTCTAGGGGGGTCCGGGGGGCATGCTCCCCCGGGAAGATTTTTATTTAAATGTTGAAGTTCAAAGCATCAATCTGGTGCACTTTGAGAGCAACACTAGGAGATCTATGAATACATCTCTCAACACCCATATGAAACAGAAAGTAAGCAGATTTTCTTTATGGATATTTTACAAATAACTCCCCTTTTAAAAATATTCTTGTTTATTAATAACTTTTTGTTACTGTCATATAGTATTTTATACTTGTTACCTTTATTCTCTTATTTTTTTATAACTATAATGATCATATAAAGATATGCTTTTACCTCACTGGTTGGAGAAAAAGCTTCTTATATTCGTTAGCATAGCTAGCTAACCAGATGCTAATAACAACAAAGTTATTGACTGTATGATCAGTATGACAGATGAACAGATCGCCACTGGGCTTACAACTAAAGACACAGCCACGCACAAACTGCGGCATGTGTACGGCTCCTTATGGGTACTGCAATTTGTGAAGTCCCGTCCCGGAGCCGCATTCTGGTGCTCTCCGTCAGAACTGCACTCCTGTCAGACGGGACATATACCACGTGATGACACGTTAGGCTCGTGTTGTGTTCAAGGACCCTGACCTAACCCAGGAAAAACAGGCACTCGGTTGTTTAATTTTTTTGCGGTCTAGATTTCTTAATTTTTTTTCTTTTTTGCGTGTGTTTATAAATTACCTCGAGGGCCGTACCAAATGGTCTCGCGGGCCGTATACGGCCCGGGGGCCGGAGGTTTCCCACCCCTGCTTTACATCATATTTGTATTACAATACAATGCAAATAAATACAAGCGACTATAAATATAAATAAGATGTATTCATGTAAGAACACAGAACAATGTAACTTTTGAAAAGAAGAACATATATTTAGTATCAAAATAGGTCGTAATAAGAATAAAGTTGACTAATTCTGTTTTACATGATTAAAAAGCAAACACAGTATTTTTGTTAAATAAATCAGGTGCCACCTACTACATGAAAAAAATACATTTAAAGTAGAATAAAGAAAAATGAAAGTAGTCAAAATGAAAACCAAAAGACAATTCAGACAGTACAGTACGTACCTACACTGTAAAATATTACCATGATTTCACAATATTTAGCTGTATTATTTTACAATAAATTACTGTTTTACCACTTTACAGTCTTCACCTGTAATGTTCACAATATAATACTGTAATTTTGAATTTCACAGTGAAATCAATGCAGGCACAGTTAATTACTGTAAATGTACAGGATAAATGATTACCAGGATTTCACAACATGTTACTGTATTATTTCATAGTAAAATACTGTATTCAGACCATCCTCTGTGATAACACAACAAATTAAGTGATTTTCTTGCTTTTATCGCTCTTGCTTGGCTTTAAATACTAATTTCTGTCTTTGGTGCAGGTTTTACTTCAATTGAAAGGGGCACCGCTGCCTTTATGTGCCTTCAAAGAAACGATGCAACATATACATCTATGTAAAATTGAAATTGTTGTCTTGGCTTATTGTTTTCAGGTGCTTCCTTGGGCATTAATCCTGAGACGGGCTCGAAAGCCAAAAAGAGGCATGGCAATTTAAACCCCCATGTCAGCACATTCTTCACACAAATTGTTGACTTCAAGTGGATGTCTGTGTAGACAAGTGCTCCCCTCCTTGTTTTCTTTTCTGTCTCCCTGCTGCAGGTGCACCTGGGGCCTATACTACGAAGCAGGATTTTCGCTTAGCGAGCTAACTTCCTGGATTTCCGGTCCTACGACGCTGGTTCACTTCTTAGCGGGCTAGATAACTTATTCTGAACGGCTAGCCTCCGGAGCAGGATAGGTTCCAGGATAAAAGCACTGCCTGCTGACCAATCAGAGCTCAGTGTGCGGAGTTTAAAGCGATCAATTCATATGACAGGAGAAAGGAAATACAGTTTAAACTGCCGTTGCAGGAAAGACGGCCGGCCAAAATCACCGACTGTGTGAACGTGAAAATTAATAGAATATCACCTCCCATCTTCAGAGCAATCTGACTATTATAACATTAGCGTTAAGAAAGCTTACTTAAATATCTGCCACAACATAAGCAACCGGATCAGAGTAACATTACGTACAGTCCGCGGCACTGTGAGTGCAGACGTCGATGTGTCCCATTATCATTCATATCACATCACATCATAATGTATCATATATTTCCTTATATTTTTGCAGAAGTGTGTTTAGCCTGGAGGACCTGAGGCCGGGGGGCTATACTACGAATCTAGTTCAACATATCCTGGATATGTTTTGAGTTATCCGGTTGACTTAATCCAAAAAAAAAAACGCTCTCGCTAAACTGTCCTACGACGCTGGCTATCAACTCGATCGCAAGCCAGCCGTGTCCTATCTAGTTAGGTGCGCGTTCACATAAAATGGGTGGTATCTGGAGCATTCGACCAATCACAAACATGGACAAGTATGGGCATAGATATGTCTCATAATTATTTGTGTGAACAGAAAAATAATTTGTGTGTAAATATGTGATTTGTAAATGTAAAACACCATCCACAAATGCATTTAAAAGATTTGCAAACTCACAAATAAATGTGCAAATGTAAAACGGATCTGCAAATGCGCAAAATATTTTTACAAATAAAAAAAAGATCTTTGAATATCTCTTTAACATTTACAACTTTAGATCAGGCATTTGTGAATCCATTTTGTATTTGTCAACCAAAAATGCGCTTGTGGATCTCACGTTTCTGCTTGTGGATCTCAAATCTCTGCTTCTGGATCTCAAATCTCTGCTTGTGGATCGTCTTTTTACACACACGGAGTTTTGAGACAACCTTTCCGCCGGTCTCGGCTAAAATCTACTCGTGTCACTCGGTTATTTTCGGAAGCCACGTGATGGCCTGCTGATGACGACATTTCCGCATGGTTTTCAAAGTAAGAGCATGATGGTTTGTTTAAAGCGCTGTTTTTTTAATGAACAGCGGAACGCACCCCCTGACGGAGGACAGGGAATCTGCACGTCCACAAGATTAATGGAAATATAATACAAATATAATAAAAAAAAAACTAATTTTCGGCATTGATGTAACAACATTCATAATTAAAGGGCCCATGTCATGGCCATTTCCACTGATCATAATTACATTGTTGAGGTATACTAAAATAGATTTATACTGTGCAATTTTCCAAACTCACATTGGTTTCGCATACAGCATCTCTGTCAAGCATGTGTATTCAGCAGTATTCACTTTCTCCACTAAACGACTCGTTGGAGCTCTTGCCCCCCCCTCCCTGTGAGCCTAGTGTGCTCCGATTGGTCAGCTCGGCCACTCGTTCTGATTAGTCAACCACCAGAGAGGCTGCGCCCATGTCAGTGCTTTTCCCGGCTGCTCTCAGCGTAACATCAGTCTTATCATGGCGTCGGTACAGCGGTATATTTTATATACATATATATTTTTAACTGTTGTTATAGAAGAGTGTGACGGCCTCAGGGCCTTTGTCTTACGGTGGGGTGGAGCTGAAGAGGGTAATCAGCGCGATCACGGACACCTCCGTAGCCGGTGCTATTAATCCCAGCGGCCCGGAGTCTCTCTCCAAAGCAGCTGCAGAAGGACGAACTGAGCGACCCTCTCCCCTCGACCACCTGTCTCTGCATTTACTACAATAAATGTGCCGTGGTTTTGTAAACTCGTGTATGTCTCCTTGTCTTTCCGTTGTGGCCTACGAGCTACTCTCATAACAAAGAGTAAGTTATTTTTACCCGTTATAAACTACTACTGTTTGATGAGAAATCAAATCATGGTTTGCTATATATGAATTCAGGGAAGAAAGGATAGGCCTACTAAGTATTTCCATTAAACTTTATTTTTAGAAATGTACAAAATGAACATAAATATACATATATACACGGTATATCATCCATTCCTCCTCCTCGCATCTTGCCTGCGCACAGTCGGTGCGGTGCCTTTTAGCACCCTCAGTAGTAGTAGAATCCCTTCCCCGTCATGGATTGTCCGCCAGGATCTGGCTGGACGAAATCAAATGCAAATCACAAAATATTAGAGAAACTTAGTTGTTTTAGATTCGTTAGTAGTAGTTGTGTAATGAACAGCTTGCCTGCTAATATGCTAACCTAGCTTTGTTTACCTTGGTAGCTAACACGATATGAATGTTAGCTTGGAGGAAAGGCAACTATAATGCAGTGTAATAAAACTACTATGAACAAAAGCTAGTGGTTCATATTAGGCTAGCAATAACGTGTTTATAATTGCAATCGTATACGGGTATTCTGCTACGTTCGGTCATACAATGTAACTTGCATGAATACATTGTTTTGCGCTAGCATACAGCTAGCCTCGTTAGCTACATGCAGTATATGTACGGTCACAATGTACGGTAAATCACAGTACAGTATACTGTATGAGTATTCCGTGTGTGTGACTGCAGACATTCTCCTGCCATGACAAACATGTAAGGCCATCTGCTGACATTGTAGTTGATATATTTAAACGCTAGCAACGTAGCATCACAAAAATGTTTTTCTGATCGAAACTAGCTCTAGCTCCGTGTGTTAGATCGCTACGCCAGCTATAATGTAATTACGTTTCGCGACTGACCGGCAAATCACCCGGAGTATACTGTCAATAGGTATTTTGTGTGTGAATGCAGACATTCTCCTGCTATGAGATACATGTATGCAAGGCCATCTGCTGATATTAGAGTTGATATATGGAAACTCTAGCAACTTAGTTAGCACTGTGTCAATGGCTTAGCAGTCCAACACAGTTTACACATTTAAACAGTCTTGTTTGATAAATACACAAATAACAATGCAAACTTACAGGTTGTATACCCAGATCTTCCCCTGCTCCAAACGGTCCAAACAAGCTGTGCATATCCGGCCTCAAACTGGGCAATGTTTTGGAAGCTTTCGTCTGTGAAATGCCGGTTCTTCGAACCTCTGGAGGAGGAACACGACGCTGCTGGTGTGGCCATAGCTCTTCGGGATTGGTCCATTTCGTTCCGGGTACCGCATGACATCAGGCGGTACCCGGAACTAAATGGAAGACTCAAATGGGCAGTGACGTATCTCCAACGAGGCGTTTTGGGGAGGTATTTTCTGTGTTAGAGTTTTACTCGCTACAGGGTGTACTTTGAGGGTTTTGACTCTGCACACCGTTTACATGCATAAAAACCTTCATAACACACAAGGGGACGGGTAATAACCGGAAAAGCATGACATGGGAGCTTTAAGTAAAGATAACACCCTTTTCACCCCGGTTACATTTTCCATTTCCCCTGAGAGGCTCAGTGAGGTAAAGGACTGTTTAAATAGTTCACTTTAGTCTAAGTTATCTCAGTGGGTCTCAAACGGTTTGGTCACAATTTATGTAAACAAATATTTCCAAGGCACTCCTTTATAATTATTAGGATAAATAAAAACAGGTTTGAAATCATTCCAATGTATACTATAGACAGTAAACCAAAAATATCCTTTAAAACTGGAGAGATTAAAAAATATGCATAAATAAATAACTGTTAACTACGTAAAATAAGATATAAATGAACAACAAAAATAAAGTACGTTACATTTATTTGTTATTGGCTATGGTAGGTTATTGGTTATGTTCACATACTTATTTGATTATTAAAATGTAAACCGATCTTCTTCATATGGGTGTTTTAGAGTTGTACCCCCTAGATCCAGTCTCTTGTAATTATGCTCAAAGTGCTCCAGATTGAAGCATTTTACTTTAAAATGTTAAAAACAATCTTCACGGGGGGGCATACCCCCGGACCCCCTTAGAGGATGTGACGTGTTAAAACATGTTAATACAATACTAAATACATTTTAAGCCTTTTTATATAAGCTGTCCAACATGTCAATAATGCGGCTTTCACACCAGTGCTTTTCCCATTCTAGCTCCGAGCTAGAGCTTTTCTGGTTCAGCTCCGGTTTCCCTTTTCTGCTCCCGCTCTGTTCACACCGCCCAGAGCCCGACTGGTGCTGCCGCTGCTGCGTCATGACGTCACCGTTTACATCGCTGATTTGCTCCCCAACGGCGCTCACAACAACAACAACAACAACAACAACAACAACAACGGGGGACTGCATCGGGTCGATGATCGTGTTGCTTTTAATCATACGAAGCCAGATTAAATTAAATAACGACTTCTCCAACCTTATACTTTTCTCCAGAGTGCCGTGGTTCATTGTTTATTAATGTGTTTCAGCGGCATTTACCGACCGCTGCAGTGGCTGCTCTTCCACGGGAGTTTATTCTCCCGTTAGCTCCGGGTTAGCTCACACGGCTCTAAAGTATTCACTGTCTGACTGTCACACAAGCAGCTGATACATATCCCCAGTTCCCCTTAAAGTGGACCTATCATGGTATATTTAAATGATATATTGTAGGGCCATACCTATATAAGGTATATTTATACGTTTCTGTTTTCAAAATACCAAACAGATCATGCATTTTAGCCATGCCTCATTTTGCTCAATTTGCACTTTTTTTTAGCTCTGCTCTGCAAGGGCAGATTCAGTGAGAACAGCACCATCTACTGGCCTGGCATATGTACTACATATGTCACTGTCTGTCTATCTGTCTGTCTGTCTGTCTGTCTGTCTGTCTGTCTGTCTGTCTGTCTGTCTGTCTGTCTGTCTGTCTGTCGATAGATAGATAGATAGATAGATAGATAGATAGATAGATAGATAGATAGATAGATAGATAGATAGATAGATAGATAGATAGATAGATAGATAGATAGATAGATAGATAGATACCCATGAAACAGAACTGTAAACAGATGTACTTTTTCTTTATGGATATTTTACAAATCACTCCCCTTTTTAAACTGTATTCTTGTTTTACTGTCATATAGTATTTCATGCCTGTTTTTCATTTATTCTCTTATTGTTTTATAGCCTAACTATAATGATCATATGAAGTGTGCCTCGGAAATACTTGTTTACATAAATGGTGATCAAACTGTTTTGAGACCCACTGAGATAACTTAGACTAAAGTTAACTATCTAAACACTGAGAGTCCTTTAGCTCACTGAGCTGACGTTATCTGACAGGAGAGGACTTTCCTTTCACTTAGTTGTAGAAACAGCTTCTAATATCGGTTAGCGCAGCAACAACAATCTTGCTCTCTCTCTCTCTCTCGCTCGCTCACTCGTGCCACACAGACACACACGGAGCCGAGCTTGAATGAAACACCCAGAAGTAGGCTACTTGTACTGTACTGTAGCAGCATATCATTTTCGAATCAATCATTTTTCAAATTACGAAGTTCACATATATTATATTATACGGACGGACAGACGGACAGACGGACAGACGGACATATAGATAGATACTTCATTCATCCCAAATTGTGAAATGTGTGGAAACAAGTATAAACATAATAACATGAAATACAAATGAAAGCAATAGACAGGAATATATGCATATACAGTAGAAAGGACACAATGAATATTATAACATTTGATGTAGCCTTACTATGAAGGCTAACCTAAATACGGTGCTTTTTTACAGATGACCTTATCTGTACTGGTAAGGTAAAACTAGGCCGATTAATAAGATGTGAAGTGCTTTGTAACTTTGACCCGCTTGACTGAATACACAAAAAACAATGAAGAAAGAGTTTCCTCTGGGCTGCTTCGCTGCCAGCTGCTCCGGGACCCGAAAGTGGCAGAGCCTGTACTTCAACATCAATGCATACGAATGTGCTCGATATATGCTGTATTGAACCAATAAACTAACACAAACTAACTGTATCACTATAACATGATGATGATGGTGATGAAGAATGCATCTAACGTTCCGCTGTTCATTATAATACAAAAACAGAGTATTAAACAAACCATCATGCTCTTACTTTGAAATCATGCGGAAATGTTGTCATCAGCAGGCCATCACGTGGTTTCCGAAAACAACCGAGTGACACGAGTAGATTTTTTGCCGAGACCGGCGGAAAGTATGTCTCAAAATTCCGTGTGTGTAAAAAGACGATCCACAAGCAGAGATTTGAGATCCACAAGCAGAGATTTGAGATCCGCAAGCGCATTTTTGGTTGACAAATACAAAATGGATTCACAAATGCCTGATCGAAAGTTGTCAATGTTAAAGAGATATTCACAGATCTTTTTTTTATTTGTGAAAATATTTAGCGTATTTGCAGATCCGTTTTACATTTGCAAATTTATTTGTGAGTTTGCAAATCTTTTAAATGCATTTGTGGATGGTGTTTTACATTTACAAATCACATATTTACACACAAATTATTTTTCTGTTCACACAAATAATTATGAGACATATCTATGCCCATAGACAAGCCGTGTACTGACAGCGCAGCACGTCATATATTTCCTGAATAGCAACTAATATTAGACAATTATGAAGACGTTAAACTTTAAACATCCATGACTTAAACACTTTATCCAGGATAAAAGCCACATAGCTGCACCTGCAAGGTGAATACAGAACAGCTGGTACAAATAAAAGTGTTTGAATGCGTACATTAACAGGTTTATGATATCACTGCCCCGTCCAAGACACGAGTGGATCTGACTTTAATTACATTTGACTCGAGTGTTTCGTCAACTTAACTAATTAGTGCGAATGCTGTGCCACAGCATTCCACTATAGTACTTCAAATCTTTATTCTTCCCCTTATTATTTCAGCCAATACTTTGGCACTCCATAACTTCAGCTTATTTTCAGCTACAGAAACCATTCAAATATTAAACTATTCAGCCTGTTCAGGAATCGATGGGAAACCTTCAACTTTTTAAAAATATTTTATACTTTTTGAAATGGATGGAGCAGCTCGTTAAGTCTAGAGTGCTTTGATCTCAAAACAGAGTGGAGGGGTGCTTCAAATTCTCCTCAAAAAATGTTTTAAACTTGCCATAATTCCCAAACCCTACACTCCTCAGACATATTTTTTCATGAAAAACGTAGGAAAACCTCTCCTAGGTTGGAAAATAAAAAAATATGAAGAAAAAATATTAAACAAAATGCCTCTTGAGGGCATGAAGAGACAAAAAGTCCAGCTAGCTCCCAATTGATTCCCATGTTAAATCTTTCCGGAACTTTCTTCAGAACAGAGAGAAGTACACTTTAGACAAACTGCTCCCATCTCCACATTTTACACACAAAACCAAAAAAAACAACATATATCAGTTCATTGGGGTTCCCTGATGCTAACGGTCTGGTCATTTTTTGATAGGAGCCATGGTTTTTGAACAGGTGGCAAAATTGTGAGATACAAACCTCAATGCAGTCTTAATGGGACTCAGTGCTGCAGTGGGTAAATTGTCATAAGTCGTCACCATGGTAACCTTTCATCTCTGGGTTTACACACACAGGTGTTTGTAAACATTCACCTCTCTCTCTCTCTCTCTCTCTCTCTCTCTCTCTCTCTCTCTCTCTCTCTCTCTCTCTCTCTCTCTCTCTCTCTCTCAGACAGACACACACTCACACTCACACTCACACTCTTCTATGTATTACTCCTATGAAAATGTTCAAAAAGTGCTCAAACTTCACATGTGTGCTAACAGTCCAGCCATGAAGACATCTACGGGACAGTTTTGAGATTTCTTCAAATGCCGTTGCCATGGCAACACAATGCTCACCATGAAACACGGTTTTCTCATAACTTCAGTGAAAATGCTCGAAATGGCCCAAAACTTCACAGGTTTGGTAACGATGCAGCCATCAACACATCTAAGCGTATTATGGGGTGTCATCAAATGCCGTTGCCATGGCGACAGATAATTCATCATCAAGTTAGTTCAAAAGTTTGTAGTTCAAATATTCTGCTGCTTTCCCAAGCCTTTTTACTTTCTTTTCTCATCTTAATACAAATTCATTCACTACTACTTACATCTGATATTTAACTCCTTCAGCCTATTTTCAGCTGCAGAAACCATTCAACTATTACATTACATCAAGGCTATACATGTTTTTTTAAACCTTTTCTTTTAAATATTAAGCTTTTTCTGCATTTTTTTAGCTAAAAGCAGCTACCATACAGCTAATAACAGATTCAGCTTTTTCAGCTAAATTCAGCCACAAATGTTCACAGTTTACAGCATTCGCACGCATTTTCTGCAGGAAATGCATTTTCTAGTTACCCTTCTGCTTCATGTCCTTGGGGCCTGACCACGCGGTGGGTAATATGGGCCCGACGCCAACATGCCCAGACTGCCAGATGATCCCCCGGCTCACACGAGAGCATCGTGGGCAGCACTTCCTGGTGAGGGCTACCCCGCAGGAGGAGTCGGAGGATCTGGAGCTCGACGTCGTGGACGTGGGCGATTCGGGGAGCGAGGTGACGTCGTCCCGGTTCTCCCTTCCATGGGACCAGGCGGGCTTGGTTCCGATGGAGGACGAGGAGGACGCCTCGCTATCCGGAGGTCCAACTCTCAGGTCTGCGCGGATCGATTTCCCGGCGGTGATGACTCTGGCGGCAGAGCGTGTAGGCTTACCGCTCCCCCCACCGCTGCCACAGAGGCCTGTAAACCGCCTGAGATTTACGGCCCGGTGCGTCCGGCGCAGCCGACCTTCGTTTCGCCCCAGCTGCCAGAGGTATGGCGGTGTGTGGAGGCGACATGGCAGCAGCCATTAAAAACGAAGGCCCCGATAGCTGCCATGGCGGGTATCATTAAGGTGGTGGATCGCTCGGACACGACATGTCCAGGTGTGCCCCCCCTCGATGAGAGCCTGGCGGCCCATCTGCTTCCGCGGCTGGTTGGGCGGAGGGTAAACGTCCTCTGCCCCGCTGCCCCGGGACCGAGACACCTGGAATAGTTGTTCAAGCTCGGTACGCAGATGGCGGCTGTGGCCGATAATCTTGGCGTTTTGGCGTCTTCCTGATCACCCTCAGGCAGACGCCCCCGCCCTTCCGTCTCAGGACGAGAGCGATTATTCGGACCACGCTGTTAGTCAGATGAATAATCTGATTTATGGAGTCACCGCAGCAGGGCGGATGATTTCCCTGGCCACAGTGGCGTCTCGTCACGTGTGGCTAGGACTCACGGCCCTTTCTAAGAAGGACCGAGAAGATCTCCTCGGAGCCCCCGTGACCACGGAGGGGCTCTTTGGGTCGGTCTCCTCGGTCACCCAGCGCTTCAGCCGCCTAGAGGAGGAGAGAGTCCAGCTTAGCCGCATGCTACCGCTGGCTCCTCCTCAGGCCCCGC
Organism: Trematomus bernacchii; assembly: GCF_902827165.1. Taxonomy (NCBI): domain Eukaryota; kingdom Metazoa; phylum Chordata; class Actinopteri; order Perciformes; family Nototheniidae; genus Trematomus; species Trematomus bernacchii. Next base: position 32,984 of record NW_022987617.1, on the reverse strand, counting down.
TACGTGCCCCCCCTCGCGTTGCCATGCAGGGATGCGATAGTGAAGCGGAGGGAGAGGCGCCGGCACGGGGGTCCCGTAGCTGCGGCGCCCTCCACCTCTACGACCCACCCCGTGGCACTGGCATACCGGCAGTCACGGGGAAGGGCTGCCCGACCGAGGCAGGCTCCGCAACAGCAGAGAGCACCCGGGTGGGGAACTCCATCTTCGCGGAGTTGACTCCCTATTTAATGCCCAGATCCCTGTCAAAACTTTTAAAAATAAAGATGGTGTTGATCTATATCCAAGTCTGAGTGTCCTTTGTTTCCACAATACACTTACACATGTTGATGACTGTACCAATTCCCCACTCGCCGCCCCAGCTGTAGCTCCTGTTAGGGAGGAGGCTAGCGGGAGTGCGCAGATGAGTGATAAACTGCAGGCAGCGCTATTATGGTGCGATGCAGGTACAGGGACATTATGGCCAACATTTTTCTGTTAGAAAACA